>NC_058380.1:21489090-21797045 GCF_018350175.1 Felis catus
AAAACAGGTGACTATAATGAAATAAATTGTTAAATAAATAAAAAGTCAGGAAACATATTACATGAAGTTGGCTTGAAATCAGCCTGTACACCCTTCAAACATAATTATTTTTTAAATGGGGTTGAGGGGCGCCCGGGTGGCACAGTTGAGGCCCATCTTGGGCTTTGAGCTGATGGCACAGAGCCTACTTTGGATTCTTTGTCTCTCTCTCTCTCTCTCTCTCTCTCTCTCTCTGCCTCTTCCTTGTTCACACTTTCTTGCTCTCTCTCTGTCACTCAAAAATAAATAAACATTAAAAACTTCTTTTTAAATAAATAGGGTTGAACAATGTATTTCTTACCTCTAAGAATGCTGTGATCAAAGAATCATCCCACACGGACCTGCTAATTTTTTAACATTTCCTTAAATCTTGTTAGAATAAAAAGTTACAAAATACGCAGGTGAAGTTGAAGTCCCCATCCATCGTGTTCCCTTCTCCTGTTCCAAAAGCAGTTACTTTCACAAGTTTTAAATAATATGTGTACATTTTTATCTGTATATCTGGACAGTAACAGAGTATTGTTATTGTGTTACTGTGTTTCAAATTTATGAAATTTATGAAATTTATGAAATGGTGTGAAATAAAATGTGCCATTCCATAATTTGTCTTTTTAAAATTTAATGCTAAGGGTTTTGTTTGTTTGTTTTGTTTTTGAGATCTATTGATGTTGATAAAATGATAGCCCACCCTTGTTGATTCACGTTTAGGTAGTTTTCAATTTTTCTCTTTAAAACACAAAACCTGTATGAACATTCTTGTATATATTTCTGCATGAGAGAGAATCTCCCCATATATTTGTAGAAGATTAACTATACCCACTGGGGCCAGTTTTCCATGTTGATGGAGCACTTTGGGCTTTTTGGTTTCCAGAGAAAAAAAGGCAGATATAGAAATAGACTGAGATGTAAACAGATGGGATCAACGCCTGAATTCAAATCTGTTGAAATTGAATATCATATCACTTTCTTAAGTGGTTTTCCATTGTTTATCATTACCATTGGGTTCCTTTTCTGAACTGATACATCTTATCAGTGATTCTCAGCCATCTTTATCATACCTCTGGAGCTCAACAGTCACTTAGAGACTGCAGAATTTCAGTAGTCACACTGTCTACAAGTCCCAGTGCCAGGATCCTTTCTGAAGCTAACCTTAAAATCCAGTGACCCCAGATTTCTCCTCACCTGGCCTGAGAATCCAATAAGCTTTTAATTGTTTGTGTGTGTGTGTGTGTGTGTGTGTGTGTAAAGGGAAAGGGGGTGGAGATGAACTCAGGCACATTTAGGAAGGAAGCAAACATATTAAAAATGAATGGCATATACCAGCTTTTGTGACCCTCTCTCCTGCTCCCAATCAGACTTGAAAAGAGGTGTGTTGAATTTTTCACCTGTCTCTGAGGGCTGTTTGCCACTGCTCACTCTTTCTTCATTTTCTCTCATTAAAGTCTAATAATAAGTGTGATAAGACAGCTGAACTCAGACTATAATCAGATCTTCAAAGCAAGATGTTTTAACCCCCTTCTAAAGAAGCTCCTAGACAGACAGCTGGCTGGGGACTCATTGTATCTCACAGGGTTGTTACATTACACTCTGAATTATGGCCTTAACCTGGGGTTCCACAAAGCCTTCCCTCTCCAGTATACTTTCCTTATGGTCCCCACACTCATTCTTCCGATACTCAGATCTTGCCTTGCCATTGAATTCTTAGAAACATCTTGTCATTGTCTAGCTCCTCCCATACCAGTCACCATGGATATGGTCTGAGGTCTACAGTGTGACAGTTGAAGACCTGCACAATCCAGTCCAAACTACCTTTCCACGTTCATTGCCACTAATTCTTCTGTAATTAGTGTTCTCCTTGGACACTCATGCCCTCATTTTTCACAACTCTTTGCCTTTGATGTGGCTGTTGTTGTAAATCGTCAAATGACACACCTTGACGAAATCTTGGTCAACAGTTCATATCTTCCTTACTTGAAGTCTCACAACACTTTATAGTCACTGCGCTCCATAAACTATTACTTACAATTATTAGCATTGATGCGTGAATCTAAACCCTTCACAAAAGTCTAAACTTCCAGAAGGCAAGAAAAATATCTCATTCCCTGTCATATCTCCCCAGCATATTGCCATGCATGTAGTAGGTATTTATTTACTAGAGCAGAAACTGGGATAAGAAAAGGAGTCTTACCTCTCTTATCATCCCTCTACCTCTTGTTCTTAGAACAGCACTTGGTATATAAGTGCTCATAAATATCTTGTGTTATATCGAGGGTTGGTAAATTATGATTTGTGGGCCAAATTTAGCTCCACACCTGTTTTTATAAGATTTATTAGAAGACGGCCATGCCCACTCCTTTACATACTGTTTATGGATGTTTTCTCTAAACAACGAAGTTGAGTAGCTGTAATAGAGATTGTATGGCCCACAAAGCCTGAAATATTTACTATCTGGCCCTTTACAGAAAAAGTTCACTGACTGAATAAGTGAAAATGGGTTGTAGAGCAGGGAGATGCAGAGAGCAGTACAAAATGTCCCTAAAAATATTGCATTTAGTTATTACTTAGATTTGTCATTTCAAGAGATTATCCTCCCCTCAATTTCCATCTACATGAAGATAGACATATATGCATTTATTGGCAGCTTTCTTGCCATTATTTGCTGGTGAGTGATTAAAGATAGCTGAGACTGGATGTTTGGGATACACATACACGCACACACATACACATACATATATGTACATATGTGTGTATAGTGTATATATTTGTTAATTGTAGGCATCACTTTGGAAAATGTTCAGAAGCATAAATAAAAATTGCCACACTGTAATCACACAGCCGTGTTTTAAAAGTCACCTAGATACTTTTAGCTGATTGATTTTCAGAGTTCAGTCAAGAAATTTCAGGTTTGTGTACATATATTCATTGCTAGCTGAACATCCAAGAATGACCCGCATATAATTGCACGGTGCCGATATTATAATTCCATTAGAAACAGTGGTACTTATTATATGCTAACTTGTATTTATCCTGAAACTCCATCACCTGATGAATATGCAATTAACCTACTTATTACCACAGAAAACATCTCCTTAGAAATACAACACATCCACACAATTTTTGATCTGATCTTCAAAGGCTTTCTGTGGAGGAAAGTAATTTTTTCCCAATAAGATATATTATTGGAAACACAACTGTATGTAGCCAATTCTCTACATCATCTGATTTATTTTAATTAGAGGTTAGCTGCTGAATGTGATTACAGTTATAATTATTACGATACCAGTCATCCACATTTCCATTAGCATTCCACTTGATAGTTAGCAATAAGCAGAAATAAAATATTAGGACTTTTAAGAGAAGAGATTACCAATTAGTACAATTCTCCACTGGCACAAGATAATTATTAATTATGATCATCATGGTAATTATTCACCAAGTTAAATTTCACGGGGCTACCTGTGTGCAGATTCTCTCTGCACTGCATCCTGACATCAGCCTTCTTATCTGCTCTGGAAATCCTGAAGCAATATTTGTATTAAATACACAGTTGACTGAACACCAAATGGAAAGGCAGCCGTGAAGGCGCAGGATAGATCTCCATTTCATTAAAGGATCCTTTCTCTTTGTAGGGCATTGCAAGGGGAGTATGTAAAAACATATGCCTTAAGAAAGACCCCTCTATTCACATAAGTGTTTGTTGATCACACAGGATAAAATTGAACCCACACCAGCCTTCCCAGCACGAGCTCTTCCAATTTCCTCCCGAAACTGCCATTCATATCCAACACTGACACTGTTCATTGCAAACAGAAGGCAACAAATGCCATTTGAGGATGGTTGATCACTCAAGGACTAATACCATAGAGATAAGTTAGAAAAATATCTACAGGCGTCGTGGTTTGCAACCTGCATCCACTTCACTATGGCAGCGCTAAAATATAAAGCCATTATTTAGCAGCAGGTACATTTCTTCCATATAAATGCCTGTATACCAAACCACCATAGGTACCACCACGTCCAGGAACCTGACGTGAAAGAAGTTTGAGGCGGTTCAAAGGAAATGCCAAATGGGACTCAGGGAGAAAGACAATTTGCTGCAGTGGACAGCACTGGACTGAGATTCAGATGAGAGTCACTACTGGTCTTGATCCTGAACGTACGTGGGTAAGTCATGGACCTTCTCACAGCCTCGGGTTCTTTAGTTGCATCTGGAGACAATATCTCTTTTGCCTCACTTGGGAGGCTGTCAGTAGAATCAAACGACGTGGCATATGAAATAATATTTATGAGCTATAAACTGTTACACAAATATATGGTGAGTGTAAATAACTCAAAGGAAGCACATTTAACGAGACTCTTGCATGTTTCTTAAAAAAAAAAAAAATAAGAGTATTCTGCATCACCGAGCCTACGCTTTGACTCAGTAAACAAAGGGAAAAGGCTGGCCTTGCCAGAAACGGAATTTAGGTAAGGAATTAGCGTTTCACTCATCTCTGGATTGGGAAACGTTGAAATAAATGATAAAGCCAGGTTTCATTAGCTCACTTTGTGTGTGTTTAAGAGGAAAACGTGGAGGGCTGATGCTCTGGAAACGAAGGCTGGATGGGCTGGGGGAGTCAGTGGTTGATGGAGCAGAGAACAACCTCTGAGAACCTCGTTCATACACAAAATCACATGCCCTGTGCTCTCAGGCTGCACTTCCTTACTAGGGATGCCTCTCTAGTAACTGCACCAATCAACTCGTGCTGAGCCCAAATGGGGGAAAAATAAAGTAAATTCCAAATGACTCTTTCTCATTGCTGTTCATGTTTGCTGCCAATGTTTGCTTCCATGCTTGACAACATGAGCAAAGATTTGTCTCTGGGAAGCGCTCTATTTCTCCTGTTTAAATAGCTGGTGCCCTGAAGGGGACAGAGAAGAGGTAGGAGACAGCCAGTTTCTGATAGAGGGAGGGACAGCACATTTGCTCAACAAAACAAAAAATGTTTAGAATAAAGAGAAAGCAGCTAACATGGGGTTTGTTACTGCTTACCCGCATTCCCGAATTGGATCAGAAACAAAGACAGACAGATATGGCTCAAATTGCCTTTGGGCATTTATCATTTTAAGTGTTTGAAAAGCTCAGCTTATATAAAATATCAGTGCTATTAAAGATTTAAAGATATAATAGTCATTTTCTCGTTAATTTAATTCTGTTACAATTTTTGAAAAAATACCTAGCTTCTGTTCCAAGCCCAATTTCTGAAACATCTGTCAGGAAGAAAATGCTATAATATATGAATTTTTTGCCCTATGAACTGATTATTTTTAGCAGCTTTTATGAGCATAATAACAGTAATTTTAGCAGCTAATTTACCTAAAATCATTTTATTCCAAAGCCTGAAAGACCCCCAAATCAGAAGGTTCTCTTTGTCTAAAAAGTTTAATCAAAATAAATGTTTCTAGTTAGTTTTAAGAGGAAAAACTAGGGTCTCTTAATGCTCAAATATTTAGTAAGCTTTCAAGGAGGTGTAGGGGGAAGCAATCTGCCTGTCACAGGAGGGGAAAAAAAAATTAAAGAGCAGGATTTTTAAATTGTACTTCTTGACATTAATAAATAACAAGAGGGAGCCAGTACCATTCTTTAACATGTGTGAGTACAATACAATAAGCAAATCTGACTCATCTGCCAGCCTGATTGCTTTGTTTAGAATTCCACTGTCAGAGGTAAAGTGAGGGTGAGGGGATTTATGTAAATTAGGCCCTTCCAAGCTGGAGAAAAGTTGGATGACTTAAAAAAAAAAAAAAAAAAAACTTTTCCAAGTTTAGAAAGTTAAACGTGTTTTTCTTCCCACATCAGTTCTGAGTAAGAGTGACTTTTAGTTCTCAGAATCAGGTTAAAAATACGATCTGGAAACCATGGCTATGGAGTCCCACAGATTTTTCCAAGCTTGGAAGGTAACCGATCTGTATCTTCCCGCCTTTCTGGTCTTACCATGTGTGGGTGTTGGGATGGGAAAGAGAGGGGAAGTTGAGGGAGGAGGGAGTGGATATTTGTATGAGACATTTAGTCCTGGTTTCTGTATGAGCTGAGTGGAATCAATCAGGTTAATCTAAGAAAGAAACAGTTGTTTGAAGATTGTACGACATGAAGGCAGCTCCGATTTGTTTAGATTCAGAGTTCCTAGGAAGGTAACAATATAGACCCTCTGAGGCCTGGAAACCTCTGTCTAGTACCCTGACATTGTGGGCATTTTTGTTTGTTTGTTTTAGAGAGCACAGGGGCGGGCACCTGATTCCCTATCCCTGTGATAACCGACTCTGGGTGTTTCACATCCCAGCTGTCTGCACTCAAATGGTGAGTTCGAGTTACAGAAATTCTAGGTGCTCTATAACACTTTGCAAAGAGGGGAATGTTGCTGAGTTGACCACAGAATAGGAAGTGATAAGTTCAAATCCACACCAGTTATTGGGGAATCGGAGAGGATGCTCTTCTGGGGAAGTTTGGTGTTGGGCAATGGCTGGAGCATGACAGTGTGGTGATGGAGGTCCGTTCATGCCCCACCAGCCTCCTCCCTTCCCAGCTCCAGTCTAATCCTAGCCAGCCTCGAGTTGACCAGCTATGGGACTTGGAAGTCTTGTGAGAATGCTCTAGCCCTCATAGCAAGTGAGGGAGAAGGTGAAAGGGGGAGAAGACAGGCCTGAGGAATGCCATTCCCCTCTGGAACAGTGGCCAGACTACAGGCTAGACGCAGAGCTCTGAGCCCATGGTTCTCAGGCTTTGTGGAGAGCAAAGGTGGCTGCTGTCCACTTGTGGTTCCAGGAATACTGGCTGATTTCCCTCATCCTGGAAAAGCTAAGCGACATGGGGGTACACGGCCTCTGTCTGAGACCACAGGCTTGTGGTCTCCATGACTTCTGAGCGGATGCTCCATGGGCCCACAGACGTAAACGTCGCCCAACGTTCACACATTTGCTGCTACGTAAACTACTAACAGCCTGAGTGAATTCCTGGAATAATAAAACACCAAATTGTTAAATACTTTCTTTATTATTTTTAACATGACTTATTATCATTGTATTATTTTTTAAATGGAGTAGAATTCAGCCAGGCTATGCGCTGAATCCTCTGCCTAGGTGGCTAAGTTAACATCAGTTAACATTTTTCATCTGGAGCTGTGCCAGAGCTAGTGTTGAGCTGAGAACTGGAGAGGTAGTATTGGGTGAGACAAACACAACTCCCCAAAAGAACGCTGAATTGGAGGACAGCAGTTTTTTAGCTCGCTGCAAAAGATTGATGCATCATCGGTGCCATGATTGTGGAGGCAATGACCCAAATGAAACTCATTTTGAAATGGAAAATACATCTGTTATATGAACTAGAAAGCACCATCAACCCACTTAAACCGTGTTTCAGCAATTTTTCTGTATGTGTTGTTTAAATTATTTCATTTTCACTCATTTTTGAACAGTAGTGGGATTAAGTACAAATCTCATTCTGTAGATTTGTACTGGATGGTCAGTTGTAATAAATCTAAAAATTCTTAGGGAAAAATTTTAAAAATTATGAAAATTATAAAACAGGTTTCTTCCCAATCATATTTGTTTCATAATTATGAAAAGGTATTTGATGAGTATTGAACATTGTTCAATAGCTTTGAACAGATGGTAGGAAACCATTTTTGTGAGTGCTCTCTAAAGGGTCAAATTAGCTTTATTTGAAATAATGTGACTCAAGGGGCACGTGGGTGGCTCAGTCGGTTAAGCGTCTGACTTTGACTGAGGTCATGATCTCACAGTTTGTGGGTTCAAGCCCCGAGTGGGGCTGTGTTGACAGCTCGTAGCCTGGAGCCTGCTTCAGATTCTGTGTCTCCCTCTCTCTCTGCTCTCCCCCCGTTCGTGTTCTGTCTCCCTCTCCTTCAAGAATAAATAAACATTAAAAAGAAAAAAAAAAAGAAAGAATGTGACTCGAAAGACACCCCATTCTCATTTTTGTCATCTTCCAATATATCTGCTGGATATGTTAGTTACCAAATCTCAAAATGTGTTCTTTCAAAGAACCCTCCCAGGGGCATATTAAGCCTTAGGGGAGAAATCTGCTTTTAATGATGATAAGAATTGCCACAAAAGCAAATGATCTATCATATGGACTCTCTTAGTACCAATGGGAACTAAGAAAAGTTTGTTATGTCCTTTTTGTTCATTGTAACAGACATTACTAGACGCAATAAACAATATTATAAAGACTTGTGCAATAAACTGAGAATTTTTAGGTGGTGGATGGTTAGGTATATGAACATTAAAAAAAAAAAGATAATACCATTTGACCAACTGTGTTCTCATTATGTTTCAGTTGCCAGAAACTCTCAAATAAAATTTAGCTCTCTCTTTTTAATAATATGAGTTTATATTTTAAAAATACCTATTTTCCCATTCCTCTCCAATGGTTTTGATATTTTGATATTGTTTCATTTTTAATGGTGTTCATATACATGTATTATTTATTGTAATCACATCCTATCATTTTTGATAACAGCCCGGGTGTGAGCCATAAATGACCTCTCTTAGCAAATTCGTCATGCGGTTTATGAAATTCACTCTGATGACGAGGACTCTAAAGAAGTAAATTTACGTGAGTGATTTTTCTTTGTATAATTTAGAAGCTCTCTGACAACACTATTGAAACATATGCTCCCTAATTTTATGACGTTAAAACACAAACTATATAGAAATTAATAAATAACTTTCATATTAGGCTTATGATGCAATAGTTTAGAATGGTGGATGAAAGAAAGCCAAGTCTGCACTTTGGGAGAAAATATCTGTGCTTAGCAATGCATCAGTAAAATATTTTAAGACTTGAAGCTCTGGGGAGACTTCCAACCAGAGTGGATTTCAGGAACTCAAGTTTCAGTTACCTGTGGCATTGTTGCCCATCTCAAATTGTCTCTTGAAAATCTGTGAAGCCCTTATAATATCAGAATCTATTTTGGAGGTACCTCCACTGATGTCCTATTTGGTAAACATTCTAACTTTGTGTTATATGCCAACTTTTCTCTCATCTTTATATCTTACCTATTTTATTCCTCCTGAAATGCATGCTTGCAGACTGCTAAATCCCCTGGCATTTCCCGACAACGATAAATAGGTGGCAGATCCCATCTGGAGGCGAATAAATTATAAAACGGGAAAATGAATGACGAGTGTGAGAAAGAATGTGCCACGTTTCAGATGACTTGCATGCACCTGCATTTGTTGGGCCGGGGTGTGTGTACAGGATCCGCCTGTTAACGGATCTCCGGAAGCTCCAGGAAGCCACGGGCACTGATGGTGGACTCTTCAGCCTTTCCCTTTACAGCTACTTAACCCATGGGTATCTGAGCTCTTGGTTCAGTGTTGAAGTTCGGTCTCGGGCAAATATTAAACTCATATGCTTCTGTTCCCCCATAATTATTTAAATCCCATCACTTGTATTGGTTTGCAGCGGGAGGGAAAAAGTCTCTGACAAAAATTCTCATCACTTCCTCCTACAGATGTGGCCAAAAATACTGTGGATCGTCACTGCTGACACGTTCCCCAGCTCTGGTGTCTAGACTGATGTTTCTCAACTTTTAATTGGCAAATGAGTTGCCTAGGGATCTTTGTTAGCACGGAGATTTTCATTCAGGATATCTGACGGAGGCCTGGGATTCTGCATTTCTGGCAAGTTGGGGATGCCAGTGCTGCTCTTCTTTGGACTACACTTAGGATAGCAATTGTCTAGAGTAGACTCCATTATAAATGTCCATGGTTGCTTTGAGATTTTCCACATAAAGTGTGTTGGAACGGGTCTGAGGCTTTCTAGTAGATTCAATTCCACGTGATAACGTAAAAATGTACAAAAAATTTTACATAAAAATGTAAAATTTGATGAGCAGTGGGAGTACTTCAGTCTTAATAGAACTCACCTGTGATGTGAGAAGGATGTGCAAGAACGAATTTTTAAGGCCCCTAAACTTCAAAGTAAGTTGAGTCTATCGCTCTCGTCCATGTGCTATATATAGATATAAGGATAAATGCATTTTTTCCTTCTTCCCCCATTTTAGCTTCTGGCTGGCTACCAGGCTCCCCAACACTACCTTTGCCTTAGTCCGGCTGATTTGTTTAATCTACCCGAATGGTCCTAGCTCCTTGACTCCCGCCACGATGCTGTCTTCCATTCTGTGTCATTCTATTCCTCCGTCATCTAAGGCTCAATCATCTTCTCTCACCACCACCTCGCATTGTCTACTGCCAAATCCTGCAGGCTTGGGGAACCTACCCTGCATTCCCATCCTGCACGTATTGCGCTCATTTCCCTCCTTGTCCGGTTGAACTCAATGGCCAACCAAAAGACCACTCCCTTGCCCCTGTCCTGTTCATTACATTTGCTTGGGAAAACCACATTTTGGAGGCAAAACCTCTCAAAAATATCCAAGTCCTGATGCCAGCCATCTGTGAATGTCATCTTCTATGACAAAAGAGGCTTTGCAGACATGATTAAGTGAAAGCTCTCGAGATGGGAAGATCATTCTGGGTGGTATGAATGAACACTCAATGCAATTGCAAGTGTCTTTATCCTCAGAGGACAGAGGCAGGAGGAGATCTGGCAGAGAAGGTTGAGGACTATATGATAATGGAAGCAGAAAGGCATTTGAAGGTAGCGAGGCTGCTGGTTTAAAAGATGGAGGAGGGGGCCAGAAGCCAAGGAATGCCTCTCTCAAATCTGGAAAAAGCCAGGAAACAGATTCTTCACTAGAGGCTCCAGAGACAGAGTGGCCTTGCAGACACCTTGACCTTAGTCTAGTGAAACTACCTTCCAGCTTTTTGCCTTCAAAACTGTAAGAGAATCATCTGTGTGGTCTAAGCCACTAAGTTAGTGACAATTTGTTATAGCACAGATAGGAAACGATTACATTGCTCAAATCAAGTCTATGCCTACACTGTATTTACACTGGCACAGCTAAACACGGTGAGGGGCAATCACATGGTTATGCTGGCCAGTCACACCTTAAATGAGGGTCCTTGAGTGAGCCTTCAGCTCTGCCCTAAAATCCCATGATTCTAATCTTGCCTGCTCATACTCTTCCATTATTTTAGGGGCTATTCCATACCTCCTTTCTTCTCAACTTTCCACTGCTTCTAATCTCTTCTTTCAGCTAATGAGTTATTTCACTGAAAACAAAAACAAAAAACAGAATCAAGTAGAAATAAAGTTGAAGACCTTCAGCAAGCTTCCACCACCTTCCTGTGTCTCTGGCAGGAGACCACAAGGTTTCCCCTTGACTATAAATGAACTGTTTACACTGGATTACAGAGGATTTTGTCTGTTTTGTTTGCTGCGATATCCTCCACTGCAGAGAAGAGTGCCTGATTTACAATAGGCACTCAATGAATAATTTTTGAGTGAATGGATAAATGAATGAATGAACAATAGAATGAATGAATGAATGAGATAAGTTACAAACATTGCTCTCAAAGAAACCAATTAAGTAAATAGATGGATCCCACAAGAGTAGAAGGAGACAAGCTAGAAATATGAGCCGAGTGTTCTCTGGGGTGACAGGGAAGAGGTCAGGTGATATTTCAGGGATGATACACACACTTAGATTACACAGAAGAGTATGAGCTATTTCATGACAGTGTGCCATTGGTTTTTTCCTGCATTCCCTTGGGTCTATGTGAATACGGAAACTTCCTTTTCCCTTGAGAAATCCAATCCAGGAACGAACAGAAGATGTATGCTAATACTTGGGTTTTAGAAATGAGTGGCTTTTGCAAAATTCCAAATATTATTGCCATATAAAGACCTTCATTTTTTTTCTGTGTGTGTTTGTGTTTGCGTATGTGTGTGTGTGTGTGTGTGTGTGTGTGTGTGTGTGCATGAGTTAGGGTTTTAAAAATGGTGGGCAGTATTTAGAAGAGAAAGCACCAAACTTACCATCTTGGATATTCACTCTCTCCTCCCCCCCACTTTTTAATATTGAAAATTTTTGAAGCTACACAAAAGTTAAAAAAAATAGTTCAATCAATAGTCACATCCCCTTTATCTGGATTCATCAACTGTTAATATTTAGCTACATTTGCTTATGTGTATATTTACCCCTGTATATACACCCGAGCCTCTGCATATGAGCCACTGAACCATATGAAAGTGGGTGATAAACACAACATTTCACCTCTTCCTATTTCAATATGTGTCTACTAAGAGTAAAGACATTTATTAACCACAATACAATTTTCAAAAAAAATTACTGATTCAACAATATCATGTAATATACAACCTTGCATAATTTCCATTTGCCTGAAGAAAAATATCCTTTAGAGCTATTTATTTCTAATCCAGTAATGAATCAACTTTTTACTCATTGTATTGATTACTATTTGTCTTTAGTCCATTTTAATCCGGAACATGATTCATCCCACCATTTTTATTTATTTGTTTTTTTATAGCATTAGCTTTTCAAAAGAGTCCAGGTAAATTGCACTGTGAAATGTCCCAGACTGTAGTTGTTTCCTCATATTTAGATTTAAATGTTTTTGGTAAGAACACTTTTTGGGCCCCCTGTGTACTTCTCACTGCTTCACAGAGACATATGACCTCATGCTGTCTTATTATTGATGTCACTAAGTTTTATCACTTGGTTAAGGTGACTGCCATATCTCTTTATTGTAATAATATATATTTACCTTTGAAATTACTAGGCATTCTATGGAATAAGAGTATCATTCTCGAAAAAAAGTATTTTTGGAAAATCTTTTCTATACATTGGTAATAGTAACTGTAAAACCCTGTGACCTGTAAGTAAAATGATGGTTATGTGAGTTGAGGAATGGGGATACTTCCTGAAGCCACGTACCTATGTCCTAGGTTGTTCAACTATTTTTTTTTAATTTTTAAAAAAATTTTATTTATTTTGAGAGAGAGAGAGAGAGAGAGAGAGAGAGAGAGACCTGGGGAGGGGCAGAGAGAGAATCCCAAGCAGGCTCTGTGCTATCAGCACAGAGCCCGATGTGGTGCTCGATCTCATGAACAGGGAGATCATGACCTGAGCCAAAATCAAGTCAGACACTTAACCAACAAAGCCACCTAGGCGCCCCTCCACTATTTTACTATTGTAAGAATCTTTATGCCCTAGCCAACCTGGTGGGAACCCAAGTTTTTGGAAAAACAATTAGGGCGATCTGAGAGGTGAGACCTGATGACGTCCCCCCTGACTCTCAGAGACATCTGTGTGAGCCCTCTTGGGTTTAGAATAAAAGCATGACTTATCCATCTGTGCCCTGGTCATCCTGGGCCAATGAGTGGCTTGTGAGGGACTATCACAAAAAGTTGCACTTTAACCAAAGCCAGCATAGCCAGAGTTTGGTGTACAGAAGAAAGTGATTTGGTTTATCCTATATCATTGATATCAGAAAGCTGGATTTTAGGAATAACTCTTTTTAGAAAATATACAACAACATTCTAGGAAAAGAAATCATCCACAGGGCTGTTATAAAAATTAAATGCGACAATGTACTCAACAACCATAGTACAGGGTTTGAGTGTGTGCTAATAAGTGCTCAATGAACGTGTTTCACTAACATTGAAGTTTTTATTATGCAAAAGTACACTAATTCTTACAAAGCTGTAAAATAACAAACATGTAATTCTGAGGAGATCTGAATCTTTCCCCTGTTTAAATATAAGCTTATGTGTAGTGGTCAGAAAAATGCATCTGGCATTTTCCTTGCCTTACCTTGGCTTACTGAATAGGTGATGTGATTTTAAGGCAAAATTTCAAAACAAATTTGCATTATTGTTTATCTAATTTACACATGGCCACACGCATCATTCTGTGTTCTCTTTACTGTGAGATTATCAACGGCTAGTTTTTTTTGTTTCTTTGTTTTTTACACCTGTGGAAATATCAAGAGAACTAATTCTGTTTCAGAACAAATAAGCTCCTAAGAATTCTTAATTTTCTAAGCAAATAGAAAGTTGCTATTTATTTCTTAGAAAATACAGCAAGGAATCAAAACAAAGTTGGACTGTGTTCAAAGTTGGACTGTGTTAATATCTGTGTTCAAATGAGATTGGTATTTTGGGTTCTCTAAATAGTGACTAGCCTTCCAAGCAAAACAGTGCTTAGGGACTCTTGATGGGTTTGGAAGTATGTATTCTAAGTGGCTTACAGTAAAAGAAAAAAAAATGAATCAAGGGTATATTTTGTCTGAATTAGTCTTTTGGAAGGGATTGCATGATAATGCGGATGAGGGAGAAGATACAGGCAGAGGGAACTCAGGGCCTGCTGGCCAGTGTTGTCCCCATGCTGATTCAGAGATACAGGAAGTGTCTTTCTTCTGTTGGACTCATAGAACTGGATGAAAAAACAAAACAAAACACTACATTTCCTCTTACACCTCCCCCACCTCTTCCATGCTGTCGTTTGCTGACCGATGCTTAAAAATATCAGCGCATAAGCATATTAAGATACAGACATCAATACTGACATCCCAGTAATGTTATCTCCACTCGCTAGGAAAAGCCTGATGACATCATTGGTGTGGCTGCCCCAGATCATGTTCAGCCTTATCTCCTGAAGTCATCAGAAAGTATCAGAACTGTTTCAGTAGTTATTCTTTGAAGTAGGTCTATTAGGGAAAAAGTATGTAAGTTATTCCTACTACAGTCTTGCAAATCAGTTGCTAATGAAAATATTGATGCTGTAATCTGCCTGTGTACTTAGTAATGCCTAGAAAGTTCTTGGTTTGAGAGCTCCAAAAGCATCTTCTGATGCTACTGAGATATTCAAATAAATATGCATGGGGTATTAATATACTTGATAAGGATAGCGATTTTTTTAATCAAAAATGTTTTCCTAGCACACATACCTGCAATTAATGTAGGAGATTTCATGTGTGGGAAATCGTAGAATTTCAGGTTTTATAGCAATCAGGATCATTACTGTGACTCCCTTGGGATTTGTAAAGAATGTGTATGATGTTCAATTTGGAAGTACTGCAAAAATGTTAAAGGTGGTGATACAGTGATTTCCTAGGTCGAAAGTAACTTGGAAATTTGGAGTCTAGTTTCGAAAGTCTGTTTGGTTTTGCTAGTGCTGGGTGGTTTGGGGCCTGAGGCTATACAGAAAACTCCCAGCAGGCCAAGTAGTAAAATTTGGGTCATTATAGCAAGTAGCTTCTGCTAAATAACAGGCCACCTCAAAACTTAAACTCTTAAGACAACAATACCTAGTTATTTGGCTTGAGATTTGTGGGTCCACAATTTAGGCTGGATTCCACGAGGTGGTTCTGCTCTTGGAGCAAGATCTCTAGTTGTATCTGTATTAGCTGCTGGGTTAGCCAAGGTTGGCTACCAGGATGGTCTTTAGCTGTGACACTTAACTTCATGGTTTCCCATTTTTTTTAAATGTCTATTTATATTTAATGTTGAGAGGAGTGTAAGGGCAGAGAGAGAGGGAGACAGAGAATCTCAAGCAGGCTCCGTACTGTCAACACAGAGTCCAACACGGGGCTTGAACTCACGAACCCATGAGATCATGACCTGAGACAAGATCAAGAGCCACTTAACCGAATGAGCCACCCAGGCGCCCCTCCGTCGTTTCCCATTCTAGAGCAGAGTAGCTTGGGTTTGTTCACAAGGCAGCAGGACATTTCCAAGACAGCAATGGAAATGCGTAAGTTATTTTAAGGCCTGGACTCAGAATTGGCACAATTACTTGCCACATGTAATTTGCCAAAGAAAATCATAAGGTCAGCCCAGATTCAAGGGGTGTGGAACTAGACTCCACCTCAAGATGGAAGACAGGGCAAAGTCACATTGTATAGTCTACGATAGAGGGAAGGGAATGTTACAACTATTGTTGCAAACCTCCTTCAGGTGACTGAGGTTAGTTTGGTGGGTGATACTTGGGCTCTTTGCAGGTCTACTAACAAGATGAACATACTCTGGAGCCAACTTTCTTCTCACGATCTTCCAGGAGTAAGGAAATACCCGTGGTCCAATATCAGTCTCTTGCAAAACCCATTCATGGGTGTGGAAGTCTCGTCCTCTGAGGCAGTATAAAACAATTCATGGGTAAGATACTTGGAACAATTAAGAGTTTTAAGTTGGGTCAGGAATGGGAAGAGTCAAAATTAGTGGTTAAGTTACACTTGAACCTAGCTAGTTCTTGGCCAACACATGGGGGGGTGGTGAATATGGTGAGTTGTAGTATATTCAGAAATACGAGTTAAGCTGGATGGTGCAATGCGTGATTCTCCTCTGAATCTGCAAAAAAAAAAAAATGTTTCATGCTCATTTTTTTATATTTAATTTTGCCTGTAAGCCAACTAAAATAAATAGCAGTGAAGTGTAATGTTTTGAAATAATCCCATAGTTTTCAAGTGCTCTTGAAGTAGAAAGCAACAGGGCTCTATGTGCTATTCTCTACTGACTTAACACTTACTGTTTATGCTGCCTAGAATGGTTCTTTTTAATGGATACTTGGCTTGATATCCTTTTAAATTATTAAAGATTGGAGGTGCTCATTAAATGAGAGATTAAAAGAACTGGTAGACACAGCTAATTATTAGAGGCCCAAGAAGAGACATGAAATGCATTTTATCTAAGGCTTTAGTGGATTCTTAAAGTAAATGAATAGTTTAGTGATAAGCCAGTCGAAGTTAATCAATTGAGCAAAACTATAGGGAAGCTCTTTGAGTCTAGATTTGAAGGGTTTATAAGTAATCGTGGTTAGAGACTTACAGCTGCTCCTTATTTCTTTAATTTTAGACCCTTGAGCTGCTAATTGGTCAGAAAATTGGGTCCAACCTCTAGAGCTAATTATGAGTGGAGGACGCTGTGTCTTTGTGGAGAAGGTCTGCATCGCTAAACATTAGCCGGTAAGAAGTTGGAGTGAATCCTTTTGTGGCACATTTGCGACTTACAGGTTGTCGTGAATCATTCTGGAGGCAAAGCTCTGAGGAGGTGTATTTTCAACTTCCTCACTTCCTGAACTTTTCAACCTCTCAACTGCTCCTTTACCTTCCAAATCATGGGCCATGTATTATTTTTGCCTGCTTACTAAGAGGGAATGTTGGTTGTTGACACAGTCACCGTTGGCCAGTGAGATTAGTAATATGATACAGAGATTTTCACCACTTAAAAGTCACTGGTTCAACATGGCTCAGATAGGTAATGACTTACAGTTATTCTGACCTGACAGCTGTTTAGAGGCCCATTTGAAGTGAACTATTTCTCAGTTCACCTCCAGACAGGGGACATGTTGCTTCTCTGGATTGCAAAATGTCATCTCTGTTGGAATCTTACATAGCAGTGAGGCACAGGGTTGAGTCATCATCATGAAGGCTAAAATAACATGTTCCCTAGAATTAGGAACATTTGGCTGGCTTTTGTGTAAAGGTTTTGAGCCCTGTGGAAAAATAATATCGAGTTAGTTTCTCCCCAGAGTCAAAGTCACTCTACTTACAAGTTTAATACCATTAACTAGTTCAAGGCACCAGGGCAACATTTAACGCGTTACTAACAATCGATGAGAGCTTCAGATAAGATGTGTTTAATGTCCCTTTCTTGGCCTTCAACAATTAGCCCCGTCTACCATGCTTCCTAATCATTCATGTAATGAACATCTCTGATTGGAAACAAATATCTGCCAGCCACTTAAGGAGTGATTGAGGCACCACGGAAGATAGGGTTCAGAGAATTTAAATCACCAGGGACTCATTTTCAGCTTCACAGAGAAGGCACATAGTTCAAAGACAGTGGCCGAAGCAGACTGCAAAGGGAAGGAAAGAATGGAATGTCAATTAGAGAAATGGGATTGGACACACTGGTTAATAATAAAACTTTATTTATTTATTTATTTATTTATTTTTTAATTTTTTTTTTCAACGTTTATTTATTTTTGGGACAGAGAGAGACAGAGCATGAACGGGGGAGGGGCAGAGAGAGAGGGAGACACAGAATCGGAAACAGGCTCCAGGCTCTGAGCCATCAGCCCAGAGCCCGACGCGGGGCTCGAACTCACGGACCGCGAGATCGTGACCTGAGCTGAAGTCGGACGCTCAACCGACTGCGCCACCCAGGCGCCCCAATAAAACTTTATTTAAAAACTGTGTGCATTTAAAGTGATCGTGAAAGGTAGACATACTGTTAATGGCAGTGTTTCAAGGCCTCTTCCTCTAATTGTGTGCCTGAATATACATCAAGGGCTCCGATAATCCTTTCCGTGGCATAACCTTTGTTTTCACTGATCAGTGGTTGTCATTACATCCAATGTATGCCTACTGCAAGCACTGTAATAACTTATTTCTGAATTTATGTTACACTTTGTGTGATGTTAGTACAAAGGATGCAAAGATTTTCATCCACGGTGTCAATTTGTTATGTCTAATCTTTCCAAATTTTAAGGGTCAAATCTGTTATCACGGATCCACTATCGTATGGGGGTGTCTTACCTTCGTGGCTAATCTGTACTTCTTTTGAAGGACGCACACTTTTGTTGTTGTTGTCGTTGTTACCTCTTGCCTCGCATTGCTGAAAATCGAGCTGACTATGTGATCAACGGTGGATGAATGAATTTTTTAAGTCACTTTTGAGCTCTCTTGAGTGTAGTATCAAATTGTATTGCTATTATTGTTATTTGCCACGCAGCCCAAAGTTTAAAGCAGGAGGAAGAGACAGTGGTTCTTCTCAATCCGCACCCATCCTAGGACGTGAGGCACGAGTATGGAGAGCTTGTGCGCCAGTGGATCCCAATGTGCCATGTTTTGGCAGGCCTGTCTTTCTTGAGGTTATGAAAATTTACCAACCAGCTTAGAAATTCTATGTGCTAACCACTGTGCGAAACGAGTGCTGTAAAAACAGGCTCACGGTGACGTCAAAGGAGCCGGGAGATTCAGCCTTAATTCTATAGTCCATGTTACTACTCCCTAGAGAGCCCAGGGGACGGAATGAAGCAGAGAATGTGTCTATTTCCAGCCTTCTGTACTCAGAACCTGTGTTGCAGTAGGGATTATGTGCTGGGCTGAAATATGCAGCCCATACACTTTGAAGCCACCCTGATCTTCTGACACAAGTCTGTTCAATTTAGTGTTTTCCTTTATTGTATTAATGGAATGTGTTTTCAATTTCCTTTCCTTGGACTTTCCTGGGCTTCTATTCATCCTTCAAAACTTTTCTCATATTTTCTTTTCTTTATTATACCTTTCCCTAGTGCTACTCAACAATCATTTACTTACTTATTTGTGTCCCGGTTAGACTTTGGATTTACCTTTACTGCTGTATAGACGACAGTGATTTGTAAATGTGCATTCATTTCTGTTTCTCCCAGTAGTACAAGAACTATCAGAGGGTGAAGACGAGGCCTGCAATTGTTACATCAATGCTTTCTTCTCTACCCTCCTCCTTCTCAATGGCAGGGGTGTATATGGGGCTGCACAATACCTAAGGAGCACTGTTAAATGTACTGAATTGGGGAAAAAATAAGATTTTATTTAAAACTTTCAGAGGGAACGTTGTTCAGTCTTAATATCGGAATTAGCTCTTTTTCTGTTGAAAATGGTCTAGCATTGCGGTACCTGGGTGGCTCAGTCGGCTGGGCATCCGACTTCAGCTCAGGTCATGATCTCACAGTCAGCAAGCTAGAGCCCCGCGTCGGGTTCTGTGTTGACGGTTCAGAGCCTGGAGCTTGCTTCAAATTCTGTGTCTTCCTCTCTCTCTGCCCCTCCCCTGCTCACACTCTGTCTCTCTCTCTCTCTCTCAAAAATAATGAATAAACATTTTTAAAAAATTTTTTAAAAAAAGAAAATAGCCCTTAATAGGAATTTTTAATGTGTGTACTGCTGATCAAACTGCCGTAATATACGAAATGCCTCTAACTGTAATAGTATTTGAATAAACTTCACTTGCGGATGATGGAATAATGTTGTCCCTTTTCAAGGTGGTTGAAGAAAAGCAAAATTTCTAATGGACTTGTAATTCATTCAGATGGTAGTTTATTTTTTATTTTTTATTTTCTTTCAACATATGAAATTTATTGTCAAATTGGTTTCCATACAACACCCAGGGCTCATCCCGAAAGATGCCCTCCTCAATACCCATCACCTACCCTCCCACCCCCCATCAACCCTCAGTTTGTTCTCAGTTTTTAAGAGTCTCTTATGTTTTGGCTCTCTCCCACTCTAGCCTCTTTTTTTTTTAATTTTTTCCTTCCCCTCCCCCATGGGTTTCTGTTAAGTTTCTCAGGATCCACATAAGAGTGAAACCATATGGTATCTGTCTTTCTCTGTATGGCTTATTTCACTTAGCATCACACTCTCTAGTTCCATCCACGTTGCTACAAAGGGCCAGATTTCATTCTTTCTCGTTGCCATGTAGTACTCCATTGTGTATATAAACCACAATTTCTTTATCCATTCATCAGTTGATGGACATTTAGGCTCTTTCCACAATTTGGCTATTGTTGAGAGTGCTGCTATAAACATTGGGGTACAAGTGCCCCTATGCATCAGTACTCCTGTATCCCTTGGGTAAATTCCTAGCAGTGCTACTGCTGGGTCATAGGGTAGGTCTATTTTTAATTTTTTGAGGAACCTCCACACTGTTTTCCAGAGTGGCTGCACCAGTTTGCATTCCCACCAACAGTGCAAGAGAGTTCCCGTTTCTCCACATCCTCTCCAGCATCTGTAGTCTCCTGGTTTATTCATTTTGGCCACTCTGACTGGCGTGAGGTGATATCTGAGCGTGGTTTTGATTTCTATTTCCCTGATGAGGAGCGACGTTGAGCATCTCTTCATGTGCCTGTTGGCCATCCGGATGTCTTCTTTAGAGAAGTGTCTGTTCATGTTTTCTGCCCATTTCTTCACTGGATTATTTGTTTTTTGGGTGTGGAGTTTGGTGAGCTCTTTATAGATTTTGGATACTAGCCCTTTGTCCGATATGTCATTTGCAAATATCTTTTCCCATTCCGTTGGTTACCTTTTAGTTTTGTTGATTGTTTCCTTTGCAGTGCAGAAGCTTTTTATCTTCATGAGGTCCCAATAGTTCATTTTTGCTTTTAATTCCCTTGCTTTTGGGGATGTGTCAAATAAGAAATTGCTGCGGCTGAGGTCAGAGATGTCTTTTCCCGCTTTCTTCTCTAGGGTTTTGATGGTTTCCTGTCTCACATTCAGGTCCTTTATCCATTTTGAGTTTATTTTTGTGAATGGTGTAAGAAAGTGTCAATACTACCCAAAGCTATCTACACATTCAATGCAATCCCAATCAAAATTGCACCAGCATTCTTCTCGAAACTAGAACAAGCCATCCTAAAATTCATATGGAACCAAAAAAGACCCCGAATAGCCAAAGTAATTTTGAAGAAGAAGACCAAAGCAGGAGGCATCACAATCCCAGACTTTAGCCTCTACTACAAAGCTGTCATCATCAAGACAGCATGGTATTGGCACAAAAACAGACACATAGACCAATGGAATAGAATAGAAACCCCAGAACTAGACCCACAAAAGTATGGCCAACTCATCTTTGACAAAGCAGGAAAGAATATCCAATGGAAAAAAAGACAGTCTCTTTAACAAATGGTGTTGGGAGAACTGGACAGCAACATGCAGAAGAATGAAACCAGATGATAGTTGAGAAGCTACTCATGTGATAAATCTATCATAAAGTAGTTTTGGAGGATGAATAACTAAACTAAGTATATGCCTGGGGGTGCGTAGGTGGCTCAGTCATTAAGCTATGGACTCTTGACTGCGACTCAGGTCATAATCTCATGGTTCATCAGTTTGAGCCCTACTTGAGGCTCAGTGCCGACAGTGCAGAGCCTGTTTGGGATTTTTTTTTCTTTCTCTCTCTCCCTCTCTGCACCTCCGCTGCTCATGCACACACACTCTCTCTGTAAATAAATAAATAAATAAATTTAAAAAAAATTTTTAAAAAGGATATGCCTGGTAGAAAGGGAGATTGGATATTTAGGAAAAAGGCCTAGAAATGGGGTGTTTTCATTGCCAGATTCACTCCATGTTGTGTTAGGAAAGCAAAGCATGGAGTTCATAGGCTTGATTCCCACAAGTCTGTGGTGTCTTAATGTGTCTTAATGACATGTTGCTGTTCCAGGTGTGGTCCCCTGGGCCTTTGGCATTTGTATTGCCTGTTGAAAATACAGCCTCTAGGGTCCCACCCTACACCTTTGCAACAGCATCTCCATTTTTTTTTAATGTTTATTTATTTATTTTTGAGAGAGAGAGCACAAGCAGGGGAGGGGCAAAGAGAGAGAAAGGGAGAGAGAGAATCCCAAGCAGGCCCCACCCTGTCAGTGCACAGCCCGATGTGGGGCTTGAACTCACAAAGGGTGAGAGCATGACCTGAACCAAAACCAAGAGTTGGATGCTCAACCAACTGAGCCACCCAGGCGCCCCTAGTGGCTCCATTTTAATGACAATCCCAGGTGATTCACACTCACATTACAGCTGACTGGCACTTTTATTAATATATGTCATTGTCATATGCATGATGATTACGGGAGATTAAGTCCACCTGAAAAAATAATTAATTGCTGTTTTCTTCCAAGAAAAGAGATGACATACATATTTAACACAATAGCTTTCTTGATGCCTTTTACTGGAGTAGCAGTAAAATATCTGAAAATCAGCTTATATCTCCCGAATTTATTGTGAACTGACAGAGAAGCAAAAGAAAAGAAAAAGAAGAATACCAAGCAGTCCAGTTAAAGTAGCAATTTCATTTCATTCTGTCAAGGAGTGACTTTTTCCTTTTTTTTTTTTTTTGTCTTTTTAAGTTTATTTATTTTTGAGAGAGAGAGGGAGCACATGCGTGAGAGCGGGGAAGGGGCAGAGGGAGAGGGAGAGAGAGAATCCCAGGCAGGCTCTGCATTGTCAGTGTGGAGCCCGATGTGGGGTTCAATCCCAAGAACCGTGAGATCGTGACCTGAGCTGAAATCAAGAGTTGGACGCTTAACCAACTGAGCCACCCAGGTGCCCCAAGCAGTGACTTTTTCGATCAAAAGTTTGAAAAACAGAATGTTTATAAAAGTTTGCTAACACCATTAGTTTAGGTATTTTAATCGGCCAAGCAGTACTGCGGAGAAGGAACATTAGACTTTTGCTCTGCATAAAAGGTCGTGCTCCAGGAATAGCCTGGAAACTGGGAAACTGAAGGAGTTTGACACCTGAGTGTCTTTGTCTGACTTCCACCATGGAACTTGAATGGCCCAGTTACATCACGTTTTCCTTCTATGAAAAGATAGGATAAAATAGGCAGAGAGGGAAAGGACAGGAGCTGAGATCCCTGGCTGTGGAAAAACACAAATTTTGGAACAACGCTGGGAGTGTCTGACCGCAGCAAACCCCCTCAGGGAAAGGTTCCTCTTAAGAATGTTAACAGACCCCACCTACTCCCCTTGAGGTTTCCCTCCGCTATTTGACAAGAGACCCAAGTATAGCCACAGGCCACCCCTTATACAATGAAAACGAGCCAATCAGAAATGGGCCACCCAGCACCTAGAGCTATCAAGCCAATAAGGGTAGAACCTGAGAAGGAACAACAGGGAAGGGGAGGGCTGACCAGAAACTTATGAAACAAGGACCCTCACCGACTGTCCCTGGGCATTCCCTTTCGAAGGTCCCCTCTCTGTAAAGAGAGCTTTCCTGTGATGCTTCCTTTCTAATCCTATATTCTAATAAACTTTTGTCTGTTGCTCATTTTGTGTCTACCTCTTTATTCTTCGAAGCTGCGAGACAACAAATCCCAGGCATTACGATAAAAAAATCCTGCAACACTTCTGGTGTCCTGTTACTTTCATTCAGATTTTATCTGGATCCCAGATGGAAGAAGTATCCACGTAGTGTCCTAGAAACAAGCCATGGTGGACAAAATATAAACCAAGAAGGGACTCAGTGGGGGAAGCTGGTGTAGTCTACCTTCTTCCTGTTTTCCTTTCATCTTGCAATGTTTAAAAAAATGGAGTTGCGTGCGATGACTTTATCCACATTGTAGGGGGCGGGGGGTGACATCAGACAGTAAGATTCTAGGCCCTGTCAAACATGGTTCATATAATGCTCAGGCCAAATATAAACATGGTCGGTTTATGCATTTTCAAGAACCAAACCCATGATTGCAAGCCTGCTAGATGCTGACTGTTGTACAAGTAGTTCCATTCCCTGCTGGCAGCTCAAACAGCTTTCTCTGGAAAGTCCTCTTGGCTAAATAGTTGTGTTTCCCCGCCCCCCCCCCCCTTTCTCCTCTCTAAGTCAATCAAACACACAGAACTCTTGAGGTTCAGCCGGCTACTAATGTCCACAACCGGCCCCATTTAATTGCAATAATGGGGATTTACTCTCCCGCTATTCTGAGGGATGGTTTTATCTACTGGGAAGCAGAGACCCTTTTGTGCAGCAGCAAAATATTAATATCTCACTATGCCCTTTTCCTTCCCCTTCCCTCCCAGGACCTGGAGCATAAGATCAGATCAACTCAAATATCTTGGAAATAGTGCTTTCTACTGGCAGTTATTTATTTTGTTCATTTTTTTTTAAAGTGACCTTAATTTTTTCCTTCCTCCTTGTGGCACTAACAGCCTGGAGCGCAGAGAAATACAAACCCATCCCAACGCACATCCGGACATTGGCTTCTCAGGCCTTATGTGTGTCTTTTTGACTCTTTGGAAATTAATTAAGAGATGTTGTTTTCGAAGTGCGCTTTTTTTTTTCCCGGAGTTTCTCAAATATTTAAACAATTTTTACACATTTAAAAAAAATGTCCCCTTTCTCTCTGTTTGTAATAAGATTAATTATGTGAGGTGCACCGCTGCTTATCCCCATGAAAGAAAATCTAAAACGAGGGATTTCAGCTTCAAGAAGGCTATTTTGTCCTGTTTCCGATGTTCTAAAGGGATTAATTTACCATATCGTATAGCCCTGGAAGACTGTGATAATTGAAAACATCCATATTCATTGCATGTTCAAAGGGATCTGTCTGACTTTGTAATGTAAAAAGTGCATTTTTAACCTGAACGGGGACCTGCGTCCGCTATTGCTTAATCCTATTAGTCCCAACAGTTCCAAAGCTTTAGTGTATAATCATTAGCTCGCGTTAATCCTGAGACATGCCTCCAGCCTCAGCCTGTCAGAAGGAATCCCTGCAGGGAAAATGTGGAGGCGCTGATAGCACAACACCAACTAATCTTATCTTAAACGCTAGCAGCAGCCTCTATCTGTGATAGCCAGGGAATTAAAAACAAATTTTTTCTGGGTATTGGATAGCCGGGTGTTCCTCATTCCCCACCCCCACCTCCCCATCTCTCTCCCTCATCCTCTCCCTCTCCCTCTCTTGCTCCCTCTTCCTCTCCCCCTCTCCCTCCCCCCAACCCCCTCCTCCCCCCCTCCCTCTGTGGGCCCTTTCCTCAGCTCTAGTTTCCCTAGATTCTTTGTTCAGGTGATGCTAGGGACGGCAACAAGGGTGGATGGAAAGGGGGTGTGGGGAAAGAAACATTTAAGATACTTGCTGCTTCCGCAGTGAAGCTCTTTGCTTAGTCACCTAGGATACTTGCCAAGTCTGCCATCATTTGTCGTCCTTGACGTCATAAAGCCAAGCCAACCCTGTGCTTTCTGCGGCTCTGGATTATAATATAAGATGACAAAATGTGTCTTCTAGTTGTCACCTTCTTCCATGGCATGGCTTCCTGACAGTCTGAGATCTGGGTCCCCGGGTGCCTACAGAAGCTTGCCTGCGTAGAGAAGTAAACTGCCATAGATAGAGTGCTAGGGAGTGAGACCATTATGGGGGTGGGGGTGGGGAGGGGAGATGCAGTGGGGGTTAGGAGCTGGAGACAGTGTGGGTTTGGGGGTTGTGCTAAGAGGTCTATGAAAATGTTATCCCCAAGTGGAGGATATTTCAGACCAGAGCAGACCATGAGTAAAGGGGACGTTCGCTTTGGAAGTGGAGATTTTTCCAGATGCGAGAAAGAATATTTAGTCATCTATGTACCTAACATTAGTTTAGGAATTACTATGTGTCTATCATGCGGACTCTAATAGTGAATGTGGTCCCTGCTCTCACAGAACCTGGAGTGGTGGTCTAGGAACTATTAATTAACCCTGAACAAAGAAAAAGTAGGCACGTAAGTCAGTGATTACAAACCGTGATAATTACTAAGGCGCTCCATATTCTGACATCTGTTTGCCTGGATGTTACAAATTCAGTGTGGTCATCAGTAAACTGTCTCCAGAGGAGCGTGTTGGGAGTTCTGTGGTCCTCCTTTTCATACGATTTATTAAAGTTTAACTACTCGCCTGGAGATAGCCAGAGGGTTACACTTTCCCTCTGCCCCTCTAAGTTTAATTAAAATAGTGATTAAAATTTAGAGGCGTTTCTAAATTCAGGCGTTTTGGCAACATGACTTAGATATGATGCAACTGATATTTCAAGAACACAGTTTTACTTATGCTGGTGTTTCCCATCACCCGATGGATCTCATGCCATTGATGGTGTGCGGGATGAACAAATGTTTTATTTTAATATTTATATATTTTCTATTAGAAGCCCCTTCTATTTATGACAGTGATTTGAAGTTTCTCTTTCAAATCCATTTAAACTAAAAGACAATGAACTCTTTTAAAAATATGAAATGAGTAATAAATAGGATAGGGCTTGTAAATAGAGGGCAAAAATCATGATTATGGTACCTGCGTGACTTAATGTATGAACAACTATAATACGGAACTACTGGTGTTTCTAATGCAGTAAGGATTGGTAACTATCCAGCCATAGCTGTGAAGACAAGAGCCGTTGCACCTGCTGGAGGAACATACAGCTGCCTTGGTTCATCAGGTAAAAGTGTTCATTCAACTAGAGTTTTCAGTTGTGAGCTGTGCTGCAAGTTAGTTGCCTAGACAAGACACACGTTAATGACAATAAAAAGCAGATTCTTGGATGTGTAAATTGAAGGGTAACGGAGAAATAAACATTTTCATCCTGGTCAATTCTGATGGACTCATTTGTTACATTTAAAATTTTTTTTTTCAACGTTTATTTATTTTTGGGACAGAGAGAGACAGAGCACGAACGGGGGAGGGGCAGAGAGAGCGGGAGACACAGAATCGGAAACAGGCTCCAGGCTCCGAGCCATCAGCCCGGAGCCTGATGCGGGGCTCAAACTCACGGACCGGGAGATCGTGACCTGGCTGAAGTCGGACGCTTAACCGGCTGCGCCACCCAGGCGCCCCTCATTTGTTACATTTAGTTTATGATAGCAAAATGCAACTGTATATCGAACACTTTATTATTATTATTATTATTATTCTTACACTCCTAATGGGAAAAAAAAAGTTTTTATCTAGCTTCTAAGCAATCCCTTTCCACTCACTGATATTATTGTCTTTAGGACAACTATAAAGTTATAGCAGAACACAATGTACAAGAATGTCTTTGAAGCAAATCATCACATCATTTGTTTCTTCGCCTCTAGGAACATGTCAAGAGAATTACCTGCAATTAGATTTAAGGCGCTATCTGGACAAGAATCACCAAATAACCAATCTTAATTTTTCATTTTTTATTTCCTCATAGATCATTACTTTGCTACTCCATTGAAAGGGACTCCTTAGAGTTTATGAAATTAAAAATCTGAAAGTAGATTGATTCAGCCGATCAGACACTAAGCCACTCAATCATCTGATACTTTTTCAGTACGGTGTCTGCCGGGGCCTTGTTAGAAAGTGTGGAAAGACGAAGATGAATTGGGCTTAGGATCTCCCCTCCAGGAACTTACCCTTTAAAGGAGGAGAGGTGATATATACACATCTACTTTTTATAAAAGCGTGGAAAGTATAAAAACAGGAAGTTTGAGGAACGTATTACTGCTGCCAGCTAGAGAGATAAGGAAGCGTTCTATGTCAGTGGTTTCCAACCCTGATTGCACACTGAAACATTGGGGAGCACTCGAAAGTATCAGCGTCTGAGCCTCACTCCCAAAGACTCTGACTCAAGTGGTCTAGGCAGGGTTCAATCATCACTAGTTTTTAAAAGCTCCCTAAGTGATTTTAATGTGCAGCCAAGGATGAGAACCACTGTTCTAACCACTTACCAATAAGAACTGGGTGGTTTTTAAATATTTTATGTGTAAAATGTCCTATTTCTGATGAAAAAGAAAATGTCTTGATGTAACAGCTAACGTAGATTTTGTATATATCAGTGTTGATATGGATCAATGCATTTAAAATATTTCATCAAACAAATGTTTTCCTTTGTGAGATTTTTTTTCAAAGTATATATATATATATTTTTTTTCAAAGTATATTTTAATTATAGTAATCAAAGACTTGGTTCCTACAAGGCACTACATGCAACAGTATCCATTAGTACATTGACTTAAAAAAAATCTTGCTTATTTACAATGGATACAGATTTTATCTACCTTTAATTGTGATAAAGAAACAAAGTCGCAATATTCCTTCAAAACTCTAAAAGTTGATCAGTGTCCTTTGGAATTCTTTCAACTCTAGTTTTTCTTCCCTACAGAATTCTCTGCCCTTCACAAAGGTCTAGGGCCTAATTGTCACAGAGTAAAAACACTGTCATAAATAGCTTTGGAGGGAGGACCTGTTCTGAAACTTACTCATTGTAATGGTAGAGTATTTCAAAAACTATCTCGAAATTATCAAATTGGCTTGCTTACTTTCTGTTGACCCGATTACTCCTATGAAGAGAAATTTGGACGCTGGGAGCAAATGCTGCCTAATGGAAATACTATGAAAAAGATCTCTTATTTTCTCCTAAGGGCTCCTCATTAAGCAGAAAGCTTCCTGAGAACTCAGCCTCCAGCGTTCTGGAGAAACTAATGCAATGCTCCTTTCGAAATTGTCTGGTTTATTCTTTGTTATAGATATTCTTCAACTGTGCAAAACCTGGTTCATCTAAATTAATCTAACTCCACTTCCTTGGTAGAATTGGAAGGGCACTCAAGACATCGCCAAATCTAAGCATGACTGCCCATAAGTCATGCAATGCAAGCTTATTCTAATTTAAAAAAAAAAAAATTGTTTGGGGCGCCTGGGTGGCGCAGTCGGTTAAGCGTCCGACTTCGGCCAGGTCACGATCTCGCGGTCCGTGAGTTCGAGCCCCGCGTCGGGCTCTGGGCTGATGGCTCAGAGCCTGGAGCCTGTTTCCGATTCTGTGTCTCCCTCTCTCTCTGCCCCTCCCCCGTTCATGCTCTGTCTCTCTCTGTCCCCCAAAAAATAAATAAACGTTGAAAAAAAAATTAAAAAAAATTGTTTAATGTTTATTTATTTATTTAATGTTTATTTGTTTATTTAATGTTTGTTTTTTTTTTGAGAGAGAGAGACAAAGCATGAGCAGGGGAGGGGCAGAGAGAGGGGGAGACGCATAATCCAAAGCAGGTTCCAGGCTCTGAGCTGTCAGCACAGAGCCCGATGTGGGCTCTAACTCACGAACCGTGAGATCATGACCTGAACTGAAGTCGGATGTTCAACTGACTGAGCCACCCAGGCTCCCCAAGCTTATTCTACTTTTTAAATTCTAGGCAATAATCCATCAGGAATGAATGATTAAATGCATGAATAGACATGAAAGTTACCAGGACCACTACGTAGTTGCCTTTCCCAATAGGATAAGTATTTCATTACTTATCATACTCTTTGTAGAAACAAACAATAGCTTGTCAACAGCTCTTCTATGACTTCCATTTTCGGGACAAGGAATTGAGGAGAGATTGTTTTTTTAAGATTTGTTTTTTTTTAAAGTAATCTCTAGACCCAACATGGGGCTCAAACTCAACCCTGAGATCAAGAGTTTCATGCTCCAACTGAGCCAGCCGGGTGCCCAATTGACGAGAGAGATTTGCTCCTCTTCCAAAGAAGGCAGAAAAACTCACTTCCGGGGTATCCTAAGGAACCAATCTAGGTCCAAATATTGGGAAAGTCATATAGGTATGACATTTTAGAGGACTGAGGCAGAAAAAGTATTGCCCACTGGGTTCTATACAGTTACCCGGTATTTCCCAGTCTGCTTGCAGTTAGGAAAGAGTAATGTGACCAGTTTGGGGTTAGGAAAATTTGAATATGTGTGTGTCAGTTACAAAACAAAGGAGTAAAAAGCCCAGGAACAATTTCCAATATTTCTTTCTTTCTTCCCCTAAAATGGCAGCTGAGAAGGCTGTACGTTCCAGATGGCCAATCCCAAGAAGGTAGCCCTATGTGTGACAGGGTGACTGGAGCAAAGCTCCTCCCTGTGTCCTCTCACAAACCAACATGGATCACATAGTGTGTCTGAGGAATATTAAACTATGGAGAAGGGCGCTTGGGTGGCTCAGTCGGTTAAGTGTCTGACTTCAGCTCAGGTCATGTCAGCCGTGCTGACAGCTCGGAACCTGGAGTCTGCTTCTGCTTCAGATTCTGTGTCTCCCTCTCTCTCTGTCCCTCCCCTGCTTGTGGGTTCTCTCTCTCTCAAAAAATGAATAAACATTAAAAAAAAATTGAAACCATGGAGAATTTTGTGTTTTTGCTACTGCAGCATAGCCTAGTTATCTTGATTAATACAGTCAACGACGCTGTCACAGTAATCTTAACTAATCTTGGCTCTTCTCCGCATTCAATGACTCTTAACTCTGTATAGCCTTTTTTTCTTTTTGGGAATCCTATCAAAAACAACAACCACTGCCATTAATAGCTACCACCTCCCTTTCCCTTGAGCGAAGCCCCAGTTCGCTGCGGGAGAGACTACAAGGAAGCTGAGAGAGAGGTCTGTCTGCTTCGTGTCCAAGGGAAGCATGTTGCTAATGCCCTTTCTGGGCTTGAAGGAAATAATTGGACTCATTAAGTTGCTTTTCTGTCTTCTTTTCCTTAGTCTAAATAACCCTTAGGTTAATTAGACATGGTTTCTATCCTTGGGAAATTTTTCTGTGTGGGGTTAGTGATGGAGAGAATAGTCATAAATTCAGTAATTAAATTTTCAGTTTTACAAACACTAAATAATGGCCAACTACCTGGAAGGTGTTGTGAAAAACAATAGCCCTTGTGAAGCTAATATCTTGCACCAATAATTCTGCAAATAGTAGGTTATTACTGAGATGCTTCTGTTCGAGTGACAGAATGGTAGGTTCCAGCTTGTGTCTGGCCCAATGTGCTGATGGTCAACAGACAGGACCATGTAGTGTGGTTCCTTCTCAGCCCTGGCTGCACAAATATCTGAGGTTGTTTTTAAAAGTACTGTTGTCTGGGCCTGATCCCAGATCAACTGAATAAGAATCTTGGAACCATTTTAATATCCAGCAGGGTTGGGAACCACTGGTGAAGTGGACACAACAGTAAACTGGAGTCAGATCCTGAACTTTGATCCTCTTTTTATTAGCTATGTAACTTCAGGCAGACAATGCAGTCTCTCTCTCTCTGGATTTAGAGTTTCTCACCCATATAATACGTATAATAATACTCTCCTTTCCTAGCTCCGCATATTGTTTTGACACCAAAAAGAAAAAAAATGTATGTGGAAGTACTTTGTGCACTATGAGAAGTAAGACCATAACATTTTCATTATTATTATTATTATTATAGACTCGTGGATATGACTCAATCCCACGTCTAATCATTTTATTGAAGTAGTAAGAAATAGGTTGACTAAATGAACATGTTAGTAAATTATCCACCTGACTATTAGACTTCAAGAAGAAATCAGAAATCCACACGGAGTGACTTGGCTGGCAGACAACTCCTTCCTTCTGCTCAGATGTCCGTGTCTGTAGAAAGACGAGGCATTACAACATTTTTTGATGAATTACAATTCTTTGGTTCCATTCTGGGCACAGCAGAAGTACTGGTAAAGTCAGAATTGCTGTTGTCTTTGTGAGCCGATTCTTTCCACTTTTCTTGAGGTCTTTCCTTCCTCAAGAAATGTGCACCTAAATCAGACTGGTCTGTTCAACCCCACAGAGGGCAGAGGTGGAATAAGGGTGTAGAATAGGTGTGTACTTCCATCAGGACCTAAGTTTGAGTCTTGACTCTGCTATTTGCTAGTTCTGTGAACTTGCGTATCTTATGTGACCCTCTTGAGCTTATCAAATCTTTATTGAGTTCCTACTATTACCAGATACTTGATTAGAGAAGAAAAGACCAGTATCAAAAGAGAATACCTCCTCGGGGCACCTGGGTGGCTCAGTTGTTGAGCGTCCCACTTTGGCTCAGGTCATGATCTCGCAGTTCATGGGTTTGAGCCCTGCGTTGGGCTCAGTGCTGAGAGCTCAGAGCCTGGATCCTGCTTCAGATTCTGTGCCTCCTCCTCTCTCTGCCCCTCCCCTGCTCATGCTCTGTCTCTCTGTCTCTCAATAATAAACAAACGTTAAAAAAATTTTTTTTAATAAACATTAAAAATTTTTTTAATTAAAAAAAAAAAAAAAGAATTTACAGTCCAGACAGGAAAGACCAACAAGCAAAGGGACAATAATTTTTACCTTCAGTGTTTTGTAATTAAGTTAGCCCAGTGCCTGGCAGAGAAGCTGTTCAATGAACGGTAATAAATATTGTCATTATTCGTCGTCTTGGGTGTGCCACAGGCACAAGCCAAGGGACATGAACCAAGCCCTCTGCCTAAGCAGGTCAGGCAGTGGTGAAATGTTACTTTTCTATACCTTTGCCCCTGGCAGAGCTCTGTGTGGGCTAAAGGAAAGCAGCGAGCTCTTCTGAGTTCAGAAAGACCTTGAAAACCTCCCCTTGACCTCAGCTGTCCCTGCTGGCAGAAGATCAGACTCATTCTAAAGCAGATCTATGGTTTTGGGTTTTCTCCAGGACTGACAGGGCACAATTCCAGATCACTATTTGAGAACTCATCCTGGCCAGCAGTGAGCTTGCCTGGGTTAGCCTCAGGAACACCCTGGCCTCCCTAGAGAATCGCCCAACCAAAATACCTGGGAGCTGGGCCAGACTCCCTCAGGCCTTTTCTGGTCTTGCTGGGGAATCAGTTTTGAGCCAGAACCCATTCCATGATGAGAGATGAGTACAGGATCATCCAAACATTAGCAGGCTCTTTCAACCATGGCTTTCCTTTGTGATTTCATTACATCCAAATTAATAGAACTTTTTTTTTTTAATCACAGAGATTGTGCACGTATTAAGAAAATCGTAACGTCTGACCATTCGTTTTATTTATTTATTAAAAAAATTTTTAATTCCCATATAGTTAACATTTCAAATGAAGGACATATACATTTCTAGATCTGTGAAATTAATTAATGGCATTTTACCGTGAGATCAGAGGACAGAAGATTCTGCCAAACTCCAGCTTGAATTTGCTTGTCTTCTAGAACTTAAAGATGTTCATAGTTTAAAGGAAAACAAAAGGAAAAGGAGAAAAAATCCTCTCTAATAAAAGAAAAATTGAGATACAAGTTAAGGCGGAAGAAGAGATTTTTTATGTGGTCCCTCCCCCTTTTTTTACGCTAGTCACGTGAAGCAGTGGGGTTACTTTTCCCATTTCCTGGTCTGACCTCAAGCACACCCATTCATTTGTTGTATAGAGAGAGTTAACCACATCACCATCAGCTCATCATGGTCTAGAGATATGTTCATTTAAAGGACTTTTACTGTAGCTAATTAAGAATGCATCAGGGCACCTGGGCGGCTCAGCCTGTTAAGCAGCTGACTCTTGATTTTGGCTCAGGTCATGATCTCATGGTCCCTGAGTTCAAGCCCTGAGTCAGGCTCTGTGTGAACAGTGCAGAGACTGCTTGGGATTCTCATTCTCTCTCTCTCTTTCTCTCTCTCTCTCAAAATAAATAAAGAAACATTTGAAAAGTTGTTTTTTGTTTGTTTGTTTTTTAAAGAATGCATCAAGGGTCAAAATCCTGGTGTAGGTTCAGTGCAGAGCCTGCCTGGGATTCTCTCTCTCCCTCTCTCTCTCTCTCTCTCTCTGCTCTTCCCCTACTTGTGCTCTCTCTCTCTCTCTCTCTCTCAAAATAAATAATAAACATTAAAAAAGTTGTTGTTGTTGTTGTTGTTGTTTTAAAGAATGCATCAAGGGTCAGGGCGCCTGGGTGGCTCAGTCAGTTGAGCGGCTGACTTCGGCTCAGGTCATGATCTCACAGTTCGTGAGTTCGAGCCCCGCGTCGGGTTCTGTGCTGACAGCTCAGAGCCTGGAGCCTGCTTCAGATTCTGTGTCTCCCTCTGTCTGCCCCTTCCCCGCTCATGCTCTGTCTCTCTTTGTCTCTCAAAAGTGAATAAACGTTAAAAAAAAAAATGCATCAAGGGTCAAAATCCTGGTGTAGGTTCTGAGCAGTTTAAAGTGAAGGGTTGCCTCTATGGAATCACCAGCCACAGCCTAGCCCCCCTTTACCCGCTTCTCAGTAGAGATGGTAGCTGGAAACCACACCAACTTGAGCTATTTAGGGCTGTGACATACGTGTGGTGAGATCATCTCAATAGTCTGCTTCTATGTCAGAAAAGCTGTAAAAGTGTTCAAATCAAAACAGTGGCGTTTGGTTGAGGATGTTTCCCCTTCTCTCCCTGCTCATTTTTCATCTTCCCAGAGGGCTCCCCTCCCCCCCCTCCACTCTTCTTCACTCCTCTCACTAGTCTCCCTTCCTGACAAGCAGGAGTGCCTCCACCGGGCCAATGCATCAAGCGGTGACACCGGCAGGGGCTCGTTCCCTCCGACAGGCGTCAATGTAAATGGCAGGAGCAGATTTTGAGGCAGGGGTGAGGGACGTGAACGGAATTAGTCATCATTACCCTGAAGCGACGTGGGCTTGCTGTGGATGTTCCCTCATCAGGCTTCTCATGACTGTGTGCCCGGAGGATCACCCCCATCACTCTAAACAGTCGTGACACAGACGATGTACGGGTTAAAATGATGAGCAGGAGAGACAGGCCTATCCCAAAGTAAATAGACGGAATTAGAGGCATTACAACAGTTAATATGTCAGGTCCCTGTTGGGAGGCCGGAGATCCTGTGTGGTCTCTTTTCCCTGCATATTGAAATTGATTGTGCCTCGGGCCGTGGCAGGGGGAGCGGGGGAGGGGAGCCGCCGATTCATCCTTCCAGTCACATGGATCAAAGAAAGCAGACAGTGTTATGTGGAATTATTTGCTCTGAAGGTGCAGGGAATAGAATTTAATAGAGCAACGGGGTATAATGAAAGAAGCCATGAGTCTTAGCCAATGTCTCCCTGGGCCACACCATCCGAGGAGTATAAATTAGATCATGCTCTTACCCAAATCATATTTCTCTGGCTCAGCCCTATCTACAACCGCAGGAACTATGCTCTCTGTTTCTCCCTCCTCACCTGGCCAAGTGCTTTTAGGAGACCGCAGGGGATGCTTGCCGTGCGTTTGAACACAGCCCTCTTGGCCACCATATCTGAGGCTCTCCTCCCCCCCCCCCCCCCCACCTTCTTTCTGCTTACTGTGCTGATGTCTGTCAGCGAGACAGCCAGCTCCTAAGCCAGTCCCTGAGGTCAAGCACGAAGGGAATCTTGCCACCGGGATGCTACGGGCAGCGGCCCCGTTGCCTATAATGCCACACAGAGTCTCAAGTTACCGCTCAAGTGCCTGGCAAGAACGCTTTTAATCCAGTCGGGTCCTTCTTAAACTCAAAGCAAATTCGATGCCACGGTGACTTCAATGGAAGTGATTTTTTTTTTTTTTCTACTTCCTCATTACGGTTTCTACCCACTTGCATGAATCCATAGTGACTGAGTCAGAGGGGGGGCTGGGAACGGCCGCCACCTTGGGTCAGGTTCTCCAGGAAGCAGACACAGAAGATTTGTGTGCAGCATGTGTGTGGGGGGAGTGCTCAAGACCGAGGCTTGTGTGAGGGGAGATAAGGAAGCCAGCCTGGGCAGAGGGGTAAGGTAAATTGTCCTGCAGCTGCAGTAGAGGCCTCTTCCAACGACATCGGTGGATCTGGAACTGGGCCAGCCCTTCAGAGATGTCCCCAGCTGAGGCAAGGAGCTGGGGATTTGTACACACCCCCCCCGCAACCATGATGCCACCCACTGAAGGTTGGTGGTGCCAGGCAAGAACCGGAACCTTGGGGGAGGTGATCCTTTTCAGTTGAGGGCAAGTTCCAAAGAAAGATTCCGCTGGGGGTGGTCTGCAGCCAATGACTTGTGCAACCGGGGAAAGTAAGTACCTTGGCCTTGAAGGGGGATCTGGCCAGTGCACATTCACTCCCCCCTTCTTCCTTTTCTTCTAGATTTTTTTCTTGACCTTGGCCCTACACCTCTTCTTGGGCCGACTTATTTTCTCTTTTTTTAAACTATGTTTTAAATGTTTATTTATTTTTGAGAGAGAGGGAGAGGGAGACAGGATCCGAAGCCTGTTCTATGCAGATGACGCAGAGCCCCAGGTGGCGCTCCAACTGATAAACTGTGAGATCATGACCTGAGCCAAAGTCGGACGCTTAACCGACTGAGCCACCCAGGAGCTCCTGAGCCAAGCCTCAAATCCCTGGCAGGCTTTCTCCTCAACCCCCTTTGAGTCATCAGATAAATGACTGTTCATGCTCATCCTGGGACCACTTACACCATCCCAGTGTAAGCAGAATAAGTATGTTTCATTAAGTCTCAGAAAGTAAAGCGAGAGGCTCATAATGACACGAAGAGTGTGAGACCTAGGTCTGAAGCTCTGGGCTTCCCTCTGCCTGTCCCAACTGTTAGGTGACATTGAAAATCACTTCACACCCCTACGCTGTTAAATTCAAGTTAGGCTACCTGGCCGCTAAGGTCCATTTCGACTTTAGATTTTTCCAACAATAAGCTCGTGTGGACATCAAAGAGGCAAATGGTGTGCTTTATCTCTTGGAGGACATTAAAACTTTGTTAAAGAAGCAAAATAATACAATGAAGAAAAAGCTAAGAAAAATTAGATTAACAATCCATCGTTAATACAGTCAAATTTCATATTAATTGCCATAGGCAGCTCCACTGATGTAGAGAAGTCAGAAAACTTTTTCTGTGAAGGGACAGAGGGCAGACATTTTTGGTTTTGCAAACAAAGGGCAGATATGGTCTCTGTTGCAATTACGGTACTCTGCTGTTGTGCTATGAAACCTGTCATAGGTGATACGTCAATGAATGAGCATGGCTGTGCTCCAATAAAACTTTATTTATAAAAAAGGATGACCAGTTGTGGTTTGCCAACCCTGCCATCGAGTTAACTGGAGGAAAGGAATCTTAGTAATTATTTAATGCCTTGCTACTCAAAGAGTGAGTGTGGTTCATGGATGGTCAGCATTGGCATCGTCTACAGTTTTACGTACATTTGTCAGAGGAGAGGAGACCTCATTGAGGAGGAGGCAACATCTGAGCAATGACTTGAAGAAGGCGAAGGAATGAGCACATAGATATCTAAGGGAAGAGCCTTCCAGACAGAAAACAGCAGGTGCAAAGGTCTTCCACTGGGGACATGACTAGTGTGTTCAAGGAACAGTAAGGCAGCCCTGTGGCTTGGAGTAGAGTGAAAACAGAGGGGAAGAGTTGGAAATAAGGTCATGAGGTCAGAGAGAGATGATGGCCATTGGGAAAGTAGAGGACAGAATCGTGTAAGGCCTCATAGATGGTTATAAAAATTTGCCTTTCATACAAACTAACAGGTCTTGAGTAAAGGACAACAGGAGCACTCTGGATGCTATGTTGAGAATAAAGAGCAGGTGGACAATGTCAAAAAAGGGAATGGAGAGATAAGTCAGGAGACCATTGCAATAATGCAAGGGGACATAATGGCGGCTCCCACCAAAAGTGGTGAGAAGTGATTTGGGATATGTTTAAGACAAGGCAAACATGTTTTCCTGATAGCTGGATAGAGGTGGGGTGTAAAGGAAAAAGAGGAGAGAAGGTTGAGGAGGACATCAACTGACGTGAGGGAAAACACAGGAGCAGGCTAAGGAGTGATGGTCATGCGTTTTATTTTTGCCAGGATAAATTGGATATGCCAATTAGACATCTGGTGGGAGATGTTGAGCAGGGAACTGGGCATGTGAGTCTCGAAAGATGTAGAGGTGTAGAGTTGGCATTTAAGATTAGATGGTATAAACAAGGAAATGGATGTAGGCATAGAAGAGAAGAGGTCCAAGGACTAAGCCCTAAAACACTCCAGTTTAAAAATTCAAAGAGAGGAAGAAGGACCAGCAAAGCACACTGCGTCTTGCCTTCCGTATTATGATAAAGCCACATACAGGGAGCGTCTGCTCGGTGATGAGTGGCTCCAGAGAGACTTAGCTACGCTTTCCTCACGTTTCCTCATACTAATTGTCATTTGCTCCAGCTCATCCTACTTATCTAGGCTTCATTTTCCACTTTATTCCTCCCAGATGCTGGGTACTAGATTGAAAAAGCTGTGAGTGCCTGGGAGTAAAGAGGAGCTAATTTGATATTTCTGAAGATGGTTCTGCTGGTACAAATGAACTATTTCATTTTGTGTTGGTACTCCACAATAGAAAGGGGAAAAGGGCACCAGAGCTATTTTCTGTTGACAGAGTGCATCAAACTCTGCTGATTACCTTTGAATTAAGAAAAGGAAAGAAGAAAATTAACACAGATAAGGAACCCCTCATTTCCAGGCTGAAAGGAACTTGTTTAGAAGCATTCAGCCTGCGGATGGCATTAGAAAAGAAACAGACAGGATGGAAATGGAAACTACATGTTAACCTCTGCTGTAGAACATGTTTATACTCTGTTCAGTTTCACGTTGCCAAGTCCTATCGTGTGACCCTCTGTGGTTATATCCTCTTTGGGGAAAAATTAAGGCAAGGATTGTGGTTTTAGATGCATCCTATTTTAAAGAAATAGGGTGTTCATATGCAGAGTAGGGGGGGCAATTTAAGTAAATAAAAGATATGAGACCGTAATAATTATTGATTTTAGGGTAGGAATAAAAATCAGAATTTTTATACGAAATTTCTCAAATTTTAAAATTGATAACTGTCTCAGATACTTCTTACATGCAGTGAGAGCCAAAACATGGGTGCACCCTCATACATACACATCTGTGGATCGCAACTTGCTCATAAAGAGACAATTTATTCTACCGGTAATAAAGGATTTTCTAACAAACACTCATGATAAATGCCAAAGGAATCCATTTCTCGGTATTATGATTTCTTGCTAAAAAACAGCAACAGCAAAGGCAATTGTGAAACAGAATAAAACACATTAGTGCCATGATGTTCTAATGGTGGAATTTTAGGAACCAACCTACTTATTCAGGAAAAAGTTTCTATGTCATGGGAACTTTTTTCTTTTTTTAGTTTTTTTTTTAATGTTTATTTATTTTTGAGAGAGAGACAGACTGTGAGTGGGGGAGGAGCAGAGAGAGAAAGAGACACAGAATCTGAGCAGACTCCAGGCTCTAAGCTGTCAGCACGGAGCCCAATGTGGGGCTCGAACTCATGAACCGCGAGATCATGACCTGAGCTGAAGTCAGATGCTTACCGACTGAGCCACCCAGGCGCCTCTATGGGAACTTTTTCTGATCACTGACCCACCCAATCAGTAGTTACCTTCTTTACCTACAAGTGAGGCTAGTTTGAATATTATACCAAGTTGAAAGTAAAACAAAGTAAAAGAGTGAGGAGACCCTAATGTTCCCCAAACAGATTCTGGAATATCTTTGTATTCTTCTCCGGATAGAGGGTGATAGGAATTGACCTAAGTCAATTTAACCCTTCAGTAGTTTTCAACTATTTTGGTGAGTAAAACAGAAGAGATTAGAAGTATGTGGAGGCTATAAGGTCTCTTCACGAGATAGTATTTTACATTAAAAACAAATCTTAGACCCAACTATAATAATCCATGAATGAGGTGTGAGGAAATTTCTGCACACTGTCTAAAGCACTCCCACATGTACCTATTGTAAAGGATTCCCTCTGAGGTAGAAACCACAGTTCTGGGACTCAGTGCAGCCAATATCTAGCTGGGTCAGTCACAGTGTTCTCTGGAAAGGTCCAAAGAGAGCAAGGGCCTGCGATGACATTCCTATACCTTTCTTATGCAACAATCTTAGAGGCTGACCAGTCACATATTTTGAACTCTCATTTTATCACTGAAAAGTAACCCCTTATATTAAGAAAAGAAACAACTTGTATAGATTTCTTGAATATTTGAAATTCTTACATAACAGTCTCTAAATACAGATTATTGAGCAGAGTCCTTGAAATGCTACCTAACCATCGAGATAAAAATTCCAGACAGAGTTCAAGTGTCAACAGGTCCTAGGTTGCAGATTAAAATGAATTCATACATTAGTACATTACACTGTGTATACTAAAGCATAATACCTGGGCAATATAACCATTGTTCTAACTACCTTCCATCTATAGACAAAGAACAAATACCCTTCCTTTAGAATTCCTGCCACTTGCACATTTATGACTCATGACACTCACTCATGTCACTGGCCTAGCAAATTATCTTCATTACAAACAAGGAAGTTTCCTCTTGAAATTGATATCAATGTTTCCAAAGCCTGATCCTCTCAACAAAAATTATTTCCCCTCTACGGGTTACTATGTTCTTTATGGCTAGGTCAAAGATACATGTTATGCATTTATATTTATGAAAATTAAAAAGCAAACAACAGTTGCCTATGTAAGGAGCTGGAAGTTACCACTCTGTCCTAGCAACAAGGAAAAGCCAGAAAGGGTTGAAAATCAACAAAATGTGACAATACCCAGGACATTTGCCAGGAAAGATGCAAACATTTCCCATGATATAGGGAATGGGGTAAAAGGAGCAATGTGAAAAATGAACTGCAAATACAGAGTTCTATAGTGAGAATGCATGTTACATGGAGACTAGAAAATATAAGAAAAATTAGGAACATTTGTAGTAGCTTATAGGCTTGATTACATAAAGAAAATCTATCGCATTATGAGGTGGTATGAAACAGGATACCTAGATAAAACTTGCTTGGCATGACTAGAAGGTAAGAGAAACGATAGATTATTCTAGTCTGGGAGCTAATTGGACCTAATTCTTATCTTCACGAATAACCATCTGTGTGAAGTTCTCCATGTAACTTAATTTCCCAAATCTTGTATTCAATTTTCAGAAGAAAGAATGGTACAAAAATGGAAGATACTAAATATTTTTCTCTCATAAAAATATGTTACACATTTTGTTTCTGTGGAATCTTTCATTGTAAGACAAGTAAACCAGAGTAAAGACAATTAAAGACTTACCCAATGCAATGCCAAAAAAAAAAAAAAAGAAGAAAAAAAAGGTAGAATATGCATTTCTTCAAATCCCACCAATATTAAATATTATTATCCCCTCTGATTTTCCAATTTAATGTGAAGGAATTGTATTTTGTAGCTATTTAAACTTTCATTTCCCTGATTGCTACAAAGGATTAACATTTTCCTCCATATATACTGGTTATTTACATTTAATTTTAGGGAAAATGCTGGGTCATGGATTTTGCTAAAATTCCAAATAAGGTATCTGCTTTTTCACTATTTATATCCAGGAACTCTCCAAATATTCTGAATAGTAACTCATTGTATATTAGTGTATTGTTAATATCTTCTCATAATTAGTCAGTTATTTAAGTATTGGCTTCTGGTGACTTGTATTAGAAACATTTTTAAATCTACACTTAAATAATCAGATTATTTAAAAATTTTATTTATTTATTTATTTATTTATTTATTTATTTATTATTATTTTTTTTCACCGTTGAGTTGTATGCAACCCTTATATATTTTATTTATTTATTTATTTTTATTTTTTATTTAAATTTTTTTTTTTTTTAACATTTATTTATTTTTTTTGAGACAGAGAGAGACAGAGCATGAATGCGGGAGGGTCAGAGAGAGAGGGAGACACAGAATCTGAAACAGGCTCCAGGCTCCGAGCTGTCAGCACAGAGCCCGACGCGGGGCTTGAACTCACGGACGTGAGATCATGACCTGGGCCGAAGTCGGACGCTCAACCGACTGAGCCACCCAGGCGCCCCAACCCTTATATATTTTAGATAGTAATGCCTTATCAGATATATGCTTTGCAAATATTTTTCTCCCATTCTGTAGGTTCTTTTTTATTTTGCTGGTTGTTTCTGTTGCTATGCAGAAGTTTTTGTAGTTTGATGTAGCTCCCCTTGTTTCTTTTTGCTTTTCTTGTCTGTGCTTTTGGTGTCATATCCAAAGCCTCATTGCCAAGACCAATGTCAAGGAACTTATCTCCTATGTTTCATGTGTAGGAGTTTTATGGTTTCAAGTCTTATGTTCAAGATTTTAATTCTTTTGGAATTTGTTTTTGTGATTGATGTAAGATATAAGTTTAGTTCCATTCTTTTCAGTGTGGATATCCAGTTTTGTCAACACCATTTATTGAAGAGACTCTCCTTTCTTCGATTTTGTTCTTGGAGCACTTGTCAACAGTTAATTGACTATGTGTTCATGCTTTTTTCCTGGGATCATTAATCTGTTCCATTGATCTATGTGTTTGTTTTTATGCCAGTACCTTATTGTTTTGGTTACTATAGCTTTGTAATTTAGTCTCAGACCAGGAAATGTGACATGTTCAGCTTTATTCTTCTTTCTCAGGATTGCTTTGACTATTTGGAGTCTTTTTGGTTCCATAAAAATTTTAGGATTTTTTTTTCTATTTCTGTGAAAAATGCCATTGGAATTTTGATAAGGGTTACACTGAATCTGTAGATTGCTTTGAGTAGTATGAACATTTTAACAGTTTTAATTCTTTCTATTTATGAACACAGGATATCTTTCTATTTATTTGTGCTTCTTCAATTTCTTTCACCAATGTCATACAGTTTTCAGTATATAGGTTGTTGATCTCCTTGGTAAATTTATGCCTAAGTTTTGTCATTCTTGATATTATTGTAAATGGAATTCTGATAGTTTGTTGTTAATGTATAGAAACACAACTGATTTTTTTATACTGAATTTGTATCCTGCAACTTTATTGAATTTGTTTATCTGTTCTAACAGTTGTTTTTTGTTTGAGTCTTCTGAATAAAACGTCATCATTTGTAAACAGAGACTATTTTACTGTTATCTTCTGATTTGGATGGCTTTTTTTTCCCTGATTGTTCTAGCTAGGATTTCCAGTTCTGTGTTGATAAAAGTGAAGGAGGTGTGTATCCTCATCTTGTTTCTGACCTTAGGGGAAAAGCTTTCAGTTTTTTCCCACTGAGTATGATGCTGGCTGTGGGCTTGTCGTATATGGCTCTCTTAATATCAAGATATATAACCATTCAGCTTGTTTATTTCTTATGAAGTAGAATTTGGTAGTTTGTGAATAGCTATCTTTTTTTGAACATACAAACTATAGCTAGTCTAGAGTTCATGTCTGATAACTTCATTGTTTGATTGCCCTGTGGATCTGTTTTATTTTGTTTTCTCTTGTTTTAGTTACTTCTTTTCTTCTGATATGCCTAGTTGTTTTTTTTTTTTCTTTTTTTCCCCCTTAAGAATACTAAAGATTGAATATGAAAACTTGTAGAAATAATTTGAAGCTCAGGCTAATGTTCCCTTTCTCTAATGAAGCTTCCCTTTGCTTCTGACTGGCTATTATTCTAGGGACACTAACAACCTCAAAACATCTAAAATCCAAAAAGTTTAAGATTATTTGAACCTGAAATTTGATTCTTGTTAGGGAAAGTGTGTTTCTGGTTCAGTGTTACTTGCTGTACCACCAAAAAGTATGGGTATTTACAAGGACCTTCTTATTTGTCAAGCCCTGGGTTCTAGCTTTGTGTCAGCCCTGTGGGCCTGTTGAAAGCTCTGCTTAACCTCATAATCTTACAGCCACTGCTTTTGAAGTTGACAGTCATCTTGAGAAAAGCTGTTCCAAGTGCTTATTGTTGTCCCCTTATCAAATCACATGGTAATATGTCATAATATTGATTCATCACCACTTATTAATATCTTAAAGGATGTTGAAATTACAACTTTCCAAAATAGGTAAAAATCAGATATATTAAAATGGAGTTTTTTCTTAGAAATTGGCCATATTTATGTTATTATCTTTCAATATGCATTGCTGTCAAGGAAAAGTCTGATGCTAATATGATTCTTTTTCCTTTGTATGGAAACTATCCTTCCTCTTTGGAATATCTATCTTAGAAGTATTATTTTTTAGTTTGGCTGTGGAATCACAATTTGTTATATTTACCTGTGGATTTGTACTCATTCTCTAAGTAGATATCTTTGGGTCTTTTCTTCTGCTGTGTAAAAAAATCATATTATTTTATTTCATTGATTAAATATTCTGTTCTCTAGATTTCCTTTTCCTGATTCTCCTATTAAATGCTTTTTGGATCTAGTAGATCCATTCTCTGCAACTCTTTTTTTTTTATTTTTTTTTAATGTCTACTGTTTATTTTTAAAGAGAGACACAGACTGAGAGTGGGGGAGGATCAGAGAGAGGAAGACACAGAATCTGAAGCAGGCTCCAGGCTCTGAGCTGTTAGCACAGAGCCTGATGTGGGGCAAAATTCACAAACTATGAGATCATGACCTGAGCCAAAGTCAGATGCTTAACCAACTGAGTCACCCAGGCACCCCTCTTTGCAACCCTTTATCTTTCATAACGTCCATTTTTTCCTTGCATGCCATGTTCTGTGAAATTCTTTGACATGGTTGTCTAGCTTGCTAATTTATTCTTAAGTCTAGTTCATTTTGTTATTTATCTCACTTTTTGAATTTATTTTTATTTCCATGTTCTTCAGATTCTTTTTCCATAGACTATTCTAGTTTTACAGAAACCATAAACATACCCATATGATCTCATCATAGACTTAGTATGCTTGCTCATTAAATATTTTTTTCATATGTTAGTTTTATACTTATTGAACTGGAGTTCTTTCTTTTATAGTTTTGGTTTGCCTCAGATATTTGCAGATTTTTAGCTTATCTGCTTGTATTTTTCAGTAATGTTTTTTATTGGTCTGTTTGTGGATGCACGTTTTGACTACAGAAGATAGTCTTTGGAGAGATACAAATACTGCACAACATGATATGTTGGCAGCCTGTTTTTTAGTTTTAAAGGGACCTCCTCCATTTTTGTCTGTGCCTCCAGCTACTGAAATTCTCTGCCTTCAGTGCTTTTTTCGCTGATACGTTGGGCAGCAAACTCATTTATTTTGTTTTCTCAACATGATTGTACAGAGTGATAGCTTGGGTTGATAGCTAATTAAAGTTTCATTATTGTTACCTGTATCCTTTGACTCAGAGTATTTCCCCAACCACCCTGATCTCAACACCATTTACCATCTGTACTTGTGTATATTCATTACAATTTTATGTAGTCTTCAGTTCCTCTTTCATTCCTATTGGCTTTCTATTCTTCAGAAATTCATCAAAATGTTGTAGTCTCTTAAGGTTACCTTTTTTTGTTTGTTTGTTTCCTTATGACATTGTAAGATATTTTAAGCAGTTTTATTTTATTTCAAAGGATTTGGGGTAAGGCGAAAATGGGTGCTCATACCCAATTCACTCTGCTTTCATAGCTTTGCAATGAAAATCATAATTTTGCAGAGGCATATACTGTACAACAAAAAGTTCAGAAGCAGTTTACACGGAAACACATGGTGGTGGTTTGTGTCTACTTTTTGGGTCGCTATCATAGTGAGAGGATGGGTGCATGCAATCTCCAGAGACTGATTTGTATTCCAAGTTGAGTATTGAATCTTTGGTCCTTGGTTAGCCAAAAAAAGACAGCCAACGGTATAAGAAAGCAAGAGCTAGAATACAAATCAGAGGAATTCTTCAGAATGAGTCAAACAAGTCTTAACACAAAACCTCTTCCAAAAACGCAAGGCAGAGGCAAATATTTGATGACAGGAAAGAAGTTTGAAAACAATAACTGTGTTGAAAACCAAGATTTGGGTTGATTTCAGGATACTGTTTATTGACAGTGACTGATGTTTTTTTGCAGCCTGCCCTGGAAGAGATTGCAATCACATTTGAACTAAAGCAGTAAGCCAAGAATTTTCTGTGGTGTGTAAAGTAATAATAATTTTATTTCTTGAACTTTCTCAATGTATACAACCCCAGCCGAGAAATTCAGAAGTCACTTAAGATATATTCATAACAACAACAACAAAACATAAAATTTCAACATAGTTAAAATGAGGCATTGTGTGCTATTTTAAAAAACCCATAATCAAAAGTGCACACTGGCATTGTACAATGTGAAAGTAAGTCATTGGGGTCAATCCAATTTTAGGAATTTTAGAAGTTTGAATCTATCTCTATGCATTTAAATTTGAAACTCAGTATCAAGAGTAATAGAATGTTGTGAGAAGGCCTGAAAACTCATTAGGCTAACATCACTAGCATTTTAATTGTCCATAATTTTAAAATAAATGTGGTTTGGGACTTAAATTACATCTATGGTGATTGCCAAAGACAGCTGCATGTCAGAATCAGAGGGGATGTTTTTTAAAATGCAGAACCCTGGGTCTTAGAGACTTAATTTCAGTTGGTTTTCAGGGCATCTTGTATCCGCCTTCTTTTTTTTTTTTTTTCAACAAATGTTAGAAACACCACCCAACAGGGGCACCTGGGTGGCTCAGTCAGTTGAGTGTCCAACTCTTGATTTCAGCTCAGGTTGTAATCCCAGGATTGTGGGATTGAGTCCCACGTCAGGCTCTGTGCTTAGCATGGAGCCTGCTTAAGAGTCTCTCTCTCACTCACTCTTACTCTCTCTCTCTCCCTCTCTGCCCCTCTCCCCTCTCTTAAAAAAAAAAGAAAGAAAGAAAGAAAGAAACACCACCCAACAAAAAAATAAACCCTCAAAAAAAGAACAGGTTTTGTAACTCACACTGCAAGTTTACAAAAACAGGAAACATCTGAGCTTTAGCAAATCCTTTGATGAAAATTTGCAAAACTAACTCCTCAAAAAGAGAACATGAGCTAAACTCCTCATCTTCAACATGATCATTGACCAAGTTCATTGCCATTCTCTCACTAAGCCCCACGAATCACCCACTGATTTTCATAAGTGTCCCTTGTGGTTATTACTGGCGTGTCCAAATTTGCCTTTAGTCTTTTGATACTCTTTTTCTATTCTTTTTTAAACTTGAACCAAAACTGAAATATCTCATGCTTTTTTCTTTCTTTTCCTTTTTTTTTTTCACCCAGTGAATATCAATAAGAAAATGTACATTTAAATGCTGTGGTCTTTTCACAAAACCTATAACAGAAGAGACCTAAACTGCCCAATTTCAGCACTTTGCTCCACAGATTAAAATCCTTCAAAGCGTTTCCATTTTCCTTAGGATCAAAATTTTACAGTCCAATATGCTGGCTACCCTGCGTTGACCATCACTTCCTCCCCCATTTTCTCTGTGCCTCTGTGCTCTGCGTTACGTCCGAGAAAGACATAGGATGGGAGGCAATGGCAGGGCACGAGGAGAGAGTGTTTGGAGACATTTCTTTCCTGTTGCTTCCCTGTTTCTGCCTTACTTTCTGCTAGCTTCTGTGGGTACCTTGCTTCCACGGCTCCTTGGGTGGTGGCAGCTTCCTGTCCTTGCTCTTCTCTGGGAACCTGACCCTTGGGTCATTCTTGAAATATTGCTTTACACACCCATAAGTATCCCTTTTTGTTAAAACCTCTTTAGGAAACCATCTGAGTGAGTTTTGTTTCCGGCTAGGACCTTGAAGAGTAGGATGGGTGTATAAGGTCCCGCATAATCTAACCTCTGCCTACCTTGCCCACAGGTCATTCTGTATTCCAGCCAGGATCTCTCCCACTCAAAGGTTCGTGCTGCTTCCTTGGCCTGAACTGCTCTCCCTCGTCCTTTTTATCTGTAAGCCCCTCCGTCCCATCCTTCAGGTCTTCACGTATTTACAATGATTTGTACGTCAGTACCAAGAAGCTCCAACAAATATTTGACACTCACTAAATGTTTCGTGGCTGAGGATGGTAACAGCCATGCAAATTGCCTCATCAATAATTTAGCCCAGGGAAATAGCTATTGAAAATAGACATGAAACTACCACCTTGTATAATTTTTTTTCATTATTTGGTTTAGTAGATTGGACATACTCACCAAATTATTTTAACCTAGTGGAAAATCGAGCAAGTTTGGCCCCAAGCCTTTTTTCTTTTTTTTTTCTTTTTTCTTTTCTCTTTTTCTTCTTTTTTTAGCATTTACTGGCCATACTGCATCCTTTCAAAATTTTATAGAAAATATATTGGCGGTTTAAGGAGGAGAATGCTTATGTATAATGTGCAACAAACTTAAATTCTCCTCCTTAAGCCCCCAACATACTTCCCATAAAATTTCGAAAGGATGCAAAATTTGTTGCTATATATCGTCCAGTATGTATAAGTAATGAGAGATGTAAAGTGAAAAAAATGGAATGGTCTAGAATAGTAATTTTTGTTGAGAGTTGGTTTTAATCTGCTTGGTTACAGAGAAAAGCCTGGTGGAATCAGAAAGAGGAAAAATATTTAAAATATTGATGATCTTTATTTGCCGCAAGAGAGGTAATGCTGTACCTTTTTCATTTAGTAATGCTTTGGTTCTATCTCAACGAGCATTACCAGTGTTCATGAGGATCCTAAATATTTCACTTCTACGGATCTCCTGACTGGAATAAAAGTCCTCCCACTGAATGCTTGTATAGAACGTCACCTCTTTCTAAGATCCTTTACATACTTTGCTTAATCTTGACCCAGGGAGGTACAGAGAGGCTAAATGCCTTGGGGAAGGCCACAGAGATGGAACAGGGACGAGTTTTAAAATAACCTTGGGTTCTCTGTCATGAAGTTTGGTCTTTATTTTACTGTTTCACACACATACCCCCGATTATCAAACATTTGGGCTGTCATCTTTTCCTCTGCTTCTGAAAATAGATTTATTTAAAAAGGAAAAGGAAGAGCTGACATTAAAGTTGGCCAAGGGAAAGAAAGATATGCATCTCTGTGTAAGGTGCCAAACATTAATATCTGGCAAATAATCGGTGTTCTACAAAAATTAGTTCTCTTGGAAGAGAACTCTGGAAAAATGTTCTTCTGGAAACAAATAAACAAACAATTGAGAACACAGTGTCTTGGTAAAAAATTGCCATTGGTATGTGAACAAAGAGCAAAAGCTTCTGCTACCCCAGTAACAGGGTTCATTAATATTGCTGTTAGGTCTGATGTCTTTTCTGCATTAGAACTTAAAGAAGTTTGACGATTTTAAGGTCATTTATTTAAAGAGAAACTGGACCATCTTATTTCTCGCCACAGATTATCTGTTTAATGAAGGCCACCACATGCTTCATGAACTCAATTAAACACAGCAAATGCATCTCTATGTCACTGCACTAATTGCCCCCTCCTATGGTCTATAGAAGCCAGCATGAGAACACGATACCAGGTGGTTGAGTCCTTGGCCTATGGCTCATTTGGTGGCCAATTCCATAAATTGGTTGGATCTCCTTTGTTTGGAAATACCACCTCCTGTTTGAAGAGCAACCATTTGCCATAACGTGAGTAAGATTAGCAGGTCTTGGCCAGCCGGGGCCTTCTGTCTCCCTGCAGGTGCAATCACCAAGGCCAATGGTTGGGCAAGGAACTCCCATTTTCTTTGTTAGTAGCTCAGAGGTGGCCCACCAATTTAGCCCCTCACTTTGATACTGGGATCAGGAGCTTGTGACTAAAGCCCAGGTCCCTCAGTGGCTAGGGGGTCCAATGAGAAAAGAATTATTTCAAGCGTAGAGGGGTGATTCTTTTTCCCCTCCTCTGAAGCCAATTGAGACATTTAGCTCATTTGGTTTCTTAAAGAAGCAAAGGGAAAGAATCAGGGGAGGGGGAGAAAGGGACAATCCTCTTGAATAAAAAAGCCAATCATCAGGTGACATCTCTGGCACTAACATTTAGTAACTGATAATTGCTGTAACTGGGGCCATTGAGCTTTGCAAATATTATCCAGTAAATTTTAATTAGCACCCGGGGGATTGAAGAGTTTCGGGAAAGCTCTTGGGAGAAGCTTCCCCAGCCAGTGGCGATGTGTGCTGAGTAATTTTAGATCAGCTGGCCTGTCAGAGCGGATCAGTGTCATTGCACCACTTATCCTGAGGAAAATGCACCTGCTTCTACATGGAAATAAGGTGCATTATCTGCCAATTTGTGCTGCTTATTTCTACAGCTCCCCAGGTTTGACGGGTGGGGAACGTAAGGGCTAAATCAGGAGGCTTTGGAGGGGAAAGGAAGGAGAGTTTCACTGCCTTTCAAGGGCACACGCTGTCACAGGCCCTGAGCGGTCTCCTCTTCCTCTTTTGGTTGCTTTGGGACCTCTCTTGGGGCTGTGTCAAAATGGCACGCATTTTGCTACGAAACCTGAAGATGCTATTTTGTAATAAAGAAAAAATATCTCGTATTATTTTCTTTTGTTACTACCCTTTTCTTTTTTTTTTTTTTTTTTTTTTTTTTTATATGAAATTTATTGACAAATTAGTTTCCATACAACACCCAGTGCTCATCCCAAAAGGTGCCCTCCTCAATACCCATCACCCACCCTCTCCTCCCTCCCACCCCCCATCAATCCTCAGTTTGTTCTCAGTTTTTAAGAGTCTCTTATACTTTGGCTCTCTCCCACTCTAACCTGTTTTTTTTTTTCCTTCCCCTCCCCCATGGGTTCCTGTTAAATTCTCAGGGTCCACATAAGAGTGAAACCATATGGTATCTGTCTTTCTCTGTATGGCTTATTTCACTTAGCATCACACTCTCCAGTTCCATCCACGTTGCTACAAAAGGCCATATTTCATTTTTTCTCATTGCCACGTAATATTCCATTGTGTATATAAACCACAATTTCTTTATCCATTCATCAGTTGATGGACATTTAGGCTCTTTCCATAATTTGGCTATTGTTGAGAGTGCTGCTATGAACATTGGGGTACAAGTGGCCCTATGCATCAGTACTCCTGTATCCCTTGGATAAATTCCTAGCAGTGCTATTGCTGGGTCATAGGGTAGGTCTATTTTTAATTTTCTGAGGAACCTCCACACTGCTTTCCAGAGCGGCTGCACCAATTTGCATTCCCACCAACAGTGCAAGAGGGTTCCCGTTTCTCCACATCCTCTCCAGCATCTATAGTCTCCTGATTTGTTCATTTTGGCCACTCTGACTGGCGTGAGGTGATACCTGAGTGTGGTTTTGATTTGTATTTCCCTGATAAGGAGCGACGCTGAACATCTTTTCATGTGCCTGTTGGCCATCCGGATGTCTTCTTTAGAGAAGTGTCTATTCATGTTTTCTGCCCATTTCTTCACTGGGTTATTTGTTTTTCGGGTGTGGAGTTTGGTGAGCTCTTTATAGATTTTGGATACTAGCCCTTTGTCCGATATGTCATTTGCGAATATCTTTTCCCATTCCGTTGGTTGCCTTTTAGTTTTGTTGGTTGTTTCCTTTGCTGTGCAGAAGCTTTTTATCTTCATAAGGTCCCAGTAATTCACTTTTGCTTTTAATTCCCTTGCCTTTGGGGATGTGTCGAGTAAGAGATTGCTACGGCTGAGGTCAGAGAGGTCTTTTCCTGCTTTCTCCTCTAAGGTTTTGATGGTTTCCTGTCTCACATTTAGGTCCTTTATCCATTTTGAGTTTATTTTTGTGAATGGTGTGAGAAAGTGGTCTAGTTTCAACCTTCTGCATGTTGCTGTCCAGTTCTCCCAGCACCATTTGTTAAAGAGGCTGTCTTTTTTCCATTGGATGTTCTTTCCTGCTTTGTCAAAGATGAGTTGGCCATACGTTTGTGGGTCTAGTTCTGGGGTTTCTATTCTATTCCATTGGTCTATGTGTCTGTTTCTGTGCCAATACCATGCTGTCTTGATGATGACAGCTTTGTAGTAGAGGCTAAAGTCTGGGATTGTGATGCCTCCTGCTTTGGTCTTCTTCTTCAAAATTCCTTTGGCTATTCGGGGCCTTTTGTGGTTCCATATGAATTTTAGGATTGCTTGTTCTAGTTTCGAGAAGAATGCTGGTGCAATTTTGATTGGGATTGCATTGAATGTGTAGATAGCTTTGGGTAGTATTGACATTTTGACAATATTTATTTTTCCAATCCATGAGCAGGGAATGTCTTTCCATTTCTTTAAATCTTCTTCAATTTCCTTCATAAGCTTTCTATAGTTTTCAGCATACAGATCCTTTACATCTTTGGTTAGATTTATTCCTAGGTATTTTATGCTTCTTGGTGCAATTGTGAATGGGATCAGTTTCTTTATTTGTCTTTCTGTTGCTTCATTGTTAGTGTATAAGAATGCAACTGATTTCTGTACATTGATTTTGTATCCTGCGACTTTGCTGAATTCCTGTATCAGTTCTAGTTGTTACTACCCTTTTCTAAAGGGTAGTAAAGAAATTAGGAATGGAGGGACACCGATCCATGACAAGAAATCTATTAAGCGCTAAACCGTAATATTGGCTGAAAATGTTTAGAAACAAATATGTGCAAATATGAAATGTACCACTCGATTTTTTAAACTGCACAGTATATGGCATATCTCCTAAATGTAGAAGATTCAATGAATATAGAGATATTGAGCTAATATTTATAAACAAACTATCTAGAAGGCACTATGTTAAGCAAGTTATATATGTTTTTTACTCTCCCTACTTGTAGGTAGGAAAAATAAACCTACAGCGATTAATTGACTTGTTTCAAGCCATTCAGGTATTAGATAGCGTCACCTGGATTTGACCTCAAGCAATTTATTTATTTAAAAAAAATTTTTAAATTTATTTATTTTTGAGAGAGACAGAGAAAGTGAGCAAGCAGGGGAGGAGCAAAGAAAAAGGGAGATGGAAAATCCGAAGCAGGCTCCAGGCTCCAAGCTGTCAGCACAGAGCCTGACCGAACTTACAAATGGTGAGATCATGACCTGAGCCGAAGTTGGACCCTTAACTGACTGAGCCACCCGGACACCCCAATCTCAAGCAATTTATTTTTTTTAATTTTTTTAAATGTTTATTTATTTTTGATAGAGAGAGAGACAGAGCATGAGCGGGGGAGGGGTAGAGAGAGAGGGAGAGACACAGAATCCGAAGCAGGCTCCAGGCTGTGAACTGTCAGCACAGGGCCCAACATGGGGCTCGAACTCACAGACCGCGAGATCATGACCTGAGCTGAAGTCAGACGCTCAACCAACTGAGCTACCCAGGCGCCGCACCCCCCCACCCCATCTCAAGCAATTTAACTGAGAGTTGGTGCTTTCAATAGTTCTAAATCATACACGTTTATGTACACCCGCATACGTGCATGCAAGTTATACCAAGGGTACATGTGCACACACACACACGCACATGCACACACATTCATATCAGCTTAGTGCAGATACAGCCACTTCTTCTCACTGATTTTCAACTGCTTTAAGGTCAAAGATTGAAACATTGAATTGGATAGCTATAATAAATATTTAGGATGCACATCAAGAAAAGCCTAGGATTAGGCACCAGGAAAATGCAAAAAGAAACCCCATGAGGTACTACTTCACACCCACTAGGACAGTGAAGGTTGTAGATAGACAAAGAAAAGGAGGGTCATTCAGGGTGAGGGGGGAAGAAGAGGGAAAGTCAGGTGGACTTTCCGAGAGGACAGGGATGAGGAGTGAGGGGGTAACCAGGAGGCAGGGGCCCAAGGGGCATCATCCAAGGGGGTGGGGAATACTAACAAAGCGTGCTGACCCCTGGCTATACAAGACTTATCTCTGACTACAAAGTCTGAGTTAGGCGATTAGCCTCTTTTCAGCTCTGCTCTATTCTTGATTCCTTAAAGCGCCACAGTTCATCCCTCCCCTCAGACCCCACATCTACAGCATCTGCTAAGACGTGACGCTTCCCTGGGGCACGTGCAGATTGTTGAGCGGGCAGTCTGATGGGCTCTGCGGATGGCCTGTGACAAATAAAACAAGTGGCCTAAACAATATGTATGAGGGTGGATTAAGTGAAACCAAGGAGTAGATGAGGCCTGGCTGGGAATTTATCACTTCTCAGCTTTGGGCACAATCCTCTGCTTTCTGCTTCCCTCTCACGCGGAGGGAATATTCGGCAGAAGCAGAATATTTACAGCCAACACTCATTTGCCCTGGTTCAGTGAGTCCAGGGGCACAGAATGGAGCAGGGATTAAAAAAAAAAAAATAGACTGCCATCACATAGCTCTGTATGATCTCAGGCAAATTATTTACCTGCTTTGGACCTATACCCTCAAGGTCTATTCTGGCTGCTTTGCCTAATTTAAGAGAGAAAAGATATAAACTGATAGAGTCCTTGATCTACAGTAATTTCTTAAGCAATTATTTTGGTTTAACTTCTTTCTTTACTGATTAATCACTCTGCATATCTAAAAATTTGTACTTTACCCAACAGAAATCAAATCATGTGTGCTTCAAAGCAGGCAAGAATGAAGTGATTGACACAAATCAAGACTAAAATTGATACAAATGAAGTAAAGTAAGTTTTTCTGATCTTGAAAAAAAATTCTTAATATAAATAGTGGCATAGCTACCTGCATTTGGCAGCTATGTGTGTGTGTATGAATAATTTGCTTTATTTACTCTGAAGTGCTGATACAAAAACAGAAATACAAAAATATCACACGGTATTTCCACTCTTACCGGAAACACCAAGAATTTTAGAGGCTCCCATGTGAGCCCAGTATCTGCACTCATTTAAATGAGATATGTATCCAATATGTATATTTTGTTGAGCATCTTAGCAACATTAGAATTCATCAAATCTGCTACGGAAATCAATTTACCCGAGGTTTCTCCACCTAAGTTTGTGTCAAAGGAAGGCAAATGAATATACCTTTATTGTCACCTGTGGACCAAATTGTCTTTCATTCATTGCAAATTGTTATGCACTCCCCAGAAGAATTAGAGGGACCAGGCTTCATCTCAAATTTTTAATTGTAACTGGAGGGACAAAAAAAACAATGCATGAAACAGCTAGAAAACTGTATGTTACATCTATGGAAGTGTGAACGTTTCGGAAAGAAATATGACGGGTAAGCTAACGCAGGAGGGAAGCTTGGTGGCAAGATTTGAGTAGATGTTTGAGAACTGAAGGCTGGTGTTGATAGCACATGGCAGGAGAAGGAGATTTTGCTCGGTCATACTGAACGTTGTAGAGTGGTGTTAGTTTTCTCTCTCTTTAATAATTCTTCTCTTCTCTCTCTCCTCCTCCCTTCCTTCTTTTTGAGAATGCACTGTGTATCAATTTTAAAACATTTTAGGATTCATCTGCGAGTTCAGGCTGAAGGTAAGGGTATGTAGTGCTGTTTACATGCCTCAGACCACATTCAGGTGTTTATCTCCATTTCCTACTGTTAGACATTTTGTAAGCCTGAATTACTTTAATAACTGCCTCTAATTTCTGCTTTACTCAGGTTATATTTAACATACTAACTAATCGTTGAATAGCACTAAAAAGTTTACCTAGAATTCCCACAGATTATCTCATTTGATCTCATAATTATCATGTCAGGTAATTTCTTCCTGGCTCGTTTTAGATCTAAGGCACTGAAACTTAGAGAGATCAGTATTTTTCTACATTGTTCAATTCTAAAGTTACCAATTCGACAGTCCTAAGTATTCTTCAAGCATTAAAACACAGTTTACATGTGGGGCACCTGGATGGCTCAGTTGCTTAAGTGTCTAACTCTTGATTTCAGCTCAGGTCATGATCTCACGGTTCATGGGATAGAGCCCCCCATCCGTCTCTGTGCTGACAGCATGGAGTCTGCTTGGGACTCTCTCTCCCCACCTCTCTCTCTGTCCCTCCCCCACTCTCGCATGCTCTCTCTTGTGCCCTTTCTCTTTCTCAAAAGTAACAAATAAACAGTAAAAATGTCACATGCAAGGGGAAATCAGGTAAAATATAATAGGATGAGAATTCTTCTGTTATTCTGGAAGTTCAACAAAAGTCTAAAGCTGTGAAAGGTACAAAGGGCGATAAAGTTTTCCAACAGGCTAAAGAAAAGAGCTAACTGTAACCCCACAGGATTTGCTGGAGGTGGAAACCCAGTTCAGCCACCATCGGTCCAATAACCCAGGTAACGGAAGGTCAGACATTCAAAAGCAGATCTGGAAATTTCCTTGCAAAGGAGGGGAGAGGGTACTTCCTCCTTCTAGGCCAAGAGAGTGGGGCCCTCCACTAAATGTTCCGGTGCCGGTCAAAGGCCGACTGGCTGTTTCTGGTTACAAGAGTGTTGGTATGGGACTTTCAGCTATTTCTGGAGTGAAAGACACAGTTGTTCTTGAGAAAGTGCGAAATGTGTCCCTCGAAGTTTGGGGAGGGGCACACAGCCCAGCATCTGCCTTTCACGTGAAAAAGTCTAAATGCCTAAGTCCGGTCGGAGGTGACTGCAAAAAAGGAAAAGAGAGATCCATAGTAGGGAAAGCTCTCCTTCCTCAATTGGGAAGAGCCAGTATCTGTGTTTTCCCACAGGACATCATGCTTGCGAGGCAGCCAGGCTTCGGATGTCTCGAAAGGATCTGGGCTCAGAAGGATCTGTGCATGGACATCTCCAAAAGGCAATTCTTGTGCTGCACAGCAGGGCCATCACTTAGATATTTAGTGACAGACAGAAGGCCTTTGCTATCCAAGAAAATGAGCAAAGCTTTGGCCGGAAGCAGCAGAAATGGTGGGAGAGAAAGGTCAATGAAAAGGGCAGGGACGATCGATATTTGAAATATTTCACAAACAGGGAAGGGGCACACAGGCTGACCAATCAGAAAGGAAGCCGGTCAGGGCTGGTGAGCGCTGGCACAGTATGGGTCTGCAAAATGTGGGTTTTGTTTTCCCTTCCTCACTTCTGCTCTCCAAACCTTAGGTCAGATTTGGGCTTGGGGGAATAGGCAAGAAGCTCCACATTGGATATGAGGTTAACATTTTTAGACCAAAGCAGATGTTTTAATACAGAATGTGACTCTTTTATTTATTTACTATTTATTTGTTTTTATTAATTTTTTAAAATATTTATTTGTTTTTGAGAGAAAGAGAGAGGGAGGGAGGGAGAGGTGGAGGGAGAGGGAGACACAGAATCGGAAGCAGGTTCCAGGCTCTGAGCTATCAGCACAGAGCCCGACCCAGGACTCCAACCCAGGAACCCAGAGATCGTGACCTGAGCCGAAGTTGGACGCTTCACCGACTGAACCACCCAGGTGCCCCAAAAGCGAACCTTTCTAAATCATGGTGTCTGATGAGAGAAAATTCTATCCTACAGTGAGTTGCCAAGCTCTGGCAGGAGAAAATTAAAACTAAACCTCTTTATACCTTACCGAGTTGATCAAACTTACTAAACAGTTCATATTTATAGCACATTTGTTTTTATAAAACAATCATGAACTAGAGAGGGAAAAAAACTGACATGACCCTGGCCAGTGTTTTATAACAGAGATTTAGAACTGAGGTCCACACAGGTGAAGGTTTGGCCAAAGTCACACACACAGTTCAATAGATGAAACACTCCCCAGAACACCGAATCCAGTACAGGGATCCTAGAGCAAGGCCAGACTCTCCCTTCGCTAATGGAATGGTATGTTGAACTGCTTAACATTACACAACACACATATGTGATTTGTCCTGTAAACAATGGGGAAAGGATAATTTGTTGTAGCCCCCAGGAGTAAACAGGATTTTTGGTAAGAGTCTAAAGAAAGTAAGGATAAAAGGAGGAAAAGCTTTATCTTATATTGTTACAAGTTCACTTAGTTTGGAGAGGAAACGCTGTAGGGAAGCAAGCAGCCAGCAGAATCCAATTATTAATGAAAGGAACCAGAGCCATACCAGAGAATTAGAGACCAGTTAGAGTAACAGCGATCTCCAAGGAATGGCCAGACAAAATATTGCGGACGATCCAGCAGAATTGGAAACAAGCCTTTTAGTCAAACTAAGCCAACATAAGGGAAAGAATGGCTCACGTAGGGAAAAGGCTATTATTGAAGAGAGCAGCTTTTTCTGTTTTAAATGATTGATTCTAAACACTTCACCTTCCTTCAGTTTGTGCTTTTTTCTATTGGGCTCTACTTTGATGCATGACATAGTCTCTTTTCCTTTGAAAATAAAAAAAAAAAAAGTTCTTGTCTCAGGGATAGGTCTCTTGTTCTGGAGAAGTTTAGGAAGAAATCTCAGTGGGGTAAGAACTAACTGGGATGTTAGCACTTCTCTCGTGGAGCTCGTGGTCTAAGGTAAATATACAGTCAAATAAAACAAATGTGGTAAATAACTGTGCACAAAATAACGAGTGAAGGGACGCTGGGAGGTCCAAATGAGGCTGGAGAGAGGACAGGTAGTAATTTTAAAGAGTAGCCATGATTGTCACAGAAAGATACATGTCAGGTCAGACTTGATTCAGACCCAGAACAAGAGCGAACCTGTGGCATTCTCACCTGTTACGTGTCTTTTCCAATACGTAAAACCATAGTGGATTTTATGCTTTTAAAATACAAGTTCCTGGGGTGCCTGGGTGACTCAGTAGCTTAAGCGTCTGACTCTTGGTTTTGGCTCAGGTCATGATCTCACAGTTCATGAGTTCGAGCCCCACACGGGGCTCTGCGTGCTGACAGGGTGGAGTCTGCTTGGCATTCTCTGTCTCCCTCTCTCTCTGACCCTCCTGCTTGCTCTCCATCTCTCTCCCAAAGTAAATAAATAAAATAAAAACTTCAAATGCAAGTTCTTTTTCTCCCCTTTCTACCCTTCTCTTAAAATGTCACTCCTACCTGCCTCGCAGCTAGAGGCTGATAAAGTGGCTGGGGGCATCCATGTAGGTTAACTTCTTATCTCATGAATCAAAACGAACAAAGGCCACATATGCCACCACAAACGAATTACTGCTCAGTTTGTTTGCTTGTGGATCCTCACCACCCTATTGGTGTCTTATCAATACAACTCTCAGTGTTTTTAACAGCTGGAGGATGACCGGTCCAGACTCGGTCTAGGGTTTTCATTTCTAGTTACACATGAGAATCATCAAGGAAGCTTTGAAACATGCAGATACTGGCTAGGGTCCAGGACCAGAGATGTTGATTTAATTGGCCTCCGTGGGGCCAGGTATTAGTGTTTTTAAATGCTGTCCAGTGATGCTGAAGGTGCAAAGGTGTGCAGGGCAGTCTGCAGGTGCTTTCAAAGGGATATGCCAGGGGATTTAATCTCACAACACTATAAGGAAGGCGCTGGGGATTCTCAGTGTGCAGAGAAGGAGGCTGTATTTCGGAGAGATGCCATGAGTTTCCCAGAGCCGCACCACTAGGGTGTAGAAGGGTGTATTTCATTTCTGACATCGTATTTGGAAATTGTGGGTTGGAAAAGCTAATTCAGTTCCACTCAAATAAAATGGTTTACTTGTGAAACGTTTTTCCACCATCTGCGCCTCTGAAAATAGAGTGGCAAGTTCCATTATGGAACTGTAGAAAGTTTGACCCCAAATGAACAACTGATAAAAAGTGAAATTAAATAACACACCCGATTTTGGAGAGTGGATCCCAAAATAGGTGTCTTGAAATTATTTCTATTGTTTGCTTTTATATTTATACATTTCAAAGGAGAGATTCGGCAAACCCTTTTTTTTTAATGTTTGAGGCAGCTTTTTTTTTTCTTCCATTATTTCCGAGCAAGATAAACCCAGACAGCGCTAGAAACTTCATGCAATAGGTTTTCCTTCCTGATGATAACACTCAAGTAGTGTAAAATAAAACAAAAACTCATTTTGTTAAGAGATTTTAAATTATTGCTTTAGTTATAAGTAAATTCCCTATATGGAGGGAATTATTACAGAGACTTAGACAACATGACTGCTTCCCACATTGTAATCATGTTACACCCTTGCACCTAGGTGAGTCTTGGCACACAAATCACTTTTTTTCAATCGAAAGGTAAGTCTTGTATATGATAAAAAATAGAGAAGGTTAAAAAAAAAAAAAGGATGGTTGGCGTGCCTGGGTGACTCAGTCAGTTGGGCATCTGACTTCGGCTCAGGTCATGATCTCACAGTTTGGGGGTTTGATCTCCACATTGGGCTCTGTGCTGACAGCTCAGAGCCTGGAGCCTGCTTCGGATTCTGTGTCTCCCTGTCTCTCTGACCTTCCCCCGCTCACACCCTGTCTCTCTCACTCTCAGAAGTGAATAAACATAAATTTTTTTTAATTTAAAAAAAAAAGGAAAGGATGGTAGTGAAAAGAAAGTACAGTCTAGAACCATTTTTTCGCTCCTCCCCAGACGTAACCATTTTTGCCAGGCTTTGGTTTCTTCGTGTAGTTATCCTTCTGGCCATACTTCCTGCCTTGCCAAACATACAATGCATATACTTCTCTTTTCACATGAATAGCGGCAAACCAAAAATCCACACTGTTCTGCATCTTATTATTTTCACTGAGTGGTTCTTTCTTGGAAGTCATTCTCTGCCAGCACATGTGGACCTCATTCATGATCTTTAGTGACTGTATAGTGTTGGACTGTGTGGACGCACCATAGTTTACTCAGTCAGTACCCACTGTGGACATGTATGGGTTACAGCTTTTATGGTATTATGAACAATATTGCCCCATGCTCTGTGAAGTGTTTGAACGAATCTGCACTTTGGCCAATAATGTGTAAGTGTCTGTTTCTCTAAACTCTGGTCAAGTCTGTATTACCCCAGTTTGAACTTTTTATCTAAATCCAATAGGTGAAAAATGTTTGCTTATTGTTTCAATTTACATTTTGTGCATGGAATGACATTGGCCAGGCATTCATAGTTAAAAGTAATTTCTATTTCTTTTTCTGTAAGCTGCCTAAACATGTTCTCACATCTGAAAAGGGCATTAAGGAAGTAACAAAGCAGACACCCCTGTACCCATAACCTAGCTTCACTTGTAGAACATGACCCACGCTCATAGAACCTGTGGATTTTTCCCATCTTCTCATTACCTGAAAGTAATGGCCATCCTAATTTTCTTTTACCATTGTCTTGCTTTACTCTCTCTCCCTCTCTCTATATCTATCTATCTATCTATCTATCTATCATTCTATATGCTTTTAAGTTTATTTATATGAGCTCAAACTATTTGTATTTATTTGAGACTTGATTTTTTTTTTATTTCACTCAAAAATATTTTTATAATGTTCATCTATAACCATACCTGAGTTTTGGTGTCTTTTAAATGTTCCAAAATTTTTTCAGGTGTTATCTCTTCAGAGGTTACACCTCCTGTCCTACAATGCCTCATCCTGTTTCCATGTCTTTCCACTTATTTATAATATTTTCAATCACCTTAATCCTTTATGTTACCTTTTAGAAAATGAGCATATCCATCGTCTGATACACTAAATCTCTTCAGCTCTTTGGTCAGCTCTTTGATTTATCCTTTACAATTCTTACATCCAGTTTTAAATTTCTAAAATGTGTATTTGTTTCTTAATCTTATTTCCCTAGTCATTGTGCAGCCTTTTTTCCTTGCTTATATTTTAAGTCTTTTAACATTTTTTTAAATGTAGAAAGACAGCTGTTTTATAGTCTTCATTCGATCATGTTGATAGCTGAAGTCCTGCTAAATCTGATTCTGTTCTGCGATGTATTCTTACTGTTAGACAGGGTACCTAAAACTCTTTGCTATTCTAAACAGCATCTTTTTTTTTTTTTTTTTTTTTTTTTTTTTTTACAATTCATCTTCTGTTACAAGCGTACAGAAATATAATTGTTGCTGGTCATAAAACTGATTTTTATCCAGTGTCCTTGCTAAATTCATGAATTAATTCTAATTCTTTAACTCTATGTTCTTGGGGTTTTCTACATACGCAGCCATTTGTAAATGATGATAGCTTTCCAATCTTCCTTTGTACCTTTAGTTCTATCTTTTATTTCTATGCTTGCTTAATGCCATCAGCAACAGTATCTAGAGCAACAGTTACAGAAATGACAATAACAGACATCCCCATCTAATTCTTAATCTCAAGTGCTTAGCTTTCAATATTTCACGGTTAAGTACCAGGTTTGCTATAAAGTATTCATAGATACCCTTCAGTGGATGAAGTTAACTTTCTTCTATTACTAGTTTGCTAAGAGGTCTTTCTTCCTTTATCAAGAAAGAATATTAAATTTTATTATTATTTTCTTTTGCAGCCTCAGAAATATGGAATGGTTTTCAGCTATTACTCAAATCGATGCAGATTGTGGTGTATTATTATTGATACATAATGTTGGAGTCAACTTGCCAATTCTTGGTTTAGGAATTTTGTATACACTTTTTTCACACACACACACCAACCGGCCTGCAATTTTCCCTTCTTGTTGTGTCACTTTCTGGGTTAGTATCAAAGTCCTGCTGGTCTACAAAAAAATGATTGGAGAAACATTTCCTACATTTCTATTCTTTGTAAGAGTTTTTGGCCTATTTGGTGATATTTCTTTCACAAATTTTTGGTAGAATTCACAGGGAAGCCATCTGCCTGCAGTTTTCTTTGTGGAAACATTTTTTTTTTTTTAAACAGCTTTATTGAAGTGTAATTTACATACCATAAAATTCACTCATTTTAAGTATAAACCTCAATAATTTTTAGGAAACTTGCAGAATTTTCCAGCCATCATCAAAATCCAATTTTGGAATATTTTTGTTCACCTCAAAAATATTCTTCATGCCAATTTGTAGTCACTTTTATTCCCATCTCCGCCTCCCCCCCCCCCCCCCCCCGCCAGCCCCCAGTTCGAGGCAATTACTAATCGACTTTCTGTCTCTATAGATGTGCTGTTTCTGACCATTTGGTATTAATGGAATTATACAATATGTGGCCTTTTGTCCTTAGCTTCTATTACTCAACATATTGCTTTTGAGGTTGTAACCTACGTGATTGTAACCTACGTTGAACACTATTCCATAATATGAGGACATCTTACATTGTTTATTCACCAGCTGATGGACTTTGGGTCATCCCACATTCTGGCTATTTCTAATATGAACATTTATGTACAAGGCTGTGTACACATATATTTTCATTCCTATGACTGGAATTGCTGGGTTATGTGGTATAATTATGTTTAACATTTTAAGAAGATGCCAAACTGTTTTCCGAAGTGATTGCATCATTTTACATTCCTACAAGCATTGTTCCGGTTTTCCACATCCTTCACAATAATTGTCATTACCTGTCTTTTGACTATAGCCTTCCAGGGGATGTGAGATGGTATCTCATGGTTTGATATGCATTTCCCTCATAACAGATGGCATTGAGCATCTTTTCATTTGCTTGTCTGCTATTTGTATATCTTCTGTAGGGCAATATTTATTCAAGTCCATTACCAATTTTTAAATTGGTCCACTTGCCTTCTTATGATAATAAGAGTCCTTAGTGTTCCTTATATATTCTGGATATAAGTCCTTTATCAGATACATTATTTGTGAGCATTTTCTCCAACTCTGGGCTTATTCATTCATTTACTTAATGATATCTGTTGAAGCATAAAAACTTTTTACTATAATCACGTCCAATTTATTATTTTTTCCTTTTATGGATCATGTCTTCGGTGTTATATCTTAGAACTATTTGCCTACCGCAAGGTCACAAAGTTTTTCTTCTATTTTGTTTTTCTACAAGTTTTATAGTTTTAGCCGTAAAATGAAGTCTGTGATCTGTTTTGAGTTCATTGTTACGTGGTGTCAGGTAAAGGCCTAAATTAAGCTTTTCATATGTAGATGTATAATTGTAAGTTAAAAAGATTGGAACTCCAAATGTCAACGAGGATATGGAACAAATGGAACTTGTGTGAATTATTGGTGGGAATATAGAATGGAAGAATCAATTTGAAAATGTATCTATCAGTTTCCTATAAAGTTTAACACCTTACCCAAGAAATTCCATGTTTTTTTTTTACCCAACGAATGAAAACATACATCCACAAGATAAGTTATACACGAATGTTCATAGCAGTGTTATTCATTATAGCCCTGTATTGGAAATGGCTGAGATATTGGTCAATAGAATTTGAACTGTGATGTCTTCTTATAATGGCATATACTACTCAAAAATAAAAAGGGGAAAATATTGTTACATGCAACTACACGGTCGTTTTCTACAACCATTATGCTGAGTGTAAGAGATCATCCAGAACAGCGTACCTAGTCTATTATTCAATTAATGTACATTTTTAGAAAAAGCAAAACAACATGAATTTCCAGAAAAGGCAATCATCTATGGCGAGAGAAAATCAGAGCAATACTGGTCTCGAACTTAGAGAGGGTGAGTATTGATCAGAGAGAGTGTAAGAAAGCTTTCTGCAGTGAAGTGATGTTTTATTTCCTGATAGGGGTTTAAAACACTACAATGTATGCATTTGTCAAAAAACTCAGTGATTCGACACGTAAGATCACTGCATTTCACTAGGTGTAAATTTTATCTCAAAATGAAGAAAACTATTAAAAATTAAACTCTTTTTAAAGATACGCATGCTGAATTTTGAATTGCATGAAACTATAAATAGCTTGATGGACTGATCGAGGTATGGCTGGATAGACAGATATGTCATAAAGTAAGTATAGTATATAATATATACTATATAATATATAATAACAAATATAGTATATATTTATATAGTATATAGTATATAATAACAAAATCAAGGTGGTAGCTATATAGACAGTCACTGTAAAAATGTTTAACTTTGCTGTACATTTGAAAACTGTATAATAAAATACTTTGAAATAAAGGAAATCATGCATTCCATTGTTTCTTCAAACTGGAACTTCTTTAACTGCATCAGAAAGAAAAGAGAAACCTTGGATTCACTTCAAGATATGTCCCCAAAAGAGCTCTTTTTCCTCTTCAGACATTTGTCTGTGTTGCATGGGGAGAGGATATGAACCTTTAGCCAACATTTTATCTAAATTAATTAATCTCTTTAGGGAGGCTCTTTTGTTTAATCATGCTGATATCTAGAGGGCTTAAGAAGTATCTCAGTTAAATCATCCCTTTTGCTTATTGAAGCCAGTCAAAAACACTGGTTTTTGTTTGTTTGTTTGTTTGCTTGTTTTTGTTTAGAGATTTCCCTTTTATACATATTGCAACAAGTTCTAAATAAAACATTAATTGGAAATTTAAGAAAACATTGCTTTTAAGGAAGTTAATGTCTTTATTTCAAAATTATTTGTTGGTTATTGAGTTATCATAGAGAATACCCCAAAAGATCCCATAATCCAAAGGAAAAGTTATTGTCTCTGTTCATTTAATCTGAAGGCATTTTGTTTCCGATGTTTCCAATGATTCTACTCTCTCTTTACTTCATCATTCACAAAATGGTTTGGGGGCCATTCACCAAATGGCTTAAGGCAGGCTTATGGCTCAAAATCAAGCAATCGTCATATCCATGAGGAATTTGAAATTTTCAGAAGAGAAGGCTCTTCCCTTTGATTTATTGTTAAAATACTAAATCATTTAATGAAAGATAAGTTCCACAAAACTTCTCTGCTAATGTTACAACTGTTTTCTTTTTTCCACATTACAATTTGTTTATGTCATTATTGATGTTAATTTTTACATGATTTCTAATTTGTACACTTGACTTTACATCAATAACATTTGCTTATGTATATTACCCTGGAATGACCTCTTGTTTTGTGGTATAAGAGGGGCTAGGAAACAAGGAAATAAAGATGGGCACAAACAAGTCTCTTTCCAAGAAAAATCAGGGAATGTAGTTGTGCAGACTTGACTTCCCGGGAACTGACAGCTTCCTCTCCCTTCCCTGTGGGATATCTAGGAGTGCTTGTCTTTCTTACTTTCATTTTTCCACATTTCCTAAAAAGGCTACAGAACCCAAAAAGATTGTAATTGTAAGCTCTGTGAATATGCAGCACAGTTAAGGCCTGTTTTAAATGTATTGATATACTTAAATAACAGTTATTTTTCAGGTATTCAAACTGAAGAGAAGAATTAAATAGCCTCTTATTCTAACATAGAAAAGCTGTATCTCCTCTTTAGTAAAATGTTGTTAGGGCTTATCTTTTGTTGATTCCCCAAGAGAGAGTCGAAGGTCCTGATCAGAATTTGTGAGTCTACAGGGTACAAAAAAGGCTTGAGAATTGAAAGTTTGTCTTGGAGAGATCTGAACCCTTATAATAAATTCTTAATTACTTAGCTCCCTGTCTGTGTTTGCTTTTTCCCCAAAATAAATGTTATTTATTCCAGAGATGGACAGCTGGGTTTGTGGAATATGTGTGAAGTGTTGCTTAGATTGGAAATATTTCAGATCAAATAATATTGTCACAATATCTGTTGAACTAGTAGTCCTCTGAAATGGCGCAGGAGTTATGAATGGCTCTATCATCGTAATTTCTGGAAAAAAATAGACACTTCTGAAAGCAAGTATTTTATTATTAATTTATAGATAAAATATTAGATATTATTACTTCAAGACAACCCTTAACCAAAGACATTTTGTTTGACATGGTTGGTATTAAGCTAGTTGAATAGCAAAATTGAACAAGGAATTCCAAACCTAAAAAAAAAAAAAAGAAGAAAAAAGAAAAGAAAACAAAAGAAAAAGAGGTAATGTGTTATACAAGTAGACACAGCAGGAATTAGAGATAGGGTGGGGTCAAGTGTAACATTTCTGAGTATGTCTCAGAAACCCTCAGCTGAGTTGGAACCCATGTATCAAACCAGGTGAAGACTCTTGAGTTTGGGTCCAGTAAAGTATTGAGGCAAACAAAGGCAGAAGGTCAGAGAGAGGAAGAAAAATAGATGTCGCTTCATTTATTCACGTGACACATTTTTACCAGGAGCTTGTTGCCACCAACACTGTATATTCAACGGTGAGGAATATACACATAATCTTTGTAGCAGAGTCTCAGCAACATTTGGGGAATGCATACTAAATGAATTATTTACATAGGTTTGGACAAGGCTTAAGGGAACCAACAAGGGACAGTGCTGGACTCTGAAAACCCATTACCACCTTAAGTGGAGGGAGTGGTTGCTCTGAGAGGGCTATTGGATAGGAACACTGGCACTGGTACAAGAAGGGTGCAGTCAAACCATGATGACTTAGAATACACAAGAGAAGACCTCCAACTCACTTCCTTCTTGTCCTTCTGTCTCCTGAGAAGGCCTCCCATTGGCCTTACCCAACCGGAAGTGAGAAGACAAAGGAGCCTCTGATACAGTCCATATGGTTCAGGGTCTCAGGGTAGAGAGAAAAGTTCAGTGTAGACAGGGATACAGGCAGGAGGCAAGTGGAAAATACCCAGTATGGCCCCATTGAGCTTTCATTTTAGACAGTGGTTCTCAGCAAGAGGAGATTTTGCTTCCTCCAAGGGCATTTGGCAATATTTGGTGACATTTTTTTTAATTGTCATGACTGAGGGGAGGGATGTCACCGGCTTTTTGTGGGTAGAGGCCACAAATGCTGCTAAACCTCACATAATGCACAGGCTTTGTGCCCGTGTTATGCACACACACGCACACACACATGAAATTGTCCAGCCTGAAATGTCCATAGTGCTGAGGTTGAGAAACTCTGTTTTAGTGCAGGAAAAACATATATTAGTCAAATGCTCACATAGGTGAATATAAAATTATAAGCTGCAGCGTCCTATGAAAAAAAGTCACCTGCTGCCTAAGGGTACAAGATCAGAGAAGTCTTCTGTTAAGTTAGGCTGATTAAACTAAGATTTGATCAGAGACAAGTCAACCAAAAGAAGAGGAAGGGAAGAATAATCCTGGCAGAGGAAATATCATATTCAAATGCCTAAGGCAATAAGCAGAATGGAATATTCCAGGGAAGGAAGACAGGTGAGTTGGAAAGCAGAAAAAAAGGGGGCGCTTGGTGCAAAACTGGCTTGCTAGGCTGGGTCCAGATCCTGCAGGGAATTGGGGGCCATTTTAAAGTGTTGAGTGTATTTGAGCCACATAAAATAGCCAAAGCAAACAGGAGCAACTAGGATAAGTGGCCCTTTAGGAGGACATGGAGATGAATAGGTAATTAAAATAGCCTCTACGCCACCCAACCCCACTCCCACTCAAGAGGCAAAATGATGCAGTGATTAAGAGTATTCGATCTCTGGGGCCAAACTGCCTGGGCGTAAATTCTGGCCGATATTGATTACCTGTGTGACCGTGCAGTGTTATGAGAAAAGGAGATAAGTAATTCTCTGATCCTGTTTCCCCTCTGACAAATAAATAGGGGTAATAATGGCAAATACCTCATAGTGTTACAAGAAAATAAGTTAAAAAGAGAGTTTAGCCCAGAGTTTGGTACGTGGTCAAGATTTAATTATTAAAATGATTATCATGATGATGATTACTGTTGTTGGTGTTCCAGAAGAGGAGTCAGCAAATTATTCCCAGCCAGTCGAATGTGGTGGCTGCCTATTTTTGCAAATAAATTTTTTACGGAACATAGTCATGCCTATTTGCTTGCATACCATCCATGGCTGCTTTCGCGTGACAATGGCAATTAAGTAATTGCAATGTACTCTGTATGGCCCACAAAGCTGAAAATATTTCCTATCTGGCTTTTTTTCAGAACAAGTTGGCAGACCTCTGTTCTAGGCTTAATCACTACCTGCTCCATGAACCTTATCCTTCATGAGTTTATTCAATAGTTTTCTGATGACGTTGTAGCAACTGTCCTCAGATATTCTCAGTCCATTTCGGAAAATGTATTAACCTTTGATTTCCAAGCAGCTGCCAGCATTTCTAACCCTTTTCTAGTCTATCTGAATGAGAGCCTCTGAAAGAAGCCTCTTACTCTGCTAACTTCTCCAGTTCTGGTTAAAACAATACTCACCTTAGGGCTCCTGGGGGGCTCAGCCTATTAGGTGTCTGACTCTTGTCTGGGTTCCGGCTCAGGTCATGATCTCGTGGTTCATGGGTTCAAGCCCCATGTTGGGCTCTGCGCTGTCAGCGCAAAATCTGCTTGGGATTTCTCTCTCCCTCTCTCTCTGCCAACCCTTCCTCCCCCGAATAAATAAATAAACTTAAAAAAAACCACGCACCTCACCTTACAATTCTGCTCTGGTTATTGCGAATGCAGTCTTAGCCTTTGTCAAGTAGAAATTGGTCCCATGAGCCTCCTACCGCCCACCTGGTTGATGGACCTGTTCCCTGGTGGGGTTCACAAGAACCATGCCGTACCATGTAGTCCTCCTGCTAGTCCGTGCCCGGAAGGAGTGACATAAATGACAGTATCTACACTTACAGGGGAATCACTATGTGCCAGGCATTGTAAGGATATTTAATGGGTTATCACATTTAATCTTCACTCAGGTTATCCCCATTTTGTGGATTAGGAATCTGAGGCTCAGAGACGAAGCACCTTGTCCAGGGTCTCCCTGCCGGTCAGAGGTCTGAGCCCAGATAGTGACTGTGGAGCCCTTGCTCTTAATCTCCTCATTGTGAGAGCTGATGGCCACATTCTAGGCACAGGTGCCCGGACCAGGATCTCCTCATAATCTGAAGAACAGGATGGAACAGGAAAAGTAACAAGCGCTCAGTAACACAAATAAGGAATCCGGTCCCTAGAGAGTTAAATCTTCATGCTCACAGGAGTCCAGATATCCAGAAAACCCATCTAGACTGCAGATTAAGGCGGCGACACCAAGAAGGCCCTCAAAATGGAGGCAAATTTAGCCTCAGCTAGAGAGATTTTTAGATGTTTTCAGCAAAAATCTACAAGAATAACTAGCTTATCCCAGAGCTTGGAGCATCTAAATGGAGCTATTTGTCTGGATTGTGGTGCACACATACGTGTGCGTGTGTGTGTGTGTGTACATATAAGCATACACACACACACACACACACACAGAGTGGTATACAGCTTCTAATATCTCCTTTGAACTGTGATGAAGGTGATAGTGTTCAAATTTTTTCATTTCTGCTGGAGAACCATATAGATTGCTTTGTGCAGAGAAACTCATTTGAACTAGTCAAATAGAGGAAAATGAATCTTCCTGCTTCTGCTTCCCTGTTGTGCCTATTGATGGTAATTTGTACAGAGGTTTATCCTGCACGGTGCTTAGAAATGCCACTAACACTTACTTGCAGTTTACCTTTCCAGGACCAGGAAACCCCGGTAACGGATTTCTTTAGATCTGAAGATGAGGCTGTTTAATTTTCTGAACATATGTCATATTTTTTCCTGTCACTCTGATAAACCTTTAAAAGCTTTTGTTGAGATGATGGCTCTTTAGATCCCAGTCGTGTGAAGGTGTATTTAGTTCAAGTACAACTAATCAATGATACTGAGATCTGTTTATCCAGGAGTTCACTAGGCACAATGGGGAGATAAAGTCATCCTTGGAGATGAAGTGTCATCTATAATATAAGCAGCAAACAGTCGGGCGCACATCAGAACGGTATCGAATGTAAAGGCACCATGAGTCTAGAGGAAAAAAATTAGACAATAGAAGTTTACTTTTTAATGTTTGGGGAGGTTTTAATTTTAAACAGCAAACATTTATGGAGAAAAGACAACTCAGGGAACACAAATGTACATCGCTTTTGGTAAGTGGTGGTGAGATAGCTATAATCACGGTCATAAATCCATAGACATTTTCTCCAAACGACAATTAAAAGTTGCTGGATATTGGGGTACCTGGGTGGCTCAGTTGGCTAAGTGTCAGACTTCGGCTCAGGTCACGATCTCACGGTGCCTGGGTTTGAGCCCCGCGTCAGGCTCTATGCTGACAGCTCAGAACCTGGAGCCTGCTTCGGATTCTAGGTCTCCCTCTCTTTGCCCCTCCCTCTCTCTCAAAAATAAATAAATAAACATTAAAAGAAAGTTGTTTTGTCTTGGGGTGCCTGGATGGCGCGGGTAAGTGTCTGCCTCTTGATTTTGGCTCAGATCACGATCTCACAGTTCGTGAGTTCAAACCCTGCATTGGGCTCTGAGCTGACAATGCAAAGCCAGCTTGAGATTTTCTCTCTTTCTCTGCCCCTTCCCCGCTCACACTCTCTCTGTCTCTCTCCAAATAAATAAATAAACTTAAAAAAAATATAGTTGCTGAGGCACCTGGGTGCCTGCCTTCGGCTCAACTCATGATCTTACAGTGTGTGAGATCGAGCCCATGTCAGGCTCTGCGCTGGCAGCTCGGAGCCTGGAGCCTGCCCTGGATTCTGTGTCACCCTGTCTTTCTCTGCCCCTCCTCTGCTTGTGCTCTGTCTCTTTTTCTCTCAAAAATAAATAAACATTAACAATTTTTTTAAGTTGCTATGTATTGGGGCACCTGGGTAGCTCAGTAGGTTAAGTGTCTTGCCTCTGGATTTCGGCTCAGGTCATGGTCTTATGGTTCCTGAGATGGAGCCCCATGTTGTGAGACTGAGCCCTGCATTGGGCTCCATGCTGTCAGACTGCTTGGGATTCTCTCTCTTCCTTTTTCTCTGCCCCTTCTTTCTCTCTCTCAAAATAAATCAACTGAAAAAAATTTTTAATGTTTATTTTTGAGAGAGAGAGAGAGAGAGAGAGAGAGAGAGAGAGAGAGAATGAGTGGGGGATGGGAAGAGAGAGAGGGAGACACAGAATCCAAAGCAGGCTCCCGGCTCTGAGCTGTCAGCACAGAGTCCGACCCAGGGCTCGAACCCACAAGCGGTGAGATCATGACCTGAGCCCAAGCCGGACACCCAACCGACTGAGCCACCCAGGCTCCCCAGTAAATCACCTTTAAAAAAAAAGTTGCTATGTTTTTTACTACTAATTTTGTCAACTATAACTAGCTTTGCCATTTCATGGGTTCAAAATATGCTTCCTTTCGGTGTTGGAATCTCCTCATATCATTATTTTACAATTTCATGTTTTCTATTGAGTTACTTATTAAAAGTTCAATTCCAGCACAGGCTGGGGGTTTCCCTAAGCAGGTTATATCAGAGGCAAAGCCATGAACCTCCAGGGGCATCCAATGCAGTCAAGTTGACAGAGGTGAGCAGGAAGCTGTAAGACAATCTGTTATGATGCAAAAAGCAACTTAAGCCTTGAAATGAGGTATGAGAGAGGCCGCTTTGTGACCTCATACATTGCAGCCCTGTTGATCCCACCACATTCCCATAGCTGGGCAAACTGGAGTGTATGGGGCTCTTAGATTGAAAAAAAACCCTCTGTGGTACTTAATCTCCTCCGTGTAGCAGGGGTATTCTCGAGGTGACTGCTGCTTTTCAATCTAGAAGGAAACCAGTAGAAACAACTTTCCCATGTCAGGAGCCTTTAGTAATACTCTCAAAAATAAGAACTAACGTCTACTTACGTATTATAGATGAAAATACTTACAATCCAGTATTTCTAAATAAAAGCCCTTTAAAATGTATTTATTCTTAAAATAACGGTAAATAAAACTTTGTTCTATGCTTTTAATTACTTAAAATAACATAGCCACTTATTTCTCTGCAAAAATTACTCTATATTTTTATTAAAAGCAATTAAACACGGATCCAGGGGGAAAATTGATAAACCTCACTACCTAAACATTTCTTGGGGCCAATATACCTGGATTTAAAAAAAAAAAAAAAAAGAAAAGAAAAAAATACTTGCAACATACCTGATTGTGTTTAGGTTTAAATTTATCATAAAAATCAATTAAAAACATAGGAAAAAAGGGGGGAAAGAACACTAATAAAGACAATACAAAAAAAGAAAATACAAAAAGCTTAGGAAATATGAATAGATGCTCAGTTTCATTCCTAATTTAATATTAAAATTTAAAACTGTGAAAATACAATTTTCAGTTTTATATTGGCCAGAAATGGTAATATATATCATTGGTGAGTATGGGGAAATGAACCATTCTAAACAATGTTAATAAAAATGTGAATTGGTACAATATCTTTGAGGCACACCTTAGAAATATCTTTCAGAATTTTAAATTCAGATACTGTCTAACCTGACAATTCTATTTCTAGGAATATATCCTATAGATATGCCTAACACACGTATGAAAGATATGTGTCCATTCTTATTAATAATAAGAGTCTAGAAATATTCTAAAATGCCCACTAATTGGAAAATGATTGGATAAATCATGGAATATTCACATAATGGATGACATTTCAGCCATTTGTTTAAATGAATCACCTCACTAGATACTGAAATACTGACATAGAATGCTTCCTGAGACACTCAGAGAAAAAAAAAGGAAGCTGTGCACAATAAGCTGTGTAGAAAGTTCCAGAAAGTATGCTTAAGAAGCTTTAAATAGTAGTTCCCTATGGGACAATGTGTGATGGGAGGGATAATTATATTCATGGTGTACCTGTGTTATTTTGCATGTACATTTCCTACGTTAATTATAATACTACAGTCTAGTTAAGAATGAATAAAGTATACCATGCCAGCCTGGATAGCCTGCGTTCTATAGGCCTTTTAAGTTAATATCCCTCTAAGAAAAGTGGGGAAAAAGCACTTCGCTTGAATATATAAAAAGGAAAGTACATGAAAAATGGATAGATAGATGGGAGCATCTGGCTACATGTGACGCTTAAATCTAGACACGCGGAGCATTTCACCAGTATCTTCAGGCAAACGATATATTTACCAGGCTCACTAGCTAGTTCCCTTTTCACGTGATTCATGCCAACTCCTCACCTTGGGTTAAAAGAACACAATTATTGCTAAAGGATTCACAGAAATACTCCTAAACATTTTGTGAGTGTAAAAGGGAGATTATGAAATTCTCCTCTGTGATGCCAAAGAGTTTTTTAGGTCTGGTGTATATTGGTGTTTACTTTCATAATTTTCCCACCTGCCGTCAAGTGCAACGTGCTTTCTTCATTGTGATAATGCATAGTCATTTGTTAACATTTTCATAACCCAGGCTTAGCCTATGGTAGGTATACTTGATTTACTTGACATTTCGCTTAAGCTGTTTAAAGGTTGGTGGTTGTTTTTCTGAAGTCACACTAATTCATAGGAGTTGTCACTTCCCTGTGGCTTCGTGGTTTCTGCTTTTCTCCTCACTGAGGTTTCTACTGAGTTCCGAAGAACCAGACATTTATTGAAAGCTCATGACTGTCAACTGGAAATAATCACTGTTGGTGGACTTTTAAAGAGCCCTCTTTTTTTAAATTTTTTTTTTTCAACGTTTATTTATTTTTGGGACAGAGAGAGACAGAGCATGAACGGGGGGAGGGGCAGAGAGAGAGGGAGACACAGAATCGGAAACAGGCTCCAGGCTCTGAGCCATCATCAGCCCAGAGCCTGACGCGGGGCTCGAACTCCCGGACCGCGAGATCGTGACCTGGCTGAAGTCGGACGCTTAACCGACTGCGCCACCCAGGCGCCCCTAAAGAGCCCTCTTTTAAATGAGATGCACTTAGAATGCACCCGGATGAATAGATACAGGTTGCCTGTCCGCCACTTACTTTCTTGTCAGTGTCGATGTTAGTTGATTTCCAGTCTAGGACCTGAGAACATACCGAGTCCAAAAATCTACTTTCTTTTCTGTTTTCATTGAGGACAATAAAAGCCAGTGCAGTTGGATTTTATACTCCAAGGTCCTCGCGTCTTGTTGAATAAAAGTTGAGTTGAGTATTCCCAGACCACAAAACTCCATCTCATTCTCTCCCTTTTTCTAACTGGAAGTTACATACCCAAGATGAGCTTCCTGAACAGAAAACCATGTACATAATGAATATTTTAAAAACTTTTTTCTTGCCAAAACAGGGTCTTTTGATGTTATGGTTGTGTTCATATTCTCTCTCCCTTGTGGAATTCAGTATCAGAATCAATAAGGGATCAGAGCTACTTAATATTCTTTGTCCAGAAACCTTACATATATAATTTGGTACCAAGGTGCACAAAAATAAAATCACTGTCCTTGTGAAAGGCAACTAAAAACTAATAGGCTGGTTTTAAATAGAGTGCTGGTTCCAATCCAAACTGTGAAAAACAGAGCAATACATTGAAAGCAAAAAAGGCTTCGTTGTTGGAACACACCTTGAAAGATACCTATCCTCCCCCCTTTTTTTTCAGGGGTTATTTTTAAGGGTGAATAAGACGCATGCAGGGTTCTGTGATTGCAGTGGAAATGAATGAGGTGCAATAGGCATGGGTCAAATAAACAGCACTTCTTTTTACAATTAGGTCCTTTGTCCGAGGTCTCAGCTGAGAGGCCAAATATTGAATGTTATTTGGATAAATGTGTCTCTCATCACAAGAAGTAGCCAGGAAAACAGCCATGAGGTGCTGCCCTAACAGCATCAGGAAGGCTGCAGGGCCCATGCCCACCGTGGATTTGTTGTGTGAGAGTTCCTAGTGCTCTTAATCTGCTGTTTTTCATGAATACACAAACTGGAAAATAAAATAATGTTAACACAAAAAGTAAAGTAAGAAAACAACAACAACAACAACAACAAAATAGCATGAAATACAAGCCTCACCAAAATCTACTAGGGGATAAAGAGTCTGAATGTATGGGCTGCAAATAAGATTTGCTTACCTAATTTTTTTTTTCTTTTACATTTATTTATTTATTTTTGAGAGACAGAGAGAGACAGAGCACAAGTCGGGGAGGAGCAGAGAGAGAATGAGACACAGAATCCAAAGCAGGCGCCAGGCTCCGAGCTGTCTTCACAGAGCCCTACAGAGCCAGTTTTCAGGGGTGCCTGGGTGGCTCAGTCCGTTAAGCCTCTGACTCGGGCTCAGGTCATGATCTCACGGTTTGTGAGTTCAAGCCCCGAAGCGGGCTCTGTGCTGACAGCTCAGAGCCTGGAGCCTGCTGTGGATTCTGTATCTCCTGCCCCTTCGCCTGCTCATGCTCTGTCTCTGTCTCTCTCTCTCAAATAAATAAATAAATAAATAAACAAATAAACAGACATTAAAACAAAGATTTTAAAATAAAAAAAACAAACAGACCTAGTTTTCAAAATCACTTTCCGTAGGCTTAGAAAATTTTTACTTTTTACTTAAAAGTTTTACTTTTAAAACTTTTTACTTTTTCTGTTTCACAATCCCTTATCTAAAACTAATTTGGGCAGTTCTGTGTTGGAATTCAGATTTTTTAAATTTTATTTGGCTTTTGTTTTTTTATATTAAATATAATTTATTGTCGCATTGGTTTCCAAGATTATTTTTTCAGATGTTACAACGCCAATACGGTGCATATGCATATATATGATATATAATGACCTTCAGTGGGGTCCGGGACAGCTCCCCCCAATCAAGCGCATTAATTTTTACAATGAAAGCCACAGATCTTCACATTATAGGGAGATAAATAGATTTGAAATAAGGTCGTATCAGTGCAAGTCAGGTTTTACCACTAAATAAATATGCTGCTAGGTTTTTTTTTTAATTTGATCTTTAGAGTTTTTGTATTTTACAGTCGCGGAGAAGGAATCGTGGGATTGTATTAAACTGGCACTGCACAGCGTGCGAGGTTATGTAAAAGCCTTTTTCAGCGTCACCAACGAAATTAATTACCGAATATCTTCCTTCCCATAACTTGGAATAACACAACTGGTAATGAGTTACTGGTTAGAAAGAATACAATGAAGCATAGGCAGTGGTACCAACTATTTAAACACACTGCCCAAGTAGAATTCTCTGTTCCAGAAGCTGGGAAAACACGTGGGGCCAGAAAGCCAAATCAGCGGATTTGAACTGGATACCATTTCTGTGACAAAGTTAAGCCCCGTGCCTCTTGTTGAATTTGTGAGCTTTAATGGATATAATTGAACTTCGACCTCGAGGGTTAAAGTGTGGCCAAGACACCGGAGGTTATGTCGCCATTAGTGATCATTATCCTAATAGCTGCTCATCTGACATTTTTAGAAACCATCGGTGGTTTAGAATGGGGACAATTTTAATGAACAACGTGGGATTCAATGTTTCTGGTGACCTCATTGATTAACTGGAATCAGCTACATGACAGAAATTCATTATTAATTGGCCAGGATTTTTAAAAAGAGATGCGGTCTTAATGAACTTAGAACATGAGAAAAGTTACACGTTCAAGCAGGCTGCTTGAGGATAGAAGAAAAAAATGCCTTACGTGTCCAAACTGTTCTGTGAATTAAACCTATTTTCTCTTGATGGTTTGAATGCACCAGCCGTCACTTTCTGATAGTGAAGCAAAAGTATTGGACCACAGTGGAAAGCCCTGCTCAGAACACAGGGTACTTTTACGACTCAGCAGAAGTGGGAAACTTCCTAGGGAAATGTGCTTGGGAAGTCCCCACATGCCCACATGACAGAGATCAGTGAACCTTGTTAATGAAACCCACCTTCTCCCCCTCCACGACCTTCAGCCCTCATGTAGATGCACCTGACATGCAAAGCTATTGTCTTAGACCTTCTTTTAGACTGTCCTGACAAAGAACCATCACTTCCTGATATTTGAGTCTCTGCTTTGTTTCTGTATGAGTGTCCAGCTCCTGCTCCCCCCACCCTCCCCACCCACATCGGCTTCATGCGGTTATAAGGTATTTAGCGTCTTCAAACTGATTTCTGATTAAGCCAAAGTGTTGGTTGCTGTGCATCATCAAAGTCTTCCCCATCCTTCCCAAATGTCTGCATTAGTTCCCGTATTAAGGTAAAACACACTAAACCCCAGGTAGAATCCATTGTCATCTGGATCCACCTCAAAAAGTGGTGGATGGGAGTATGGAGTTGGGAATAATAAAAAGAGCTCTTCATGGAGCGCAGAATATCTTGGTACAAAGCCTGGCTTTCTCACTTACCAGCTGTCTAATCTTCAGCAGGCCACGTCACTTCTCCAGACTTGAAATTCCCCTCTGCTGAGATGGGAGGTTATTGAATTAAATGGCCGTCAAGTCTTTCAACTTTCGAAGCTTATTAGACCTTGATTCTTTGTTTTTTTGGCAAATCTGCTCTCCGAGCTTCATTGGCCGCTGTCACTGTGAAATAACAAAGCAGACCTTTCTGAATTGATTCCTTTCCCCTCCTAGCAAGTTATTATCTACTGCTCACCCATGCCAGCTACTGGCCTTTCCTTCTTTGGCCTCTCCCCCAGACCAATTAAGGGAAGACCGTTTGTACGTGTGTTCAATGTGGAAAGATAGTAGACATGAGATTATGTGTGTGTTTTTCCTAAGCCAGAAGCTTGAGCAATAATGTTTACTCATTCCAGGCTTACATTTGAGAATTGGTCAAAAGAGTCATTTACCTGGCAAAACCATAACTCAGTAGGAAATCACATTCATTGAAATGTTTTCTAAAACACATTTCTTGCTTCTTGGCTCCTAATAGGGCAATTTTGTTTCTCTGATTCTTCCTATGAGAGTAATTACTGGCACTTGGTGGGCTTGAAAAAAAGAAAGAAGGAGAAAGAAAGAAACATTTGTAAAGTTATATTTTGCCCTCTGTTTTTATCATTATAAACTATGCAGTGGCGGTTTGTATGTGCTATTAGTTTGTGATTTGGTTTTTTGTTTGTTTGTTTGTTTTCTCTTTCTCCCTGCCTGACTGTACTCGCTATATCACACTTGGAAGGAAAATAGATTAAGTCAATGCACAGCAAAGACATTGATAGTTTAATAATATTTACTCATATTTACTAACATAAATTTCATCCAAACATGAAATTTAAGCAAAATGGATAGATGTTATTTAGGTAAATGAGCCCCCCATGGCACCAGCATCTGTGATTTTGTTCAAAAATTTGATTTGTCATCAAATATAACATCCATGTTATAAAATATATTTTTTAAACATATCGCAACTAAGGAATTTTTATACTTTGTAAGAAAGGAAGCAATTGCTGTGGTATTTCAGAACCTATATCTTTTTTTTTTACTGTAATAGTTGTTCACGGGCTCTAAACAATATTTTAAAACAGACAATCTCTCTGAAAGAAAATATTCAACTAAAGATAAGAGACAGCATTTATGTAAGTGAAATGTTACAAGATTTTTAAAATTAAAGTCATCTTTGAATTTTTCACAGCACAACGCAAAATAGAAATTTGCAAGCTTCCTGTCAGAACACTATGTTTTTACTCTTGAGCGAGGGGTTCAATAACACATCAGTGATCTTCCACATATATATGTAAAGTATTTAAATACTTTAATACCCCTAAAGCATTTGTTGACAAAAGGGAATGTTCCCACTCAAGGCATTTAAGAAAAAAGAAATTCCATCTGATGTATGTCCTCAAGAAAAAAACCAACCGAACTTGAGGTTCTGAGAAGCCTCAGGCAGGAGAAAGGAAAACAATCACAGTCAACAGTATTTTAAGGGAAGTAAAGCCAGATGCCATTTTAAATATCTGAAAAATTTGTCTGAAATCATCCAGTGCAGCCCCAACCAATTTGAAATCTGGGGCAAAAGCAGAAATTGTAATTTGGCAATTGCTTGAACATGTTGAAATAGGGAATTTGTGCTTAGGGAAAAATTACCCACAGGACTTAGTGTTTAGAATTTTGACCTTTAGAAGGTTCGTTAATCTCTCCAGCACTTCATTTTTTGGTCAATGAAATGGGATATTTGCCAACTATCATACACGAGATTTGTGATATGAATGTAAGTAAATCTCTTAGAAATACAGAGAAAAATCATAAGTGCAAAAACCACGGTCATTTCCTTTTAAGTCCTCTTTTTGTTGATTTAAAAATAATAAAAGCAGGTCATGCATATTATAAAGACAAGTGAGGAAATAAATATCCCAGAATTTACATTTCTAAGAATATTTCAAGTCTAAATGGACCTCAGAGGCTTTTATGAGAGGAAATCCAGTTTTCCTTAGGACTCCTTTCCTAATTTCCTCTGGGAATCTCTGGTGCCAATGGAGGGCAGAATGAGAGTCCTACCCCACAGTTCCTACTCACCCTGCCCTGGGGGCTGGTGTTGCACTGTTTTGCTCCCCGTCTGCTCCTAGGACAGCCAGCCTTCAGTTCCTTTCAGCCCCTGGTCTCCTCTGTGCTCTCTTCCTTCCTTCACCCATCAGTGACTTCTGGGGGGGGGGGGGTGTTTCTGCAGGGGTTTTCAATTTTTTTTAATGTTTATTTATTTTTGAGACAGAGAGAGAGAAACAGAGAGACAGAGTGCGAGTGGGGGAGAGGCAGAGAGAGAGAGGGAGACACAGAATCTGAAGCAGGTTCCAGGCTTTGAGTTGTCAGCACAGAGCCAATGTGGAGCTCCAACTCATGAACCCCAAGATCATGAGCTGAGCCGAAGTCGGACACTTAACCAACTGAGCCACCCAGGCACCACCAGGGTTTTTAAATTAACATGACAGATTCTCCTTCCTAGCGTAAATACACAGAGAATCCAGGGTGTTGCTGGACTGAGGCTTAGGGAGACAGTAGCTCCGATTTTGGCCCAGCTTCACCCTTCGCTGTCACTCACAACGATGTTCTCTCAAGGACTCCCTTGTCTCCTAATAGCACAGCCCCTTGGGTGGCAGCCTGGCTCATCTAACAGGAACTTGGGTATTGTAATGGCCAATGGGGGTTGCTGCCCTGAGACAAGATGGAGAAGACTATACAACCACAGACAGGGATTTCCTCACAGCCTTCTGACCCTGGACTCCACCTGGTGAGGACTTGACTCGTCCTTTTCCTTTCATTCCACAGAACACATGACCTGGCTCTGTTGAATCTGAGGTGATAGATGGGGCTGGACTGCTTTCTGTGGTGGTGGCTCGAGTCCTCTCTCACAGTGATCCTAGGCCTAAGCACTATTTCTATGATGGGAAGTTTCTGGAACAACCCATAGGAGGGTGACACAGCTGCTTCCCCAGAACCCCTCCCAGAGCACACCTAGCTTTGCCTCCCATGCTAATCTAATATATAGTCTCACCTCCAACAAATTGAGGGCCTGGGTCGTCTTTCCAACTCTTCTCAAGCCTCTGCCTTCTATATCTGAGCTCTGTTAAGGTTCCTTGAAGATTTTTCTTGGGTTTTATTCTTTTCTGTTTTCCCACCCCTTTTCTAGGTGGTCACATCCATTCCTAAGGCTTTCAGATCAATCAACTTGCTGGTGACCATGTAATATGTCAATCCACGCAGAGCTCTCTTCACATCCATTCCTAAGGCTTTCAGATCTATCAACTTGCTGGTGACCATGTAATATGTCAATCCACTCAGAGCTCTCTTCTGACCTCCAAAATGATGGTGGTTTGGAGGAGTGGGGATAACGAAAATGATCGTGTAGGTCTGGAGTCTTGACCTATTTTGAAGCTTCCATTTGAAATGGGAAAGACTGTGGAAAGGACAGGTCTGGCAGGGAATATCCAGAGTTCAGTTGCAAGATGTCTGTTAGTCATGCAAGAGATGTTGAGAAGGCAGGTCTCCTGGAAATGAGGAGTTAGAACAGAGGGCTGAGAGTTGCCGACATCGAATGCATAGAATAGGACAAGGTGACAAGTAGAATAATATGCAGATATCTGGCATCTGTCCTTTACATATACATATACATAACACATAACACATACTTGTGTTATGTTTGTGCATTTTACATATTTTATAGTAATTATAATATTTGTATAAATATGTATATTAGAATAAGGCCAACACATAAAAAAATACATGTTGGAATATTTCCAAGTCTTTTAATCACAGTGCACCATTACTTTTCAAAATGGCTGTACAACTTACATCCCCTTCGTCTATCTACAAACGTATCCAATTCTTCTGAGAACGTTGCTTTTACGTAGGCATCACCTCCCTACTGGGTGTAAAATCACCAGGAACTAGCAAAGCACATATTTATCTGTAGGCCAAAGGATGGCACTTCTCCAAGATTATGAACAGTTCGGAGACGTTTATTCTCATATACATGAGATGGGTAAGGGGATTTTGGCTTTGGGTTTAAAAGATTAACTCCAAAGCAACTGTCGTGGTTCAAACAGCTAGCTACTGTGAAAATCTGATAGAGATCGAGATGACTGATAGTTCTTGAGGAGTAAGGAGGAGAATCAGGCTCCCTGATGTTGTCACATGCCGAATTGGGTTGGGTCCTTGCAGCGGTAAGAAAGCCAGCAAGTGAAGCAAATTCCTTTAAGAAGATGGTATTCCATTTAAGAACAGATAATGGAGTTGTTTGTAAGCCCATGTTTTTGTTATTATTGCACCAACTATTGGTAAGGCTGTACTTGTAACTGATACAGATTTGAGAAACAGATTATTGTCACTTTTTGTTAGCTATTTTCTCTGCCCTTTACCCCAGTGACCCCATTCCTCCATTTTCAGGACGCCTGAGAGTTAGGTCGGTTTCCCACTAGCTTGGGAAATGAGCCAACACCTGATAAGTGATCGTTCTCACCAGGACAGCATTTTCAAGCAAGGGGAAGCAGTTGAAATTTATAGTAATACTATATCTTTAGAGAGCATCTTTCTCTTAGGAGTTTGTATTTTTATAGGCATTCAACTTGATTCTCCCCAGGACCCAGGAGAAACCCATAACAGTAATGACATATACAAATACCTATAAACCTTAATGATAGATGCCCATATTGCCCTAGGAAGGAAATGTCTACCTTGAGTGTAGCCTTTCTCCTTAATGCAAAACTCTGCTGGAGAGATTCCATCACAGCTGCCTGACTGCCTCCTCCAAGCTTGAAAGGCTGAGCTGCTTCATGGGACTGAATGGTTTTCCCCTTCTAAAAAGTAAAGGAAATATTGTGCTCATTATTATTACAATGTGGGAAACACCACTATAAAGATCGGTGGTTCAACAATTCAGTTCAACAACAATTTGTTGAGAGGCTACTATGTGCCAGGCCTTTTGGGACAGACACAGTCCGTGGCCAAAATTTTAGAGTCTGTCTAAGACATGGTATCCAGCTATGGGTCAACAAAGCGGTACCAAGGACGTTGCATCAGAATTGGCTGGGGAGGCATTTGCACAGAGATTCCTGAGTCCTGCCTGAAGATTGCCTGATTCAACATGTCTTCAGTGGGTTCTAGGGTTTCGCTTTTTTAATAAAATCCATTTTGACTTAAAAGGTGTTTTCCCGAGCTATCATCATATCTGAGAGTCATTGTTCTCATTGATTAGTTACGCTATGACAGGATTATATTTTAAGCAATTGGGGAAAGTAAGCTGTAGAAATAGAATATTGTTGGACTGATTGGGGGGCAGTATTGTGCAGTAGCTAAGGGCAGAGTTTGTGATCAGTCTGAATCTCTCCTTTCCCTCTTCCTAACTGTGAGACATTTGGCAAGCTTCTCAAATGCATTAGTAGTCAGCTTTAGCATGCAGTTCTCCTTGGTAAAGTAGAGATAATAAGTCTTGATTTTACAGGTTGTTTTGCTAATTAAATAAGATCCCGCATGCAAAATGTGACATAGTGTCATTAACACTCTGTTAATGGCGGTTACTATCATTATTGCTATCATTGTTGGCAAAACTCAAAACAAAAATCAAACCATCCTTATTCACCCCCTTCATTAGAATATTGAACCTTGCAGTCATCAGCTCTATGATGACAGATATTAGACACACACACACACACACACAAGACTCACATGCACATGCACACAGTTAACGTATATAATGTCCATAAGCAGAAGGTTGACCAGTAGCACATTTCAAATATCATTCCTCTTTAGTCTTAATCTAATTTTTTGCTTTAAGGAATAAGTTAAAAGAAAACAGTCTGGTTCTCATGTGAGTTTCTAGGTTATTTTTCTTCCAGGCAAACGTTGGCATTATTAGTTTTGAATTCTTCTGGTGAGGGCATAGGCTCCCTTGTGTAAAGACCTTATCCATAAATATATTCAATGTTGTCATGGAAGGGCTGATCAGACCATACATTCTGTGTGAGGACTCTAGATTTTCTCCCAAGGGAGACAGGAAAAGTGCAGGGGCACTTCCTGAAAAATCAATGGACATCACGTAGAAACTGCAAGAGAAAAATCCCTTAAGGCCTTTATGATATGTAGCTTGCTGCCTGGCAGTTTTAGGCATCACCAGTGAAGACAAGACGTGCCCCCTAGGGGAGAAAAAGAATGTAAATTCTAAGACCAGATGCAGAACAGAGCCACTGCCAAGCCAGGAAGGAGAGGGTTAACAGAGCGAGAGGTTAGTTACCAGTTAACATTTATAAGGATGTTTTATGGACCGAGCAAGTAAAACAGGCTGGATTCCAGATGTCACAGCTGAGGTTACCAGCCTCTGGAGGGATCTCCAAATAATCCCTCTTAATTCTAGTTTCTTCAAAAGGCAGAAGGAAGAGGGAAAGAGTTGGAGGGAACAACGGGAGAGGCAAGGGGAGGGGGAAGGGAAGATGTGCATATAGACAGTAAGAACAATGCACTTATCACTTAAAATGGTTCAAAAACTAGTTCTACAGATGTTTGCTTAAAAGTATGAAACAGGCATTCTCTGGTGTTCCTGCAACCATGTCATTGAGACATAATGATTTTAGTATTTTTTAATGTCTACGATATTATTCCTTAAAATATTCAATACTTCATTCATTTGTGCATTCTGGCATCCATTCGTGTATTTACCCAAAATTCCATGAGGCATTTTCTAGAAGCCAAGCAAAGAGACATTAGGTGTATCTACGCCCTTTCGAGCTTGCGGTCTATTCGGGAGCAAAGAGATGGCCACATAATTATCCTATGTTGAGAAAGGTAAGTATGAGAATGGACATGTGTGCAGGATGTGTGGAGCATAGAGGCTGGACCAAAGGCCATGAAGGCCTGGGAAGAATTCAGAGAAGGTGTATGATATGTTACCGTGTCTTAAAGGAGGACTGTGATTTTTGCAGCTGCACATGAGAGAATGAACAAGCCAGGCAGGAAGCAGGAACTGCTGGGCCTGGAGACTGAAGTAACATGAAATTGCTTGCAGAAAGTGAAGACCATTTCCATGAAGCTAGTCCATTGGGCACATCAGTTGGATATCCGCACGGGGGCAGCTGATTGGGATCATGCTGCGAGAGTAGACTCTGTCTCATGAAAATAAGAAAATCCAGAAAGTCATTAGGAACTTGGTAAGCTCATTCAGTATTTTGCATATGTGTAATGGAGAAAGGAAAGGGGATGATCTAGGCAGTGGTAAAGAAAGAATTAATTAAAAAGGACATGAACATGAACTAGAAACCTGTCATCCTCCAGATGTAGCACTTCCGTAGAATATTTCCTTATAGGGTCCACAACCCCCACACACAAACAATCTGTGTTGTAGCAATAATCCTCTCCGATTTCCAGATAAGGGAATTGAGGTCCATCAAGTTTATGCACCTTACCCAAGCTACCATGCCCATAAATGGCAGATATAGAATTCAGACCCAAGGTTTGACAAAAGGCCATGCCCTCTCTTCTTTATACCATGCTGCCCTTGGAGAACATAACTCTGGGTCAGGATTTCACTGGGCTTGAGGGGATAATGATGAAAATCTGTCGGTAACTTAAAAGGAGGCTTGAAACAACCGAGTGAAACAGAGTCTAACTGCAACAACTGAATAAGACCCTGGATCTTAATCTTCCTGTCACAAAAGACAAAGAAGGATGGTCAGGATTAACGCAGTTGGCAATCTCAGCAACCCGCCATCAGCAGTACTCTCCGAGCACACGCTGAACAGCACTTAGTCCTAAGCAAGCCATTGTGACTGACAAGAGAAGTGCTCCGTCTTCTGAACATGCACAACACGGACGATTTTTCCAAATGAATTATTCATTCAAAGCTTCCAACAAAAAACGCATTGCTTTTCATTCAGTGAGGGGGCTGCGAGGAGGGGGATTAGAAGTGCTGAGGTGACGGGAAGGATGTTGACGTTATTTAACAGACGGAGGTGCTATAATAATAAGCTTTAAGGTAACAGTTGCTAAATAAAGGCAAGCCTAGTGAAATATGCAATTAAAAAAGAATAGAAATTGATTGGTGAAAACAAGTCAAGGATCACAAATGCAAGTTGGTTTGGTACCTAACGTGTGAGAAGAATGTAAAGAAGAAACATATTTCCTGAAAATAGTTGTGGTTTCTTAAAAAGTCAGGTAATTATTAGAGCTTCAAATGAACTCTTTGATGAATACCGAGATGTATGTGCTAATATTATTAGGAAATTTACTAGCCACAGGAAATCTCAGGCAGATGGTGCTTTAAAATTGATTTTTCCCCTAGAGGATAGAGGAAATTTGGGAATTGTCTTTCAAGGATATCCTTAGGACACATAAATAAAATAGAAAAACATGGATCGGAAAAATTAAGGACACAAAAAACAAAGGTCTTAATATTTGGAATTCTTACAAATCAATGAGAAAACTGTAAAAGTCCCAATTAAAATGGGTAAGGACATTAACAAGCAATTCACAAAAAGAAGAAATCAAACGGTCAATATAATTTCACATGAAAACATCCCCAAAAGCAATCATCACAAAAATTCAAATGAAGAGAACAATTTCAGATCCTCGTTATTTACGTAACCCAATGGACAGTATTAAAATGATAAGCCTTGGCAAGTTTGTTGAAGAACTGGGTATCATCGTACATTGTAGTTAGGAGTGAAATTTGTGTATATATTTCTGGAAGCTATTTTGGTAATAGTTCTTCTTAGGAATTGAGAAATTTGTAAACACATCCATTCAATAATTCATGTCCAGGAATTTATTCTAAGAAGTAATGGACACAGTATGCAAATATTTGTGATTGACAGAATAGTTATCCAAATGAAGACCTTTCCTGCAAAACCTACTTCAGTACTTACCACTGTGCTTTGAAGGACATAGTATCTCAGCCTTCACTAACTTCTTAGGCATTAATTAACTTACCAACTTGTAAGGAACGAGTGCGAAGGGATCAGAACACAAGTCTGCCTTCAGGCCCTGCATTTATTGTTTGTAGAAGAGAAGATTTCTTGAAAAACTCCCATTCAACTGGTCTGCCAGTTTAATGGACAATCTCCATTCCTTCCACAAAACACATGGATGGGTGTTCACTACGTGCTGTGTGCCGGTCACCAGAAGACGTTCTTTTGTTGAGCCCAATAGCGTTGGCTTCTCCAGATGACTCCAGAAACAGTCAGTTGTGTTTCTCCCCATGCATGTATCCCAAATGTAATGATCTCTGTCATTATGTAATCGAATTAACTATCGTGTAAATTCCAGTCCCTATAAGAGTGTGAGAAGGCAGGAGTTTTTGTTTCTATGAAAGTTAAGTTAAATACTTTGAATACACTCTCTACATTTGAGCTCCTTTAAAAACAAAACAAAACAAAACAAAACAAAACAAAACAACACAAAACAAAACACTGTTGTGGAATTAAGTGGGAGCAAGATCGTTGTAAAGTATTAGGAAGATTTTATTAACTTAGTATTAATCATTTCATGATTAATGGCTTCATGTTTATTTCAGTTCCTCCTCCACTTAAAGCACTAATAAATAATATTTCTGGGGCACTATGGTAAGTGGAATAATGGTCCCCCAAAGATGAACACGTCCTAATCCCCAGAACCTGAGACTATGTTAGGTTACGTGACAAAGGGGAATTAAGGTTGCTAATAGTTTATCATACAACAGGGCGATTATCCTGATTATCTGGGCGGGCTCAATGTAATCAGAAGGGCTTTTTTAGAGTGGAAGAGGGAGATAGAAGAGAAGAGAATCAAGAAAGATGTGATAAAAGCCCTGAGTTTAGCATGATACCATGTGAGGACTCAACTCCCCTTGCTGGCTTTAAATGTGGAGAAAGTGGCCCAAAGCCACGGGATGAGGACAACTTCCAGCAACTGGAAAAGGGCAAAGAAATGGGTTCTTCCTGGGAGCTTCCAGAAAAACACACAGCCCTGCTGGCACCTCAGTTCTAGCCCAATGAGACCCATGTTGAACTTCAGAGTAAGAAGAAGTGTGAGTTGTTTCATACTACTAAGTTTGTGGTTATTTGTTACATGAGCAACAATACACTGCTATAAATGTATTTTTTTGAATTGTATGATTCTTTCAAATTTGCCTCTTTCAACAATGGCTTACTACAGCAAGATCTCAGAAGAGAGGAATAGAGTGGATAACAGTTGCCATTAATGTTAAGAGAAGAGAATGGGGCTGAGGGAACTGATGCAGAGTGCAGTGGTTTGAGGGCAGAGATCTAGAATCAGGCTCCCTGACAGAGACCTATACTCTAAAGCCCTTGTAAAGGTACTGGTACTTTCTAATGACATGGCAGCACACCAGAAGTGCAGGACCTTCTAGAACATCTAAAGGAAAAGTGTTCTTACAGATCTAGGTTAATTTTTCTGAGCTGCCCACACCCTTCCCCTATTTGCATCTCCTACTTGGTCCACTTTGGGGGTTTGCTATACAGTTCCTGAGTCATTTTCTTCTTCCTCGTGTCTTCTCATTTCTCTGACACTTTTTTTTTTTCTCTTCTTGCCAGGTCCAATTCATCTCTTCATTTCTGCTCTAAGTTCTTTTCTATGAAATCTTCCCAGATTACTACAGCCTAGAGTGGTAATCTCCCCATTAGCCCTCCTGCAGGGTTATCTGACGTAAGAAATTCTCTCTGGAACAAATAAACAGATGAGCTCAGGGGAGAAGGGATGAAGTGTATGAAAGGTAGGAGACTACCTGACTGAAGGTTCCATAGGAATGCTGAGGCCCCTGAAGTCAGGAAGGGCATCTTCAGGTGACGAAAACTAATGGAAGAGTAATGAGCGTTCACTTTGGGCCCAGGGAGACAGAAACAGGGCCAGTGGGGATGGCTTTTAAAAATTGTTGTTGCTCTCTGTTGATGAAAATCCTGAAATCAGGTTTGTGGGCCTGTCTTTTCCATCATGATGACTATAAATTTCTTGAAGACAGAAATGAAATAGCATGTGGGCATTCCTACAGCACCCACCACAATACAGTGCCTTGCACATAGTCAGGTCTGAAAGATTATTGTTTCAAGTGTTACTCACTTGATTCGGAATGCTCCACACATAGGAATGGTCCACGGGAGCTAAGTAGGAATGCAGGAATTTACCTAATGAGTATCCAAATATAAAGAGAACAAGAAGACAAGGCACAGACTGGGACAAAAATGTTTATAAATTACTTGATAAAGTACTCTTATCTGAAAATACAGAAAGAACTTCTGAAACCCCATCATCAGATGGTGAACAACCGTCGTTTTGTAAAAAATGAGCAAAAGACTCAGACACCTCTTCAGAGAAGATATAAAGATGGCCAATAAGCCGATGAAAAGACGCTAAACATCATACTTCGGGAGGGAATTTTAAGTTAAACAGCACTGAGATGCCACTACGCCCCCTTGGAATGGCCCACATCTAGAGCACGGAAACAACAAATGGTGACAAGGATGTAGAACACAAGGAGCACTCTCCTTCTTTGCTGGGGAATGCAAAGTGGCAGTCACTTTGGGAGAAAGTTTGTCAGTTTCTTACAAAACTAGATATACTCTGATCGTACCATCCAATAATTATGCTTCCCGATGTTTGCCCAACGAGTTGGAAGCGTGCACATGCACGTTAGACCAGCTTTATTCATCATTGTCAAAACTTGGAAGCGATCAAGATGCCCTTCACTGGGTGAATGGATGAACAGTGGTACATCTAGACAGTGGAATATCGTTCAGCAGTAAAAAGAAATAAACTCTCAGGCCACAAAAAGACACAGAGGAAACTTCAATGACTATTACAAGTGAAAGTGGCCCATCTGAAAAAGTTACATAGTGTATGATTCTGACTATATGACATTCTGTGAATGGCAAAAGTAAGGAGACAGTAAAAAGATGGGTGGTTGCCTGGGGCTAGCGGGGAGGGAAAGAATGAGTGCGTGAAGCCTAGAGGATTTCTAGCACAGTGAAATCACTCTGTGTGGTGCTATAGTGTACACCGTGGGCTTTGGGTGATGCTAATGACGTTGTCAATGTAGATTCATCAGTTATAACAATTGATGCCTGAAGTTGATGGTAGTAGAAGCTGCGGGTGGGGGGAACAGGGAACATATGGAACTCACTATACTTCCTGCAAATTGTGCTATGAACCTAAAAGTGCTCTAAAAAATAAAGTCTATTTGGGGCGCCTGGGTGGCTGAGACGGTTAAGCGTCTGACTTCGGCTCAGGTCATGATCTCACAGTTTGTGGGTCTGACCCCCCACGCCGGGCTCTGGGCTGAAAGCTCAGAGCCTGGAGCCTGCTTCAGATTCTGTGCCTCCCTGTCTCTGCCCCCGCCTCACTCGTGCTTCATCTCTCTCTCTCTCTCAAAAATAAATAAAAACTTAAAAAAATTTTTAAAAATAAAGTCTATTCATTAAATGTACATAGGTGTATGTATACATATACTTGTGTTTTCTACATACATAAAACGAGTCCTATTCTCTAACTACCTTGCTCATATGGGGTGTTGGCCCTTCCAGGCGTAAGTAAAACGATCACAGCCTGTCACTGTTCTTCTGCCCTTTGGTATCAGTATCCCCCATGCATTGGACAAAGTTTTGGGTCTTCAGTCTCCAAGGTTGGCTTTGCCCATTAGTGACTGAGACCTAAGTAAGTAAATGAACTTTGTGTTTTCACTTCTCATTGCGTAAAACGTTTCTGTTTTGTGCTTGGAATACATCCTCAAGTCTTCGTGGGACTTATAAAACCCTCTGTAATCTGGCACCTGTCCACCTTTCAAGTCTCCCTTCTTGTTTCTCCTCACTTGCATGTGTTGTGCGCTCAGCTCGGAGAAGTCTGGTCCATTATTTGACAATGTCACTTGCACTTCCCCCACCGGGCCCTTCACACTTGCTCCTCTCTTTCCAGCTATTCCCTCTCTCACCCATTGATTTCCCTTTGTATTCTCAACTGTATCTGCCCTTTGTATTTGCCAGGCTATTCAGAAGATTAAACATCAAATGAATACATAATGACAGGCTTTCTTGAAAACGAAGTACTTTATGTTTACGGAACCGCATTTGTGGAAACGCAAGTTACTCTGTAGGATCAGAAAAGACAATCCTTGAAGAAGTACAGCTGAACCAGGAAAGGGTCACTAGGACGAATTATACACATAAAAGAGACAGAGGGAAGAGCAGCATGGGGAATAGGGAGTAAAAACATAAGACTCCTTAGGGGTGCCTGGGTGGCTCAGTTGGTTGAGCGATCGACTCTTGATTTCAGCTCATGTCATGATCCCTGGGTCTTGGGTTCAAGCCCTACCTCAGGCTCTGCATTGACAGTGCGGAGAGCCTGCTTGGGTCTCTCCCTCTCTCTCTCTCTCTCTCTCTCTCCCTCTGACCCTTTCCTGCTTGTACCCTGTCTCTCTTTTTCTCTCTCTCTCTCTCAAAATAAATAAATAAATATTTAAACAAAATTAAAAAACAAAACAAAACAAACTCATAGACTGCTCAGATGGACTTGGGTCCAATTCCTAGTTCCTTATAACCATATGGCCTTGATAATTAACCTATCCAAGGCCCAGTTTCCTCACCTGTAAAACTGGGAACATGATAGTGTCATACCTGGTAGGGTTTTTGTAAAGACTCTGAATGTAAACATTAAGTCCATATTAAATCCTACCAGCATTATTATAGATTGCTTTATAGATACGTTGAATTCCATTGTCAGTGGGATAGCCAGTGTCCTAGAGAGCAGTTGCTTCTGAATTTCAGGAGCGAGATCTGGGTGGATGATTCTGGTTTGGGTTGCCTACATACATACATAGAACTTGCAGTCCTGGGATGCAATGAGATGACCCAGGAAGGGCGTGAAGAATGAGAAGCTAACAGCCTTGGACCTCAGCATTGACAGATGGGAATTAAAAAAGAACCAGAAAAAGGGACTGAGAAAATGTCAGGAAAGGGAAGGCGTATTATATTTGAGGAAGAGAGATGACCGCTTTGGTGGAATCAGTAACCGTGTGACCTGCTCTGTATTCCAGGGCCGCCATGCATGTGAATAAAATTTTGCTTTAAGAAAATGACATATCACAGACCTCCCAGGGCTCCCGAGAAAGTCAAATTTCTGAATATTGTATCTGTGAAAGTCACGAGTCTCATGAACTTTAGGGACCCCCACTATGATCGACGTGTCTCTCGAAACAGAAGACTTAGTCATCTTTGTAGGACGGCACTGTTCATGACATCATTGGCAATAAAACTACCCAGGCTTTAAAAATAAATGTAAAATATAGAATTTTTCTCGACTACTGGTTCCTGCAGCAGTAAAATATATACTTTGAGTTACAGAGAGTTGTGGATGGTTTAATTAAAAGCTAGCACTCCATGAATATTACAGAGATAAGAGAACTGCAGCCAAGGGTGAGGTGCCTTATCTGAAAATGCAAACATAACAAGTGGTAATTTTATCTTCTGGATTGGATTTTTAAATAGAGTAGCTGTAATGCCCCATAAAGCAATACTCTCTCAATTTTTTAAAGTCGAGTTGGACCCCTCCTCTGCGTCCCTCTGCTGGATTGGAGCTCTGGCTGAGAACAGAGGATGTGAAACTTGAAATGAGATCTTTGCATAACAAACACGTATGATTCATACCTGATGTGCAGCAAATCTGGTAATCTGCTAACAGCCATCTATGAATGGCCTGGTGATTTGTTGACACCTCATGGGTGCACCTAGGTTTAATCATACATGGAAGAGCAAAGTGTGTCTGTCCTCAAAGGGAATTGCCAGTGTCCACAGGCTAATGTCCATGCTGGCAGTCATGCAGTTACAGATAATTGCCATCGTGCAGGGCTTTGGGTAGGTGGGGTCACTCACTCAGTATACGGTGCTGTCTCCATTTCACCTGGTTGGGATCAAAAGGTGCTTTAGCTTGAAGTGAAATGAGCGAAATTGAGAAACAGAAAGCCAGAATCTCACCCCTCCTGGGCTACTAACACTGCTTTCCTAAGCTCGCAGTGTTTTTGACAGCTGCTCTGTCTGGCCTTTGAAATTGCATTCAAATCCTTCTCTGAAAGTCCTCTGACAGTAACCAATCTCGTATGGTGAGGGCAGCTTGAGACTGAAAAAGGAACATATAACTGTGATGGGTCTATTGAATATACTAGAAGCCATCTTAAAGTGGAATAATACAATTGGTTTCAAAAGCTACACTTCCCCCCAAAAGTCACCAGCAAGGGTAAATTGGATGGGAATGCGTAAAAATTGAGTTCCTTGGGCTTTTTTTTTTTCCCTGTGACTTGGTACTAGTAAATTTTCCTCAATCTCCTTTATTTCCTGGCCTGCTCTTCTCTCATTCATGTACTGAACTAGAATATAAACAGCTGGTTCGTCTGCAATCCATTATGACATTTATAATACTGCCATCCCCATAAAGACAAGGTTTATTGTTAGGGATGTGCTATTTCCAGAGTCTAACAACTTGTTATCTGGCAGATTATATATCCGGATTTTTAATTTATAATTCATCACAGTTTGGTTCATTTGAAACTAACCCAAAAAGACACAAATATGGGTGTGTTTTTTTTCTTTTAAGAGTAACAATTGAAACATGGCCAGTTATTCAAAATGAACCTGCTCCCTTTGTCTCTTTGGGGTGAAAATATTACTTTTAGCCAGTTCCTAGGTTTACACATGCTGTACATTATGATTCTGATACTTCCCTCCTGGTATTTATACTTTTATTCATACACTGGGAAATTGACAAGGCATTGTAAATAGTCTTTCAAGAATCCTATCTTAGGAACTGTATACCAAAGAGGGGGATGATCAGTTGTTTCTACCTTAATAGGTTTAAAACCTCAGTCGGGGGCAGGGGGGTGGGGGGAAGTATGTCTTTTTAACTAATACCGTGTCACCTTCTTAATCATGCTGATTCTGAATAATCAGCCTCTATGGACGTTGCAGAGCCAGAATCTATAGCTCTGTCTCTCTCAGGGGTGGTTGGGGGGGCAGGGGGAGTTTATTATTACGGAGCCTGACAGGAGAGAGCTCTGGCAGGTTAATTGCTACAGCAGGACTAGCTGGGAGTTTGCTGGTGATATATAGCGACTAAAGGGACTGAGGGGGATTGACTCTGCCTGTTACAGCACAAATATCTTCATGCGCCTCAGGTTTCTCAGAAAGATATGAGAAATAAATGTTCGCTGTTCATTTTCTGTCTGCACAATACAAATAGCCTCCGGCTGAACATGGCGACTACAGCACAGAGACTTAAAAAAAAAAAAAAAAAAAAAGAGGAAATTTGCAAATTAACATTATTAGAAACATTCCTGCCTGAAAGTGCTGAAAATCAATTTCAATATATTTTGCATTTTAATGAATTGCCAAAGAGATAAATCAGCTGTGTTTGAGGAATGCTTGCCTAGCAATGATGTTTTCTTATCACATCTTGTCTTAACTGATAGCATTTAAAATGAAACCAGTGTTAATTGAAGGCGTGGGAAATGTAACTGCTAGTTAATGAAGTAAATGCACGCTCGTTATGCAGAATAGAAATTCGCTGTTAATGTGCTAACTCTAACATTGTGTTCCTGCTGGATGGTCCCTGTTTCCAAAGTGGTAATACTCAATATTATAAATGATTGAAAGGCAAAGCAACATTGTTGCCTGAACTAAAGCTAAGGGCCAGGGTGTTTTGATTCCCCTGTGGAAACAGAATGCAAATACTGTTGTTTTTGTTTAACACCATAAACAACAAATTTCAACTCCTGAGCCTTCAGGAGCCTCGGTTTAAGGCAGAATTTCACTCTTCCTTCCTATTAAGAAAATAAACAACCTAACTTTTCAATCTATATCAGCTGTTTGTCCTGTTTAAAATTACCTCGCTGGAAGAATAAGTGGGTTTGTGTTCATATTTTTGAGGTTGCCTTGTCAGTAGTCACTCAGCACACAGTATGTCCTCACCCAAATATGAATGAATGAATGGTGCCCTCCTTTGATCTCTCTTGTCTCTGAACCCCAAAGAAATCATGACATTTCCCACTGTGTATGTATATAGGTTTAACAAACATGTGACACTCTTTATATACCCACACTCTGTATTAGCATATGTAGAATGTAACTGCATTTTTTAGTATATCTTCTGCAAGAATATAATCTATCTCCAATTTTGTATTGTTCTTGCTAACTGCATGTCACTCTCCTGTAGGTCATATGTTTTCTTTTTTTCTTTCTTTTGTTCTTTCTTTCTTTCTTTCTTTCTTTTAATTATGAAAAGCAAAATAAATAAGGCAGTTTCTTTCTTGGGAAATAGTTTCTTGAAAAGTAACAAATTAGATATCATTTGGCAAACTGAAATTAGATAGCAGCAAAGGAGGCAATTTATATTATCTTATGTACCATAGAGTGTCTTAAGTCTAGAGGTTGCTGGGGTATCCTATTTTCTATCAATAAAATGGAAAACCTTAGCTTATGAAGTCATTTGGTTGATGCAAGACTTGCTCTCCAAAATGCAAGAAGTTTTTCTTTCTACTTAAAATTTTAATCTCATCACCAGTGAGTCAAATAACTAAACATCAAAATTTTAATTGTGAGCAAATTATAATTATTTAACTTTATGTAACAATTAATGAGAAACATACTTCCTATTGGATAGAAAATATGCCCATTAGATATTGATCATGGAAAACTGAGGAGATCTGATACAGTGTGTCATATGCTGAACAAACGGGGTCTTGTAAGTAAGTTATCAGGGATAACAAGGCTGTCTTTATAATTAAGATTAAAGTGAGAATTCTGATGCCTACTTGTTCATGTGTAATTTATAATTACTTTTATGTGTGGGATCTTTCAAAGTCCATTATCCCTCCTAAAGTTCATCTCAAAACAGAAAATACCTTTCTGTTTTTACAAGTCTCTCTGGTGCCACCTCCATGGCCTCTGCATTGTTGTTCACCCCCAGAGCAAGGAGGTCTCTGTGGAGTGGGAAGAGAGGAAAGAGACATTTCCCAGTGCATCATTTCTGGTCCTTTGCTCAGTGATGGGGAAGTAGCTAATTGCCGAGGCCACGGACTTGGGTCATTTGGAAAGTGAATGTCAAAAAACAATGAGGCTGTGTATTCCAGAGGATGCACTTGCGTATCTTGATGGATTGTTTTTGCTTTGCTCATTGGTATACCCCCAACGCTGGAAAAAAGTGCTCACAGTTCTGTTGTGCTGGCCATCTGTGCTGCCACTCGATGCGGTAGCATCTTCTGGTGCTGCCTCGGTGCAAGTGGTTGCACTTGGAGCTTCAGAGGACAGTATGGTCCATGAAGATATGGCCAGTGGTGTAACTGACAAGGTCCTGGCCTTCAGACACAAAACTTCAAGTCAAATCCCACCTTTACCATTCACTCATTGTATGTTCCCCAACAAACAATGGGAAAAGTAATGCTTGCTTTGTAAGTCCTATAAGGTTATTATGTGGGATAAAAATGTATATCACTATGATACAAGATAGTCACCAAGAGCATAGAAATATTGGTCGTCATTGTTTCACAAAAAGTGGAGCTTTTAGGTTAACTTTGAAGAATCAACAAAGGCCTTTTTGTAAGGTGTGATGTTGACCTGTAATGTCTAAATCTGAAGATTTATCTCATGTTATGTAAAAATTCTTTGTGATTATAGCTGGTGGAATTAAATGCCTTGCTTTCATTTTATTTTTTTTTAATATTTGGACAAAAGTGTATATAGCATAGAGTTAACTCTCTCTTTCTATTAACATCAGGGCTGTATTTATTAATTTGTTAACATCTTCCCACCATGATTATCTCATGCAGCCATGGAATGAGTCAAAGATAAACCCCTCACACAACTAAATTTTATGACCATCATATATAAAACAGGGAGTCACTTAATAAACATAAGGTGTTAAAGTGATGAATTCTTCCTGTAAACCCAAGGGTAAAGAGCCTTTGAAAATTAATCTAATTCCTCCTGATACACTTTTTTAGAAAGATCATGACATGATCTGCAGTCAAGCTGGCTTTGAAAACCATTGCAAGCAGCTATTTTTTCTGACCATTTAAAATGCCGATTCCAGGTGTCAGAAGGGCAATTGGCCTGGACCTGGATTGGAAACCCTACTGCATAAATGCCTTGGGAGTTTTTCGTTTTATTGATTTCATTTAATTTAATATGAGCAGTATTTAAAAGTAGATACAAAAAAAATAAACAATACTTTAAACTTATCTAGCACCTTACACATGTCTAATTAAAGCAATACACATAGTATTTTTAGACAGTCTTACTGAGGTATAATTGATATTTTAAAAATGGGTGTAGTAACTGAATACAATTTGACGAGTTTGGAAATTTGCATACACCTGGGAAACCATCATCAGCATCAGGGTAAAAACTGTACCCATCTCCTCCAAGAGTTTCTCCTGCTGCTGTGGGTTTTGCTTGTTTGTCTGGGAGAGGTAGGAACACTTAACGTGAGATCTACGCTTTCAAAGCAATTTTAAGTATACAATACTGAATTGTTAGCTATAAGCACTATGTCATACAGCAGATCTCTAGAATTTATTCATCTTACAAACTGAAACCTTATGCGTGTCTAACAACTCCCCATTTTCTCCTACCCCCAAGTCCTGGCCACCACCAACTCTGTTTCTATCAGTTTCACTATTTTAGACACCTCGTATAAGTGGAATCATACAGTATTTATCCTTCCATGACCAGCTTATTTCCCTTCACGTAATATCTTCCAGGTTCATCGACATCACATATGGTAGGATCTCCTTTTTTAAGGTGAATAATGTTCCACGGTATGTATACACCATATTTTCTTCATCTGTTCATCGGTCAATGGACATTTAGTTTGATCCCATATCTTGTCTGTTTGTGAACAATGCTGCAAAGAAAATGAGATTGCAAGTATCTCTTCGAGATTCTGATTTCAATTCTTTTGGATGTATGTCTAGAAGTAGGATTACTGGATCCTGTGGTACTTCTTCTTTTAATTTTTTGAGGAACCTCCGTACTGTTTTTCATAGCTGCTGCATCATTTATATTCCTACCAATAGTGTATAAGTGCCCAATTTTTCCACATTCTCAACAACACTCGATGCCTTTTGTTGTCTGATAATAGCGATCTTAACAGACATGGGATGATGTCTCATTGTAACTTTGATTTGCATTTCCCTGATAATGAGTGATGCTGAGCACCTTTTTATTTACCTGTTGGCTATTTATATGTGCTTTGTGAAGAAATGTCTATTCAAGCCCTTTGCCCACTTTGTAATCATTATTTATTAATTTGTCTTTTTTTTTTTTTTTGCTGTTAAGCTATAGAAATTCCTTACATATTTCGGACATTAATCTCTCATCAGATATATGGTTTGCAAATAGTTTCTCCCATTTCATATGTTGCCTTTTCATTCTGTTGATGGTTTCCTTTGCTGTGTGGAAGCTTTTTAGTTTGATGTAGCCCCATTTGTCTATTTTTGCGTTTGTTGCCTGTGCTTTGGTGTCGTATCTAAGAAATCACTACCAAGACAGATGTCAAAAACTTTTCCTTTATGTTTTCTTCTACGAGTTTTACAGTTTGGGGTTTTACATTTAAGCCTTTCATCAATTTTGGGTTGATATATTTTTAAAAAATTTTTTCAAGTTTATTTATTTTTGAGAGAGAGAGAGAGAGTACGTGCACAAGTAGGGGAGGGGCAGAGAGAGAGAGAGAGACACACACACACAGAATCCAAAGTAGGCTCCAGGTTCTGAACTGTCAGCACAGAGCTGGACGTGGGGCTTAAATTCACAAACCGTGAGATCATGACCTGAGCCGAAGTTGGATGCCCAACCGACTAAGCCACCCAGGCACCCCTTGAGTTGATATTTGTATATGGTGTAAGGAAAGAGTCTAATTTTATTCTTTTGCATGTGGATACTCAGTTTTCAGCACCATTTGTTGAAGAGACCATCCTTTTCCCATTGGGTATTCTTGGCACCCTTGTCAAAGATCAGTTGCCTGTTTATGTGTGGGTTTATTTCTGATGTGTCTATTCTGTTTTCCTGGTCTGCATTTCTGTCTTTATGCCAGTACCATACTGTCTTAATTATTCTACCTTTGTAACATATTTTGAGATCAGGATGTGTGATGCCTTCAGCTTTTTTCTTCTTTCTTAAGACTGCTTTGGCTATTTAAGGTCTTTTGGGTTTTTTTTTTATTTTTTTTTAACGTTTATTTATTTTTGAGACAGAGAGAGACAGAGCATGAACGGGGGAGGGTCAGAGAGAGGGAGACACAGAATCCAAAACAGGCTCCAGGCTCCAGGCTCCGAGCTGTCAGCACAGAGCCCGACTCGGGGCTAGAACTCATGGACCGTGAGATCATGACCTGAGCCGAAGTCGGCCGCTTAACCGACTGAGCCACCCAGGTGCCCCTATTTAAGGTCTTTTGAATTTTAGAATTTTTTATCCTATTTCTGTAAAAAATGTCATTGAGATTTTAATGGGAATAGTGTGGACTTTGCAGATTGCTTTGGGTAGTATGGTCCCACGTTCATGGACCGGAATAGTCAATATTGTTTAAATGTCCATTTACATAGTATTTTAAACATAAAAGTAAAAATATAAAGCAATACAATACTTATTTTAAAAATGAAACAAAGAAAGTTCATGTCTATGTTGCAGTTTTATTTTAAGAGTATTTCCAAAGTATCTGCTTTCCTTTTCTCCTTCCCTCCCCCAAACCTCTTTCCCCAAAACTATACCCTATACTTTCCCATTGTAGCATACTTTTTAAAACTTGGCTAGGGAAGGGTTACATATTATTTATTATTGCATTTAAAGAATGGCAAAGAGGGAAGAAACGGACTTTCTCAAAGAAGATGGATATTAGCATAAGTATTATTTCCTCATAAAATTATCTTTTGTCTCCACCTTCCATTTATAATGCTGTTAGCGATTTTGTTTGTTTGTTCCTTTCAACTTTTAGCTTAAGAGTTAAAGCTAACAGTATATCCAAAAAAAAAAAAAAAAAGACTTGAAATTTTACATCTCCAGTGCAGCCATGGTTTTAATATTGGTTTCCAAAACAGGTGACGGCAAAGTCTTACCAAATAGCCATAGCCATATTATTAAATGGTAAACAGACATTTGTTCAGGACCCTCTGGGTGGTACTCACTTTGCAGGACAGCCAACAGTGAATCAGCTGTAGTTGATGACCCGTATCTCTCACAAAATGACAAAATCATTAGATTCCCCAAGAAAGGGAATATTCATTGGCACGGATCAATTTATTGTCAAGTAAAATAGAGAATTTCTAGAATTCTAGAATCCTAGAATTAGGATTACTACCTTTAGGAATGATCTTAAAATTATTTCCCCTAGCTTCTCCTTGTTGGCATCTGGTCAGCCATAGCTTTAATGAATGTCTCCAATTCCTCCACCGTCTCGGCATCTACGCTCTTAAGTATGCACTCACTGGGGGCAGATTGCCCTTCCCCGATCTTTGCATTTGGGCTTGGTCATAGGACTTTTTTTGTCTCATGACCTGTGGTCAGAAGTGACAATGTGCCAGTTATAAGCTTGGACTGTAAGAGGTCCTGTGTGTCTACCTACCTTGTTGACCTTTGACAACCTCATGAGAAAAAACAATCCTGGTTTGCTTGCTGGTCCACGATGCGTACAACACACACGCTGTAGACCTGAGCCTGCAGACTGGCAGCGAGAAATACCACAGTCCCTCCTGTCCTGTCACTCCAGGAGAATCGATGGTTGGTGCATAAGCCACTGAGATGTCTTTGATTGCTTGTTACACGGCAGTATTGCAGCAATTGTTGACCGACACGAGGACTTTGATGGGCCAAAGTTTCTTTTGAAGTGGCTATTTACAAAATGTTAGACTTAAGCTTAAGATAATGTCATGTTTCCAGTCTTAGTATTAAATATGCATTCTGGGCTATATAATGTTTTCAGTTTCTAAGTTACATAGCTGGGATAGTTACTGATTTCATCTCTTGGGCAATTTCATTGTCTATTAATAGGAACACATATGAAGCTCCAAGAGAAAGAGGACTTTACTTGATTAGCAATGACTGGAACAGGCAGGTATATATACTACATATTTTCATATACTGTCAAAATACTAATATCGACTCTGATTTTTCTCTTAGATCGTCAAATCCAGAGTTGCATTTCATCAGTGGTCAGGCTGGTCTCATAACACATAGGTCAGAGGATCAAAGCATTACAGGCTAATTCTGTTTTGAAACAGCATAATAGAGAGCATCAGGCTGGGAGTTGGAACGTCTGAGACCTACCATTTGTTATGCTACCAATTACCCGGTCTACCTCGGAAAAGACCTCTTAATAACTACCGAGCCACAGATCCCATAAGACTATAAAGTTCTACAATTTTCTGATTCTAGACCTTTCACTTAGCTGTGTCAACTCATGGTACCACCAGAAAATGAAATTCTGACAATAATGTCATTAATGTGGAAGGGTGGGAGAAGCTGAGGAGGTGTCTACAGAGACTTTTGTGAGAGATCCTCAAAAGTATCTCTCCGGTAAGACTGACTTAAGAGAGGACATACATGAATGATGAAAAGAGAGCCATGTGACAAAAGGGAAATGATATTAATCAAGCTAAAGCTCAGAAGGAGTAAACTTCTGAGAAATGATAAATTTACAGTCAGAGGAGTCATGATGAGAATAAGAACAAAGATGGTATTGGCTGGTTGACTGGAGCACCAAAGACCTAGGCAAGACCCTTCCATGGACCCTGTGCCTTTAGAGGGTCCTACTGTGGTCTGCCTCTTAAAGAGATCATGACATTTATTTAGAGTGATGCCTATAAGGACCAGATTCTTTGTTCCTAGACCATGATTCAGGGAGCTTGGGACTCTGAAACTTCCTGCCCCAGAGCCTCAAGCCTGCCGCACAGGCTTCTTCCCTGGATCTGTCCTCACAAGTGTAAATGCCCAATACCAGGGATGTTTGCAGGGGATGGGTCATCATTTGGATGTGTGCACTGAAGCTTGTGTGAAGGTATCCAGGCTGGGAAGAGAAGTGAGGTGGGCCAAGGGCCAGTGTCTAGGTCACGTAACCTGGGTAGTCACAGATCCCTGCACAGAAAAAGACTCTTGCCTCAGTTTAATGCTCTGCTATCAATGTCTTGGTACTCTTAATGATTTTGTTTTTGAGTTTGTGTCTCAGAGGTGAAGTCTAATAGGACTGTGGAGCATGCATGTAAGCAGAGGAGATATGTGCAGTATGCATGTTCACCCCTGTCCCTTGCCACCCTATGTGCATACCAGCCTTCAGAGTGCCCCAGGAGCTCATAATCCCAGGGGACCCACAAGACACTGGAGTTCAGTGAGTCTCAAAGCAACGGTAAGTAAGCCAGTTAGTGACTGCATGAGAGCACTGACCTCCCTGAGGGGTCATGCTTTCCATTTGAACTAGAACTGGATTTAAATGCATAAGGAAAGCACTGGTGTTCTAAGAAACACGAATAATCAAGGGATCCTATCCTATTCTTTCTTATTCATGTTACGTCTCTTTATCAGCCAAACACACTGAAAGTGATGATGGGAGCGCCTGGGTGGCTCAGTCGGTTGAGCGTCCGACTTCAGCTAGGGTCATGAGCTCACAGCTCAGGTCATGAGCTCACGGCTCGGCTCGTGAGTTCGAGCCCCGCACTGGGCTCTGTGCTGATGGCTCGGAGCCTGGAGCCTGCTTAGGAGTCTGTGTCTCCCTCTCTCTCTGCCCCTCCCCTGCTCACGCTCTGTCTCTCCCTCTCTCTCAAAAATAAATAAACATAATAAAAAAATTTTTAAAAAAGAAAGTGATGATCTAGAAAGAAGAAAGAAAGATGGGGTGATCAATATGGTTTCTTTCCCATCCAACCCTTTCTTACTTCAGTAAGCCAAAGGCAGAAATTTGGGGGGGATGTGTACATATGAAAAAGTGAACTAAAAATGTTGAATTAATTTCGTGGAATGTTTTTACTGTTGAGGTAACAAAAATATACATATGTATGTATGAGCTGCTAAATATAAATCATGTGATTCAGGTGATTCTGCATACAAGTTAAATGCTCTCATATTTGCATTTAAAATTGGCATTACACAATATGAGAAGGTAGAATATAAAGATTTTACAATATAAAGATATTCACGTTTAAAATTGGCATTTCAGGGGCACCCAGGTGGCTCAGTCGGTTGAGCATCCAACTTTGACTCAGGTCACGGTCTCATGGCTTGTGGGTTCGAGTCCCGTATCGGGTTCTGTGCCGATAGCTCAGAGCCTGGAACCCCCTTCGGATTCTGTGTCTCCCTCTCTCTCTTTCTACCCCTCCCCTGCTCATGCTCTGTCTCTCTCTGTCTCTCAAAAATAAATAAACATTAAAAATATTTTAAATGGCATTGCATAATAAAAGCATATAAAATTCATGCTAATAGTGTAAACTTTTAATTTTTCTTTACTCAAATAGCAAATACAAAACCGCCGTGACAGGCTGAGAGAGAGAGAATGAGATATTTTAATATCTTTAATGATACTTGTTTTACTTTATGAGTAATAGGCCTTAACTTTGATTTTTGCACTGCACTCTAAATTATATAGCCTATCTTGGGTGTGCCATGGGTTGGAAGTCCTTGATGAGAGCTAGCTCCCACTGTGTCTAAATTCTAACCAGCCCTTCCAAGTTCTTCTCAAGGCATATTTGTCAAAGTAAGAAGATAGAACATACTTAACAGATTTGGGTAGACATTTCATTCTAAATATTTGAATATATGATATGCGGTTCCATATTTTCTCTTGCTCCTGGTCCCGCAATTATTATGTGTGGGTTTACTGTGTGAAGTCAACACGACGATTAAAATAAAAGATAGGGAGGAGTTTGGGTTTTTTTTGAGAAGAGGAAGCACTGACACAGACTGCTGGTTGTCTCCATCGTATCCAATGGTGCCAATGTCCAGAAAAGTAGAGGAACATATATAGGTCTGAAAAATGAATGTAAGCCCTTACATGGGGAAATGGAGCTCATGGGGAAATGGAGGGGGTCGTGACTGGGCACAGGATGGAAAGACGAGTCGAAGCAAGAGTTGGACTGGGAGTCGCCATCAAGAGATTGGTTAGGGGGCAACTCTGGAGTGGTGCTTTCAAAAAGAGAAACAGCCGTACCTGCCCAGCATGGCTTGCTTGGCAGGTTACCTCCAGCATTAGAGTCTGGCTGAAGTGTGAATAAGCTGCCTGAGCCTTCAGAGTTACCTTCTACTTTTCTCCTACATTCTGAATGTTATATGATCAAAGGTGTAAAGCCCTTGAAGAAGAGCAATGTCCAGGAAAGTCAGCCAAGGAGTTTTGCTGACAGGTAGAGTTGCAAACCCAGTTGGGGTTGGGCAGCACACAGGGGAGTTCAAGCCAAGATCCATCCACTCTGAGGCAAATTCCTCTCCTCAAAGTCACCGAGAGGGTCACAAAATAGAGCCTGGGCTTTGGCCTCCATCCCTGAGTGCATATTAACCATCTAGGCAAGTCATACCCGAGGCTACTTAGTGGGAACCTACAAGCAGGATGACCACATAATTTATCGCCCAAATCAGGACACTTTTGAGCATGAAATTCATTACTATTTGGGCTCAGTGGATATATGTGTCCATTGTACGTGTCCCAGGCCAACCAAGATACTTGGAAATCTACCCGAAAGTTTCATTTTGTAAATTTTTAAAAAGCACGTTTCTGGATGAACAAATTAGGAAAAAAGTATTCCCCACAAGGTGAACATTTTTTTTTTAATTTAAAGGCACAATATCTGGGCAGAAAAATTAGAAATAGGCATTTAATTTGGAGTCAAGAATTAGGAAGCGACAGCACTATATGGCTTGGCTTGACAAGGGGAAAGCACCTTTGGATGAAGAAAAGTTCACCTTGGCTTCTGAGAGGATGCAGTGCATCAACTTGGGGATGGAACACGGGTACCCGTCAGGTCCCCTGGTCCCATCAACCGGTCTGTTTATGCAACATTCAAGTGGCATAATCAGACGTGGAGGTCCTGCTTGTGACCACAAAGGAATATGAGCTCTAAGAAATATACCAAGATATTGGAGGAGCACACCTAAGAAACACATATAAAAAAGACAGTATATTGAAATCATACATTCAGATTTAACTAAAAATAAATAGTGCCAGATTTTACAATCAACATATGAAACGTGTGCATCAAAATATGGGAGAAGATCCATAATGTGAAGCGGGAACAACCATTTTTAAGGAATAAAAAACATTTGTGATCATTAAAGTCTCCAAGATTAAGGCCAATGAAGTGTGCCAAACAAAATAGGAAAGAGAAAAAAAAAAACCCACTTGGAGAAAATTTATAAGGAAGACTAAGACCGTCACAAAAAGAAAAAGGTAAAAAGTCCCAGAGAGAAGAATGAATAGGTAAACTGTAACCCAATAAGTTCTTGATCACAAATACAGGTCAGAAGATAAGGGAGTAATAAAGGCAAATGTTTGAAGCAAGTAAGTGTGAATCTAGGATTTTATGTCCTGCTTAATTCTCATTTGAATACAAAAATCACAGTGAAGACACTCTCAGGCACACAAAGCATCAGGAGGATTATCATATAAAAACTTCCTTTGAGGCGCCTGGGTGGCTCAGTTGGTTGAGGGTCCAACTTCGGCTCAGGTCATGGTCTTGCAGTTGGTGAGTCTGAGCCTCACATCGGGCTCTATGCTGACAGCTCAGAGTCTGGAGCCTGCTTTAGATTCTGTGTCTCCCTCCCTCTCTGCTCTTCCCTCGCTTGTGGTCTCTCTCTCTCTCAAAAATAAACATTTAAAAAATTAAAAAAACTCTCTTTTGAAAACACTCACTATAAAATATGTCATTCATAACTAAATAAATAAATTCAGTAATGTCCTATGAAATATATAGGAAGTATGATAATTATGATTTATTTTCTTAAAAACCTCAAAGATCATGTCAATGGGGCATGTCCATATCAATTCAGAACTAACATTCTTGAGAATGAGGGGGAATGTGTGAATAGGTAAGGGGAGGCCAAAGAAAGGAAAAATCATGTTAGGTTACTTTTCTTATTTAAAGAACATTATAGATTGATGGTTGAAACATTCATAGGAAGAAATGAATATAAGCGTATGCCTTTATAAATTGCATTTAACCACCAGAAGAAAGAATGTATAATTTGTAAATAAAAAAAAAATTCTACCCAATGGAAGGCCACATGGAGGGGGAAAAAAGTAGAATGAAATGAAATGTGAGAAATAGAAAATATGAAGTTAAGTCATCAGGGGGCACCTGGGTGGCTCAGTCGGTTAAGTATCCGATTCTTGGTTTCGGCTCAGGTCTTCTCATGGCTTGTGAGATTGAGCCCCTCATCGGGCTCCACACTGAGAGTGTGGAGCCTGCTTGGGATTCTTACTCTCCCTCTCTCTCTCTCTGCCTCTCCCCTGCTTGCTCTCTGTCTCTCTCAAAATAAATCCATAAGTAAATACTAAAAAAAAAAGTGAAATCGTCAAAATAAATCCTAATATATTGAATACAGTAAATATAAATAAATTGAATTCAGTTACCAAAAGACCGGATGAAGAATACAAAATCTAACAACACGTTGTCTACACAATTCATCTTTAAAATAATAGGACAAATAAATAAGTTGACCGTAATAATTTTAAAAAGATGTATCACCAACATGAGCTATAAGAAATCCAGTGTAGGGGTGGATGGGTGGCTCAGTGGGTTAGGTGTCCAACTCTTGATTTCAGCTCAGGACAGGATCTCACAGTTGGCGAGATTGAGCCTTGTGTTGGTCTCTGCCCTGACAGCAGGGAGCCTGCTTGACATTCTCTCTCTCCCTCTCTCTCTGCCCCCCCCTCAAAATAAATAAATAAACATTTAAAAGAAAAAGGAATCCCATGTAGTGATTTAAAAGTCAAATAGAATTTATGGTAAAATACATCATAAGACATAGAAAGATTGTAAATTCTGGTAAAAAGCTATCAAGAAAATATAATAATCATGAATATATATTTGTCTAAATAGAGTGTAAAGTATGTGCTAACACAACTGCTAGAAGCATAAGGTAAAATGAAAAATTTTAAAAATGAAAAATTAAATAATTGGTATTATGATGCAAATTTCTTAGAACCAGATGGATCAAGCAGACAAAAAAAATAAGCAAAAATAAAAGTTTGAATGAATCTATTAATAAGTTCAAACTAAGTTATTCAGGGAGAAATTTACATTCAACAACAACAAAAAACACCACATATTTTCCATGTTATATGGCAGTTTCATAAAAAGTTATCAGAAACAAATAATAAACACATTGTTTTATTTTATTTTGTTTATTTTTTTATTTTTTTAATGTTTATTTATTTTTGAGAGACAGGGAGAGACAGAGCACAAGCAGGGCAGAGAGGGAGGGAGACACAGAATCTGAAGCAGGCTTCAGGCTCTGAGCTGTTACCACAAAGCCCAACTTAACCAACCGACCGTGAGATAATGACCTGGGCTGAAGTCAGACCCCCAGATGACTGAGCCACCCAGGTGCCCCAAAACACATTGTTTTAAAGAAAAAAACAACACATCATATAAAATGTATTCTGCTATAATAATGGTATATGCATAAAATCAATAGTAAAAGAACTGATATAATTTCATGTATCTGATTATTAAAAACACATTTTAAAATCTTATGCAATGACTCTCGAGTTAAAAAAGGAAATCAAGAAAAAATCCTATATACCTAAAACTAAATGACAATGAAAACATTAGAAGTCAAAATTTGTATGACCCAGTTAAAGTAGTACTCAGGTTTAAGTACATGTTTGTTAAGAAATAACAGATTAAAAACAAATTACCTAAGTCTTCTGCCCCAGAAACTGGGTGAAAAATATAATTGCTTTTTTAAAAAAATTCCATAAGTTATAAATGTAAGAACATAAGTCTCTAAAAGAGAGATTCTCCCCCCAAAAAACCAAAACAAACAAAAAACGCTTGTTTTTTGAAAGATTCGTAAGATAACAAGACTATCAAAGACTAGCAAAGACTGTCAAAGAAATCCAAAAGGGAGCAAATCAAACAATCAAACTACCAAATGAAAAATGTGAAAGATACGACACATAATATATATGTCTATATAACCCAAAATGAATACAATACCCAGAGAGAGAAGAATTTTAATCTGTAAAAGAAAAAAATTTGAAATAAGAGATAGACCTTATTCATGGACAGCATAGCCTAACATTATATATACATATATATGTGTATATATATATATATATATATATATATATATATAATTCACAGGATGTGAATTCAGTCCACACCCAATGAAAATTTCGAGGAATTTGAGAAATTAAAATTCATATGTGGCTTTCAAAGGGGAGGTTTCCGAGGAACTTTAAAAAAATCAAAGAAGGTGAAATTACCCAACATGACAACAAGACAGTATTTTAGTAATAAAGCCAGCATGGTATACTAGTGCAGAAACTAACGTGCCAAAATGGCATATAACGCTTCAGTCAGGGAGAAATATAGTATACTCCACACACGTGATTTTAATTTTTGGCAAACTTCAAAAAAAGAAATGTGATATAAATCTTAACATATTTTTAATAATTAAATTATTTATTTATTTATTTATTTATTTATTTATTGGATAGAGGGAGAGAGATCACACACAGGGGAGGGGTTGAGGGAGGGGCAGAGAGAGAACCAAGCAGGCTCCACACTGAGCACAGGACTCGATCCTGAATTGAGCTGAAATCGAGAGTCAGACACTCAAAAGAAAAAAAAAGCGTCAGAGGCTCAACCCACTGAGCCACCCAGGTGCCCCTTCATGTATTTCATTTAACCGAATGCAACCAAATGCTATCATTTTAACATGTAATCAATATAAAAATTCAATGAGATACTTTACAAGTTTTTCAACTAAGTCTGTGAAATCTGATACGCTGTCCTCCTAACAAATCTCAAGTGTTCAAAAGCTGTAAGAGGCTAGTGACTACCAATATATTGGCGAGTATTAAGTCAAAATTGACCCACATATTCATGGCACTGCAATAAAAAATGTGAAAAGTCCCAATTGTTTAGTATGTAATGTTGGGAAAAATAATGTGTTTTATGGAGAAGAATAAACCTGGATTTTACCTCACCCCATACAGAAGTGAACTCAAATGGAAATGAAATGGAGACATCCATGTGAATGGCAAAACTATCAAGTTAAAAGAAGAAAACAGGAGGGGCTTCTGTGCCCTATGAGTGGAGAAAGATTCCTTCAATAGAACCTAAAAAAATAAAGATAAAAATAAAAAATAAATCATGAAGTAAACAATGTCCCAGCTTGATTATATAAATGTCAAGATTTTCTACTCAGTAAGGAACTTCAAAATTAAAATTAAGACACGGTTGCTAAACTGGCTGGGAAAAGAAATGTATAATGTTCAAAACAAAAAAAAAGACAAAAATTCCAGCAAATCAAAAAGAAGACAGGAAACCTAAAGGAAAAAGGACATGAATAAGCAATTGGACAAGAGAGAAAGTCAGAATAACATTGATTCTATTTCATATCTCCTTCCTGGACTTTTAAGTTTATTTCTTTATCTTGAGAGAGAGCGCGCAGGCGCCTGAGTGGGGGAGGGGCAGAGACAGAGAATCCCAAGCAGGCTTCGCGATGTCATCGTGGAGCCTAATGCCAGGCTCCAGCTCAGAGCTGTGAGATCATATCTGAGCAGAAATCAAGAGTTGGAGGCTTAAATGACTGAGCCACCCAGGTCCCCCTCCTTCCCGGACTTTTAAGACCAAATGGTCATATGACTTTAGACTCTCCTTTCTAATTGCTCTGCACACAGCTGTAGGGTTAAACATGCCCTGAGACCAATGAGTGGAGGTCCCAGGAGGTGCTGTTGTGCTTCTTTCTGTAGTTGGCTGCGGTGTGAAGCTTGGCTTTTCCCCTGTAACGTGGGGTTTTCATCAACACAAACTGGGATTCGTTTCTTTTCCCATTGACTGCTGTCAGTGTATTTTTTTCACTGTATGACCCTTTCATGTTGGCCTCTTTCAATAAATGACTTTGTGATCAATTCTTAGAAGGAAAAAAAAAAGGGAACGCAGAGGCGTGATTACTACTGAAACAAGAAAATCTATTGTATGCTGAAATATTATATTCTATAAAGAGGGATGAGTCAATAGGGTGAGTGAATATGTTACATTAAGTATAAGTGCATTGTTTTAGATGCATTGTGTATATGTGTTTGCCTGGGAGTTCTGATCATGTAGCAGTTGGAATGGTATTCACTTAATATATATTATGAAGCATTTTCCAATGGTAGTATCTAACCAGTATGACCTGAGATTTTAGGGAACTAGGGCTGTTTTTGTTTTGTTTTGTTTTGTTTTGTTTTTACCCTCCAATATGTCAGAGACCACAGTTGGTGTAGATCCTCATAATATTCTGGTGGGTATATGCCTCGCACATACCTGTGTTGAAAATAAACACAAATTATATTGTCTGTTTAATTTTGTTTTAGTACTTACTTTCTATTGCTTTAAGTTAGAGTGGGTATTTTTGTAGTGGTCCTCTAGCAAGTTATTAAACCAAAAAGCTATTGTGTGGAAAACTCAAGGTGGCTGTGAAGTTTTTCACTTCTCTGTCGAGGGAGAAAAGAGGAAAGCTGGGTTTCAACAGTAGTAAATTAGACACAGATATTTCATGGAAGTCTCTGCACCCGTAGGGTACAGAGGATGAACTGAAAAGAGGAAAGCAAAAATTGGAGGGAAAACAAAGTGAAAATTTGTTTAGAATGAGCTATATATAATGAGAAATATATATATAAGGACAATACTTATACAGCCATATAGTATGTATATGTTTATGTATACGTGTACGTATATGTATATGCAGCAGACTAAAGGTTAGTTACAAAATGTCTATAGCTAATGTAAGGGGCTTTTACATTTTATTTCTATTTATTTATTCTAAAACTGGCTGTATGTCAGAATCACTTGTGGAAGCCAAAAATAAATAAATAAATAAAATCCAGATGCTCAAGTCCTATCTCTAAAGATTCTCATTCAATGGAGTCTGGATTTCCTCTATGTTTGCAGACCTCTACAGGTGATTGTGACGTGGCGTATGGCCACAATTTAAAGCCCCTGCTTTAAATAAACAATACCTAATTATATTATCATTTTATGGTTATATTAATAGGTTGTACATTTGATGGTTAAGTCTGATGTCAAATGCACTCCCCACTTGGAAAAAAAAAAAAAAGAACTAGTACTTTCTACTGCCACTTGGTGGCAGCATACATATATTTCAAGGGTAATTATTGTAGGAGGCCAATTTAATAAAACATTTTAGAATTGGAAGACCATATAGAGATCACCTAGTCAAGCTTCCAACTTTTATAGTTGTGAAAACTAAGGCCTTATAGATGAAATGGTTTATCTCCAAAGAGAGTTAGTGAAATTAATTATGAAAGAAAAAATATCTCTGAAATTTAATTTAGTACTATTTCTACTCATCTCTAGTAATTGCTCAAACTTCAGTGTGGCAGATTAGGGATTGAATTCTTGCTCGAACTTACTGGTTGTGTGTGTTTTGGTAAGTCATTAAAATATTTTGAACCTCACTTTCCACATATGTAAAATAGTGAACGTTGACTAATACAGAGTATGAGAGAGCTGTTGCACTGCTCTTAACATACAGAAGCACTTGAAACTTTTTGGCTCTCATCCCTCTTAAACAACTTCTATCCACTTATCAATAAAAATGTCTTTCAGCTAGCAAACCGTCCCAGAGATGACAACATTTTGGCAAGAGATGTGGGATTTTTTTCTTTACTGGGTTTCCTTAGACCTGATATTTGAATAGCACTTACACATCAACATCTCTTGTTTGTGTTATACTGATGAATTTGAAAGAAGAATTCTTATAAGACATAGGCAGAAATTAAGCTGCCTGACTCTCAAAAAATAGAATTTGATAGGTGGTAGCTAAAATCATGAACAGCATTTTGACAGGAAGTCCATATTGGATATGAGTAACCTAGACTCTTCTCCTGTTAAGAAAAGTTAGAATCGTTTTCAAATTTGTTTTAAAGGGCAGTTATTTTCATCTGACTCATTTAAGCAAACTGACAAGAAAAAGCAGAAAAAAAAAACAACCCTTTCTGAATCCTTACTTTAAAGGCTTTTGAGGTAAATCAAATAACATTTTTTTACAACATTGCCCAAACCTTCATCATTGAACTGGGTGAGGTTTACCAATGATCATGATTTCACAACATTGTCTCCATTTTCACTTTCTTCAAATGAATGGACCTAATAGATGTGCAGTTAAAACAGAGCTTCACTCTCAACATATTTCTAACTTTTGTATGTGAACAGTATGATGCAAACAGGATCAGGGAATTTGGGCATAAAAATGCATTACTGAGGGGTGCCTGGGTGGCTCATTTGGCTAAGCGTCTGACTCTTGATTTCAGCACAGGTCATGATCTCACAGTTTTGTGAGTTTGAGCCCCGAGTCGGACGCTGCACCGGCAGCGTGGAGCCTGCTTAGGATTCTCTCTCCCTCGCTCTCTGCCCTTCCCCCACTCATGCTGTCTCTGTCTCTCTCAAATAAATAAGCTTCAAGAAAATGCATTACTGTTACGTGCCACAACATGGATGGAACTTGAGACATTATCAGACACAAAGACCACATATAGTATGGTTCCATTTACATGAAATGTCCAGAAGAGGCAAATCCATAGACACAGAGTAGGATTGGTGGTGGCCAGGGTTTGGGGATAAGGGGAAATAGAAAACAAGGGCTTACCAGCTATGGGGTTTCCTTTTAGCGTTATGAAAATGTTCTGGAACTAGACAGCGGTGATGGTTGCATAACACTGTGAATGTACTGAATTCCACTGAATTCTATGTTCAGTTGTAAAAATGATCAAAATGACAAATTCTGTGGTACACATATTTTATTACAATAAAAAAAGAACGAAAGAAGGAAAGACTTTGTGTTTGGGCAAATAAGGAGAACCAATCAAGAAAACACCAGCTCTGCTCTTCAATCTTCTCTCCGCTTTCCCAGTTCATCGGTCCTCAGCGGAGAGGAGGCGGAACCTATACATGATACTCATTCAACACAAGCAAGGGGAAAGTCAAGATAAAGTACAATCCAACTGTTCGTCCTTAGCACATCTGTGACACCTGTTTCATTGACCATCTCCTCAGCCATGCGGGTGTCTACGTGCATGCTTGAGTTTAGGCTTCTTCTACACCCGTGCTTTTTCCACAGCTTACAGATACAGGCAACCGCACTCCTGAGTGTAACGCACACTCCAGTGCTGGTTGTGTTCTGTCTCATGGGGAGGAAACGGAAGGAGAAAAAAACCTCCTTGGCCTGGTGAACTGGGGACAAAAGGAATGCAGAAGAAGACAGCTTGATGGTGAAACTGGAACACTTTCTTTTGTCTCTTTCTTTTTGTCCTTCCAATCATGTCTTCTCACATTTTCCCCACTCTCTTCCAAACAAGAGAGACACTAATTAGCTGCATTGTTTTTGTTTTGTACAACAACTATTGTTCTAGGTTTCTTATTGTTTGGTGAATGTTATTTTTATTGCCAAATGAGCTTTGGTGGTTGATGCAAGGGTCCCGTGGGAACTTAACTTTTTCCATTTTAAGGATAAAAGCTCTTTGTTTGGATTGGCTTTTACCGGGTGCTTCAACCTTTGCTCTTGGCTCTTTGACAGGAGACTGAATAGCACCACATTTCCTTTGAGGTTCCAATAAACAAAATATCCCAGTTTCTCCCGGGGACTTTTGGGGGGTTTTGCTGTGCTCTCAATCAACCAGATGGGGCCTAAGAAAGATGACAAATAAATGAATATAAATGATCTGATATTTAGAATTTGCTTTGGCTATGTTTCTGGTCCCATTACACTTCTTGTAGCAGCTGGCTTTTGAGGGCATTAGTTTTACGTATATATAATATTAGTATTTTAAAACATGTGTCAACACAAAACACAAATATAGTATATTAATTAATTATTAATAGTAATATATTAATCAGTGTAACATATTAATATTATATTTATATCACATAATTATGTATTTAAATTATATTTTTATATAAAATGTATATTTATAGATTATATATCACATTACATATTTATTATATGTATAATTAATTATAATAGATTATAAAATTATATCTATTATTAATTAATATATTAATACACTTATAATCTTATATCAATATATTTAATATAAATAAAACATGAATATATAAGTATATTATTTAATATTATCTATTTACACATTATATTACATAATTACATAATATAGTATGGTATATTACATATTTTATATTATGCATACTTACATTTATATAATATATAATGTCAATATAAATTATATTACTGTCAATATATAAATTATAATTTGTTGTGTTGTTACTAATAAATATATTCATACATTTATAATGTGACTATAATACTAATACAACATATATAAATTATAATTGTGTCATAATGTAAACATAGATTATATATTACAACATGATATATTATATTTAATATAGTCTACATAACATAATATATAAAATGATTAATCAGAATATAATCATATTGTATAATATAAACAATACATATTTAAAATAAACACATACTTATATATTTTAATTACACATGACACCATAAGTATTCATAGATGTCTAAAATTTTATCACATAGCAATATATTCATCATAAATAAAATACAAAAATAAGCAAAATATAAAAACAAATCAAATGCACTTTAATCCTATTATCTAGCGATAACTGCTTTTAACAAGGCAAGGAAGGGCTTGGGAAGTAGAGGGACTGAACCCCGGTCCTTGTGCGTGCCAACCACATGCTCTACCACTGAGCTACAGCCCCCACGACAGGTAACTACTTTTAACATCTTGAACCCTGTTTTGAATCATATCTATATTATGTCTCAATCTATTTTCTATACATGCACATATACACATATTTGTACGTCATATATATATGTATATACACATTTCTAGTTTTCTGTTTCAGTGGATATAAATATATGACAGAAAAATATTTTTCTGTGTATGTATATATAAATCATGTTTTTATATACATATAAATTGTGTGCATTTCATATATTCACATAAATATCTCATACAAATAACGTATGTGTGTAGAAATACATGGCTGTATACATACATACACAGAAATACACTTACTTGAAGAAAAAGAGCCAGGGCGCCTGGGTGGCTTAGTTGGTTGAGGGACTGACTCTTTTTTTTTTTTTTTTTTTAAACATTTATTTCTGAGACAGAGAGAGAGAGAGCATGAACGGGAGAGGGTCAGAGAGAGGGAGACACAGAATCCGAAACAGGCTCCAGGCTCTGAGCTGTCAGCACAGAACCCGACGCGGGGCTCAAACTCACCGACGGTGAGACCGTGACCTGAGCTGAAGTCGGCCGCCCAACCGACTGAGCCACCCAGGCGCCCCAGAGGGACTGACTCTTGATTTTGGCTCAAGTGGTGATCCCAGGGTTGTGAGATCTAGCCCCGCGGCTCTGTGCTGAGTGGCGTCTGCTCAAGATTCTCTTTCTCTTCCTCCACCCCTCTCCCCTGCTCTGTCTTCTCTCTCTAAAATGAAAGAAACAAAGAAAGAGAAGAGGAGAGATAGGGAGAAAGGAAGAAGAAAAAGGATCAAAAAGAACATAGTTCTATACAAATAAAAACATTTATGCGTTTCTATTTCAATCACTGTTTGTAGTTTTCTACTGTATGTGCTTCTCTAATTTTTATGAATAACTCCTCTTTATTGAAACTTGAGTTGTTTTAATTTTTTGCCATTATTAATGGTACTATGGAGAATATGGTGGGTAAGAATATTTGAAAACCTCTTCCAAAAGAAAACATTTAGGTATGCTACATTAAATGCAAAAACCTTGTTTTTCAGTGCATGGCCGATTTGGGAATATGTAATAGCACTCCCTGGGATCTGTGGGTGAAGAGTGAGTGGCACACTCATGTGACAGCCTCACGCTACCTTCAGAGTAGATGGCAGATATTGACAGACTAGAAGAGGAGCTGACAAACTTTTCTTTATGGAGACAAACAATAAACCTTGTAGGCCTCGTGAGCCAAGAGGCAAAATTGAGGGTATTATTTAGGTACTTACATAACCAATTAAAATGTCCCCACTTAAAAAAAGTGAAAACTATTCACAGCTCATTGACCATAAAAAATAGGCAGCTGGCTGGATTTGGATAATGGGCCATAGTTATATATTGTTGACTAGAATCTTGATTATAATGGCCATGACTGCATAGGGCAGGAGGTAAGACTCGATTCTTATTAGATGGGAAGTTAAAACTGAGAACCTGTCCCTAGCTTCATTTTAATGTAAGAACAGACTAGAAAAAAACTACAGGCAGAGGGAGACTAACAACAAATTCTCTTGGCCTTGCTCAGAGTAGGAAGCAAGGTAAAAATTCTTGGGAATTTCAGGGGTCCCTGGGTGGCTCATTCAGTGGAGTGACCAACTTTTGACCTCAGCTCAGGTTGTGATCCCAGGGTCATGGGATTGAGCCCTGCATCTGGCTTTGTGCTGTTAGCACTGAGCCTGCTTGGGATTCTCTCTATCCCCCCCCCCCACTCTGTTCCTCTCCCCTTCACGTTCTCCCTTCAAAATAGAAAAATTAATTTTAAAAAAATCTTGGGAATTTCAAACTTCAAATCTGCTTTCATAGTGTATTGCAAATTTATTTGTAATCTTGGAAAGAGATGCTATGGGATTAACTTAAAGTGCTCTCAGGTAGGTAATACCCCACACACAAAAGTAAATCCTTTCTATAAAAGTAGACCTTCTTCCCTATAGGATTCCATAGATAAAGTTTAGCTAAGCACAAGCTCATAATCTACATAATGAGGAAATCAGCTATAATGGGAGAGAATCAGCAAAAGCAATCAATATCAGAATTAGATTCCCAAGGCCATCAGCTATTGGAATTATCAGGTACAGGGTAAAAAATAAATATATGTAATTGAAACTGGAGCCAGGAACAAGAATATTTTAAAAGGCTGGGTAGAGTCTTTTTAAAAATTAAAAAAATCCATATCGATGATAAAGTTAAAAACCCAATGGTTATGTAAAAAAGCAGATTAAACATGGAAGAGAACAGTGAAATGATGCTGCTTTTTTTTTTTTTCAACGTTTATTTATTTTTGGGACAGAGAGAGACAGAGCATGAACAGGGGAGGGGCAGAGAGAGAGGGAGACACAGAATCAGAAACAGGCTCCAGGCTCTGAGCCATCAGCCCAGAGCCTGACGCAGGGCTCGAACTCACGGACCGCGAGATCCTGACCTGGCTGAAGTCGGACGCTTAACCGACTGCGCCACCCAGGCACCCCGATGCTGCTTTTAACCATATGGCAGGTCAGATTTTTTTTGCCTGATTATATAATAAATCAATCCTGAAAAAAAGTATCTTTATGCTTGTATCTTTAATACTTATTGGTCCTATATTAAGGAAAAAAATGTTTCAAAGTCTTTCTCTCAAAAGAAAAGTGAGAAGTAGCAAAAGACAGGATAGTCTGGGGGGGAAATATGAGTATATTCATTGCTATAGGGTGAATTAAACCTCGAATCAGCTGACCCTTAGATGTTTATATTAAGTTGGAATCTTCAAAAATATTTAAATATTTATAGCTAAAAAGATTGATTAAAATGAATGACCAAGTGTTTGATTTGACATCAGAAAAGAATATAGAAGGACGTAGATAGTAAAGATGTAGCAAAACTAAATAAAATAGGAAAAAAAAGTATAAAATTGAGGTGATCTAGCAGGTCAAAATTTTATTCTTTAAAAATATTTAAAAATAAATAAGCACTTGAGGAAACATAAAAGTATAAAGGAATACTATGCAGGAAGAATGGAGACAATGTTAGAGCCAAGATCACAAACAATATATAAAATGTCAGTAAATTTGAACATTCACATAAAATAGGCAATTTCCTAGCACCTAAAGTTTACCAAAAAATGACACGAGAAAAAATATACGGTAGAAGCATCCTTTAACAAATAAAGGAATTAAATCGATAGTTCACAATCTTCCACCAAGAAAATATCACATCCTAACTATTTGGTAGGTGAATGTTATGAAACTTCCATAAACAGGCAATGCCAGTCCTAATAAAGAAAAACTTCTCGAGAGAACAGAAAAAGAAAGGATGTTCCTTTATCCATCCTGTAAAGTCTATAGAATCTTGATACTGAAAATAAAGAACCTAGGAAAAAAGAAATTTACAGGTTAAATTTACTTGTGACTTTAAAGGTAAAAATTTTAAACTATTATATCAGCTACCTAAGTTCACTAGGGGAAGAAAAAGCATGACCAAGTTAGGCCATTCAACAAATGTAAAGATGGCTTAATGTCAGGGATATATAGATTTAATCCACCACATTTTATGTTTTTCATTTAAGAAATGATAAAACTCTTATATTGAGCTCTCTTATACTAGCTACTGCTCTAAGTGATCTTGTATTTATCTCGTTGAACCTCTTACTATCTCTGGGAGAAGATCTCATTTTGCTAGCATTTTTTTTGGTGAGGTCTCTAACACCCCAAAAGATGAAGTGTCATTCCCAAGACTGCATGGATGGGATCAGAACTGGAGCTCCAGAGTCTGTGCTCAGAACCAGTGTTGCGTATTGACAGTCACATTATAGGTTAAAGGAGAAAGAACCATGTGGTTCTCTCAAAAGATGCAGAGACAGAAAGCATATATATTTCTAAATATATCTCCTAATTTCCTTTGCTTGTTTTCTGATCTTCTTTTTAATGAGTTCTGCCATGGAGAAAATTTAATTTCTATATAATTAAATGTATCATTTTTCCCTTTGTAGCTTAGAAAAGTATTTCTCATGAATAATTTTTTGCCAAGGCTCTCGACTTTCTAAGGAGAGTTTTATAGTTTCATTATTTTTTAACTTTTAAATTGTGGATATGTCTAGGGGCACCTGGGTGGCTTAGTGGGTTGAACGTCGGACTCTTGATTTCAGCTCAAGTCATGATCTCATGGTTCATGAGTTATGTCCTTCTACAGGCTCTGTGCTAACAGTGCAGAGACTGCTTTGGATTCTTTCACTCTGCCCCTCCCTCGCTCACACTCTCTCTTTCTCAAAATAAATAAGTAAAAAAACATTAAAAAATAAATGGTTGATGTATCTAGAGTTATTAATGATTAGCCATATTTTCCCACTTTTGTTGAATAATGTTTGCTACTGACCCAAAATGTCAATTGCATTATAATCTTAATATAATTCCCCTATACTCTTGAATCTGATTTTAATTTAAGTTGTTTCCTGTCCCACTGATTGGCATGTCTATTTCTGAAATAAAATGCTACTTTGATTATACCATAAGTGTAATACAGTAACTATAATATAATATGTAATAAATAGCATAATGTAATAAAATAGAATTTACCATATAACAAGGTCAAAAGAGAACAAAGCTATACAATCACTTGAAATACCTCCAAAAGGTATTTTGTAACATTCAATATTCATTTCCAATTAAAAAGAAGTAAAATAAGAATACATGTGTGCTTCCACAACATGAAGAAATTACTTAATCCAAATAAGAAAGAGGTAGATAGTAAAATGTTAGTAACACTGGCAATAAATACAGAAGATGAGGGTGTCTGATACGATGTTAAACAAAAACTGCTTTTTGACATTGTTAAACTATTATTTAACATTGTCTTTGAAGCTCTGGTGAGTTCTATTAGAAAAGAGTATCTCATCTTAATGTCCATACAAGTTTTCCACAGCATGACCATTTATTTAACCAATCCATTACTGATACGCATCTGGGTTTCTAGGTTCTTATGGAATTTTATTTTGCAAAATTGTTTCAAATTCTAGGACTTTCTTCCGTGTTTCATATCTTGTGAAAGAAACAATATCTCCATAGATTACTTATCTGTGCTTGCTATTTTAGCTGCCAGCAGACTGGCTACTTTTCAATTTTCCTTTAATATTCCTAGTGGAGATTACAAAATGAAAATGGAAGGCAAGCAGGTCTTCTGGTTTGAGATTGTAGAGATAAGTCTTGGTAATAACAATTTGGTAATGATTAAAAATATTAGCTCAGTAAAAATATTTTTCTGCTGTAACCATGTATGAGTCCCTTGGCTTGATTCTGTAGAGAATAGAAGACAAGATTCTATAAGATCAGCCCTCAAACGTTTCCAGTAGGATAAATTAAGTAAAGTATGTTTGAGTGTCTAATCAAAGACAAAATAGAATAGCTACTTTTCTCTCATGGCAAAATTTGGCAGAGTAAATGTAGAAGTGACTACAGGTTTTTAATTAAAGGAACATGATAAATCTTGTGTTGGGAGATGATTTTTCTGGTTTCTTTGTGGAGATGAAGTGGGAGGTGTCTATGAGAAGGGAAATTAACCAAAGTTACATTCATATATAGTTGACCATTAATTAAATATTTTTGATCTATGTTTTTCTCTGATTATATTTTCTTCTAATTTATATACCTCTTCGATACTTTATTAATCATTTTCAAAGATGCAACTAACAATGATGTTACTATATGCTTGGATTTTGCCTGGGTCCTGAAGAAACTATCCCAAATTACCAGGTATGATTTTCACTTGATTTCCTCACAAAGAACAATTGGAATTTCTGGTTGTAAATTGTTTAGAATGTGAAACTAAGGGGCACCTGAGTGGCTCCGTTGGTTAGGCATCTGACTTCAGCTCAGGTCATGATGTCATGGCTTGTGGGTTCAAGCCCCATATCGGGCTCTGTGCTGATATCTTGGAGCCTGCTTTGGAATCTGTGTCTCCCTCTCTTTCTTCCCCTCCTTTGCTCACACTCTGTCTCTCTCTAAATAAATAAATAAACATAATAAACAAAAGAAAGAAATAAATGGATTAGAATGTGAAACTAAGAAGTCTCTTAGATTCCATTAGAAGACCCTGCAGAGTCCACTGGCGAAAGCTTAAAAAACAGAGGGCTTCTTTAAAAAAATTTTAAAGGGGCGCCTGGGTGGCGCAGTCGGTTAAGCGTCCGACTTCAGCCAGGTCACGATCTCGCGGTCCGTGAGTTCGAGCCCCGCGTCAGGCTCTGGGCTGATGGATCAGAGCCTGGAGCCTGTTTCCGATTCTGTGTCTCCCTCTCTCTCTGCCCCTCCCCCGTTCATGCTCTGTCTCTCTCTGTCCCAAAAATAAATAAATGTTGAAAAAAAATTAAAAAAAAATTTTTAAGTGTATCTATTTATTTTTAAGACAGAGACAGAGAGAGCAAACGGGGGAGGAGCAGAGAGAAAGGGAGAGAGAGAATCCCAAGCAGGCTCCACCCTGTCAATACAAAGCCCAATGTAGGGCTTGAACTCATCACCCAAACCGAAACCAAGAGTCAGACACTTAACTGACTGAGCCACTCAAGGGCCCCAGCATTGGGCTTCTTGAAACTGATTCTTGTATTGCTTTGGGAAAGATTACTTAACCAAAAGAATGACAAGAACAAGAATGTTTCTTGTTCTGTTATTTGTCTTCTGCAGGGAAACATCACTGAAGTTTCTGGATTCAATAATTTCCTTCCCCATGTAGGAATTTCACTAAAAATATCCAACTCCATTCTATCCCCATATAATTTCTGAAACTAAGGAAAATGAAGACTCAAAATTCATTTCAAAAAATTAAAATGAATATATAACATAGAATAGTTAATGAGCGGATCCCTTGGGAATTGGATATTGTTTCTTATGGTAAGATGTAGAATGAGTTTGGAATTGGAAAACACCTGGTTTGAATTCTGAATTTGGAAGGTTGTACAATGTTGCTCAGTCTCGTTTAACGCCCACCTCACAGGATGTTATGATTAATTTAATATCATTTGTATAATATACATTGTTATGTAAATCCTTATTGTCGTTGTTGCTGTTCTTGAATAAATTCGTATCTTTAAGCAACTCACTGGGAAGGTGGTTATATATTTGTTTAAATTACTTTTATGTTGTTGGCTGAATTGTGTCCCCACAAATTCAGGTGTGGAAGTCCTAACACCCAGGGCCTCATGAAAGGACTGTATTTAAAGATAGGGTCTTTAAAGAAGTAACTAAAGTAAAATGAGGTCATATGGGTGGGCTGTCATCCAGTAAGGTTATTGTCCTTAAAGAAGAGAATATTAGAACAAAGACACACACACAGAGAATACCATGTGAAGACACAGGAGAAGACAGCCATCTCTAAGCCCAGGAGAGAGACCTCAGAAGAACTCAACTCTGCTGACACCTTATCTCAGACTTCTAGTCTACAGAACAGCGAAAACTAAATTTCTGTTGTTTAACCCACTCAGTCTGTGGCACTTGGTCATGGAAGCCCTAACAAACTAACGCATCTCTTTACGGCCTCCTCGTCTTAAGTTGAAAATTCAATATTTGGCATCATAGCTAGAAAAAATAACATCTAAATTCTTTGTTATAGTCCTTCTTTGCTGTTCTCATTGCTATTGATTTCCATATTTGGGTTTATTTTCTGTATCTTGTAAACATAATATTATGCTCATTTCTAGCCTTACTTCTAACATGCAATAAATGCACAGATACCGAATAGATTTTGGAGAAATGCCACAAACAGTGTATTATATGTACGTGTGTGTGCGCATTCATTTACTTATAATCTATACCTTTCCTCTCATTTTATTTTCTTTCTGTGATCTAGAAGTCTCTGCTTTTGTGATTGGTACTGTTGAATACTAATCACTGAGCTTAAGTCACCAAAAATAGTCAATAATAATAATAATAATAATAATAATATAGGGAAAGATAAGGGAGAGTGATGGAAGGAGGTGGAAGGAACAAACAGGGATGGGCAGTACCGTAATTAACAAGATTAATTTAGTCCAGAGGGAATGACAGTATGAATATCATCAATGAGCCCAACTGGTCTTTACTGACTGCCAGAGACATCCCTGAATTCTGATTCTTGGTCTCCATCCATACGATTACCAGTGTCTGGAAATTTCATTTGAACAGCTACGGTCACTGGGAAATATATACGTCTTTAGAGAATCAACAGTAATTTTTCTATCTGATTAAAAAGCAATATTGACAGGCTCTTTGGAAATCTTAATCATATTCAAAAGCAGGAGAGCATTAGCTATTAAAAGTGGATGATGGGAAGAGAAGACGAAAGCTTTAGAGATAGATATATCTGGGCTTAATTCTCACTTCTGCCACTTATTAGCTGGGGAACCTTGGGCAACTTTTATACCTGCCTGAAATTCCCTTACTTCAGTATGTCAAATGGGCCTAATAACATATCACAGCATCTTTTTAGGAATTTTAAATCAGTTACTGAAATAACAGTATGCAATGTATAGAAAATTATAGGTTCTTTAATAGGTATTTGATTTTTCAATTTTCTTTATGATCCCAGCCTCCATCAAAAAAAAGCAAAATCCAATTTTTTCTCCTTTTTGTTCACAACGAATACTTCGGTGTTCTGAGATAGAAGCATTAAATGGAAGATAATCAAATGGCCTTATTATCGTTAAATTAGAAGGAAAAACAGGTATTTATGAGAATTCCAAATTAGAATACGAATTTTCATTAGGCACCTATTTATGTTTGCTACTCTGCTGTTTACAATAAAAAATTAAATGTAAAAGATAGTTCCTCACTTCTAGGACTTTGTAGGATTAACTTACACATTGTAGGGGCGCTCGAGTGGCTCAGTTGTTTGAGTGTCTGACTTCGGCTCCAGTTGTGATCTAGCGGTTTGTGAGTTCGAGCCCCGTATCAGGCTCTCGGCTGTCAGCACAGAGCCCACTCAGGATCCTCTGTCCGCCCCCCCTCTGCCCCATCCCTGCTTGTGTTTTCTCTCTCAAAAATAAATAAACATTTTTTTTAAAGTTTACAAATCATATACCTGACCCATAATAAAATTTCAGAATTGGAGATGTTGCCTTTTTGATATTTTCAATTAAATCCCTATAGACCAAGGGAGGAATAACTTCAGTGCAGGAAACATAAACAGTGCACGTAAACAAATTACATATGCATTTTATTTACATGCACCAAAACGCTACCGTATTTCACAAAGCACTGTGGTAGCTTACTGGAATACACACAATCTGACATAATTGCAAAAATATTTAATGTAAACAGGACCAAGAGAAATGTGGGTAAAACATGAAGAAAGGACTAGGGCCCTATGAACAGAAGGAAGTGTAGTCACTCACTTCAGGAGGATCACTATTTTGACTTGAAGATTCTCTGTGTATGAAACATGATAAACATAATTGGTTACAAAAGCCACATTATTTGCAGGTGCCAGACTCCACATTAACAGTCTGACACCAAGGGACAGCACAGAAAAGTGATTCAAAGGTAAAGATTTTTAAATCTTTGCAGCTTGAAACCTTCTAGAGCAGGTATAATGAGCCCGGCCCACACTTCAACATTGAATGTCTTGTTAATCACGTATTCAAATTACATCTCAAAGTCATTGGAAGTAGTTGGCGTCCCTGACCCTGACATGGAAAACTGATCCGTGATATGCAAAACTCAAGAGGTATTGATATCCACTTTTCAACATCCAAAGGGGAAAACCAAGTTGTCTCATTGTGATAATGAAGAATAAAGTAAACGGCAGAAGGATACAAAACCCATGTAAAATGCTGAGGGAATGTATGAGCAAAACAAAACAGATTAAACTCTGTGACCTGGAACCTATGTTTGCATACACCCCAGGGAAATACCCCCGCCTAAACACTGGCACGGGAGGAAGGTTACTGCCAAGTCCACCACCGTATGACCCTTTTAAATGTGTCTTTCATGCTGGCTCCACTCAACACCTTAAGGAAATCTTTCCATCAGGCAGAATCACAAACTGCCCAAAGTTTCACCAAAAACCTCACACCCTAATGGATAGATGATACTTATGAATTAATTGGCCCTGCCATATCCCTCCCCAGCCCTGTCCCATAGGAAAAGTAACACACTCTGTATCAATGACTTAGGTGTGATAGCTCCCCTTTCCCGCTTGTTTAAGTGGCAAATTATGTTTTTCCCAGCATCGCTCCGTATCATGTGTAGCAAAGCATCATGGGAAATGGCTACCGATGGTTCTGTTACTGATTTCTTTCTTCATTCCACAGTGGTTACAGAAGATGCTTTGTATGATTTCAATTTCTTTTTTTTTTTAATGTTTTTATTTATTTATTTATTTTTTTGAGACAGAGAGAGACAGAGCATGAGCAGGGGAGGGGCAGAGAGAGAGGGAGACACAGAATCTGAAGCAGCCTCCAGGCTCTGAGCTGTCAGCACAGAGCCCGACGTGGGGCTCGAACTCACAGACTGTGAGATCATGACCTGAGCCGAAGTGGGACGCTCAACCAATTGAGCCACCCAGGCACCCCTATAATTTCAATTTCTTAAAAGTGTATTGATACATGTGTTGGGGTTCAACATACAGACTATCCTGGAGAAGGTTCCATGTGTACTTGGGAAGCATGTGTAGTCTGTTGTTGAACAGAGTGGTCTATAAATGTCTGTTAGGTTTTGTTGGTTTAATGTGTTTTTCAAGCCCCCTACATCTCTGCTGATCATCTGTCTAGATGTTTTAGCTATTATTGAAAGCAAGGTATTGAAGTTTCTGACTACTACTATAGAACTATCTATTTGTCGCTTCAATTCTGTCAATGTTTGCTTCATATATTTGAGGGTTGTTTCATACATATATGTTTACAGTTGCTATATCTTCTTGATGAATTGAACTTGTCATCAATATATAATGGCCTGTGCTTCTTGCAACAGTCTTTGATTTAAAGTTATTTTGTGTGATATTAGCATAACCACTGCAGATCAGTTCTGGTTAGTATTTGCATGGGATAGTTTATCCCATACTTTAACTTTCAACATATGTGTGTCTTGTGATCTTAAGTGAGTTTTTGTAGACAGCATACTATCCTTGGCTACCAGAAAATTCCCAATATCTCTCCAATAAATTCCTTTCTTGCTTAATCCAGCACAACCATATTTTTACTACTTCCAACCAAGGAATTGTAATATGTGCATGTCTATATCCCGATTCTCCTAAAATGCGTCTAAAGGTTAAAAAAAAAAAATAGTTGCAGACTTAGTCTGGAGAAAATTATAATATTTCCTAACACACTATTTTTGCATCTATCTCTGAGAAAAATAAAGAAAAAGGCAAGAAACATTATGCAGGGCAATATGCACCCGTAAATTGAAACAAGAAATGAGGAAAAACGCAGGTTGCTAGAAAAGCAAGGCATAAGAAATGACACAATTGCAGGCCAAGGGAGGAGAAAAAAACCAAGATATGGAGTGACAAGAGGAACAACAACAACAAAAGAAATGAAAACATTAGAGTGGATTTAAAGCAGGGAGCATTTGGTTTCCAAGTCCCATAACAGAGCGTTTCCATGCCTCTGAAAGTTTCAAGCCTGTTTCTCGAGTCTGGATATTTGTCAGTCTCAGAACAATTGGTGGCTTGCGTTATTTTAGAGAAGGGACTGGGGCAGCTACCGAGGCTAAGTGGCTCTTCCCTGAACGAACGGGTAGGTATTCTTGTTCCACCTCCCAGCTGAGTCAGTAGTAGAGCCAAAAAAATGCCTGGTATCATTTAGTTCAGCATACGCTGCTTTGGCAATACAGAAACAATTTGGCTAAATGATTTGGCTCTTCCAAATTATAGTAAATTAATATAGTGAATGAATCTTTCAACTTAATGAAATGTTCTTCAGAATCTATTAATGAAGGCACTTCAGGGGAGAATTGAAAACAAAACATTCAGGTAAAGTGTTGAAATGAAAGTACACTTGGTTGTATTCGGTTTCCTCTTGTAAAATTCTCTTTTTAACTTGAGTAGACAGCAAGGAGGGAATACCTGACTTGGGACTGAGGAAATCTAAGCCTTCTCTGCCACATCGTATTCTCTCGGGTCAATGAATAAAGACGCGAGTTGGGTTCCTGAAAAAAATCGTGGGAAAATCAATCCTTCAGACACAAAGGGCTGCTCTTGAAAACATGTGGATTGTTGTACTTACTCTGCTCTTCTGGCCTCTAAAGTCTCAATCTTAACCTTGGCTCCACATGGAGAGTGACTTTTTTAGTCGCTTCCCCCATTACCCTTTACGTGCCTGTTGGAAAAGAGAAACCCAGCTCTTCCTGTGCCTTCGACCAGCCATCTTATCCAAAAATCTATTTGGGTTGTTAGAGCTTAACCTTGCCTGGCAAAGGACCTGTGGGAAGTTTCTTATTATTGGAAAGACTGGTGCTAGTGTATGTGTCTGCAAAGAAAGAAAACAGGAAAGAAGAAAAGATGTGGTTATCAAACACCTCAATAGCGAAGCTGTCTGTACAAGGTGTTCTGAAAGCAACTCTTGGAAAAGTCATTCTGTGAGAGTGTTTAGCCTTCTTCTTATATTCTATTTTATAAATAACAAGAAAATAATAATCAATGAATTCTTTCTGGATTTTCGAGCTTCCCAAATTCTCCTGTATTGGTGTTCTATTATCTAACAGAAAAAAAAAAATGGAATTTTAAGTTGCTTCTGTCCACCCCATACTGTTTATAATCACTACTCATGACCTCTCCTTTGTTTTTGTTTGTGGAATAAGTTGTGGGGTTGCACATCAGAGACCCTATGAGATGTTTAAATTGTGGTGCAATAAAGCTAAGATGGAGAGATCTGGAAAGATCTGGAAAGACGGCTATTGGAGGGTGGCTGGGGGGTTGGGGAGAAAAGATATGGGCAGAGAGAAGAAGAGAAAATTCCTGGAGGGAGAAAATTAAACACATAAGTAAGTTTTGTTGGGTCATGTAGGATGCAAGTTTTCCTTCTCCATTTCCTTCACAATCTCTTCTTTAAACTGATTTATTCATGAGTTCTACTGAACTATCTCACCATTTTGTTTAAATATTGAGAATGGACTCATGGAAGCAAAGTTACACTTGGGTTATCTTTGAATAATGTCACTAACAAAACATACAAATATTGGCTATACCAACTATGCACATGCTACTATCATGAACTTTTTGTCCCTATTCGTATATCTAATTAAGTCCTCTTCTTTCTTTAAGATGGATCTCAATTCACATCACACATATACAATATTTGTTGATATTTTCAGCCTACAACAAACTGTCCCTTCTTTGTCTTCCTTAAGTTCTCATTATCTATAAAAACACATTTTTTAGTTTGTTGTGTTTTGTTTTCATATTTTGAGAGAGAGAGAGAGAGAGAGCATGTGAGCTAGGGAGAGGAGCATAGAGAGAGGGAGAGAGAGAATCTATGTTTAGCCCAGAGCCCAATTCAGGGCTTGATCCCATGACCCTGGGATCATGACTTGAGCCAAAATCAAGAGTCCAGCACTCAACCAACTGAGCCACTCAGGCACCCCTATTATAACCCATTTTTTAATGTAGAGATAGTCCCATATTATAAATTAGCCATTTCATCAGCATATTTTATATTCTCAACACTATTATAAGTTTCTATGGGGCTGGAATCATACCTTTTGTGATTCTTGTCAGTACTTATACTAACTACGGCCATAAGCCTATTCATTCATCTAAACATTATATATTGTTAACCAAAGTATCTTAGCTTATAAACATTGTTTGAATGAGCGGATGCACCAATGAGGGGGTATGCAGTAGGCCACATAAGGTGTCACCTAATGTGCAAAAATAAAAGACACAAAATAAAAACAAAAACACAAAGAACAAGTCAAAAGAGAACCAGGACTTTCAGCAAAATGGCCCTCTGTTTGTGGGTATTCGGTGAAAATCAAGATCCCCCTGAGGGGTCTGGATAGCCAAACAAAAATGTTAAACAATTGCAATTCTTTCAAGCCTATTCAACTCTATCACTAGACACTTTTATACCCCTCAGGGATCTTATTTAAAAGAAAGATTCATAAAGATTTTATACATAAGAGATTTATAAATCACTAAATATTTAAATCTTAATTTTCTGCACATGTTTTCTCCATTAACAGGTTCCAAAAGTTTTAACCAAAATACTTGGTAATTAAAAACTAGACATCATCGGGGCGCCTGGGTTCTCGCTCAGTCCGTTGAGCATCCAACTCTGGATTTCCGCTCAGGTCATGATCACAGTGTCGTGGGATCAAACACCAACTCAGGCACCCCACTGGCATGGAGCCTGCTTGGGCTTCTCTCTCTCTCTCTCTCTCTCTCTCTCTCTCTCTCTCTCTCTCCGTTTGCCCCCTTCTCCCCACTTCACACACACTTCCTCAAAAAAATTAGACATTATTTTTCTTACTTTCAAATTTTTATAGTAAACACCTTTTGCCTTCTCTGTAATGCTTTCTGATTTCCACTGGTGACGTTCTCAAGTGAATTTTGCTCTAGGTGGTGGGATATGTAGGATGTAAATGAATTCTTTGCATATGTTTTAAGAATTCTTCAAAATGGCACGGATGTGAAAAAAACATTGAATACTGTTTAAATAACTAAAGCAACTTCCCCCGATTTATTATTTCTTTTTGGTTGGGATACTATTTGCTCTGGTTTGTTAAAATTTCCCTTTAGAGTGATTTTAATGTTGTTTTTGATGAGGTCCTAGAATTTATTTCAATAGCTAGCCTGCACCAGGATTTCTATTAATTACTTACCTTGCCGTTTCTGATTCATACAGGGAATATAGGTAAGTGACCACCTGAACAGCTCAGTTCTGGGAATCACAGGCCTATTTTTCGGAGGTGTTGATGTTTTCTCTACCTGAAGGCCTTTGACAAATGTCTGTCTTCCTCACCACTCCCCCAGTCCTTTGAATGGACTAAGAAGCTCCCTATAACATTTATTTAGAGTATCTGTACGAGCTCCTGAGTCTAGCTTTCTGGCCTCAAGGTGAGGTCAGAGCTCCAACACCGGCCCCTACATGCATATAAAACATGCAGACATCAGCCTGCTCTTCTCTCTCTGGCCTTAATTTCTCTCTTAGTTTCTTAAATCTGGAAATATCCTTTTCTTTCTTCCAATTTCAGCTATGTGCTTGTAAATTTTTAAAAACTAATCCAGAATTTGCATGTATGTCTAGTAGGAGAATTACAGTAAATGGATTTACTCTGCTATCCTGTTGGTATATTTGAGATCCAAATTACTAGCTATTTATTGGATGCCATTACCTGGATATTTCAGGCACTTACAACTCCTCGCGTTTCAAAACTCTTTCGTTATTGGCAGTAATTTTTGTTGGGAATCTGGATGACATGAAATGGAATTAAAGTTAACGAGGGGCCCGAGGAATGCCTGAAAAGTTTGTCAGAATAACCAGGGCAGGCTCAAGCAAGGAAGAAATAACAAAACCACATTATTATGGCTGAGCTTACCCCCAGGATTCCATGCAGAGCTCTCTGTAAAGCAGGGTTCGGGTGGAACTTACACCAGAGTTCTGAGTGGTGCTGGCACCATCTAATGCCATCCTCTCCATCCTGGGCCAACATCATCTCTGGTCCCCTGAATGCAGTGGTAACTTTAGAAGAACGATGATGCATTCAGAAGTGTATGAAGAGGGAGATTGTGAGCATGACCTTTTATTTTTTTTAATGTTTATGTATTTTTGAGAGAGAGAGAGAGAGAGAGAACACATGGGCCCACACTTGCCCGTGAGTCGGGGAGGGGCAGAGAGAGGGGGACAGAGTTTCTGAAGCAGGCTCTGTGCTGACAGCAGAGAGCCCGATGTGGGGCTTGAACTCACAAACTGCGAGGTCATGACCTGAGCTGAAGTTGGACGCTTAACCGACTGAGCTACCCAGGCGCCCCGAGCATGACCTTTCAAATTGTGATGGAACTACTCGCTGTAAATGTGTTTTGAACTATGTTATTTAATTTGACCAATCAGATTAATAACTCTATTTTGAAAGAAATGTTGCTAAGTATATCCAAAAAGTGAAGCTGGGGTAAGGAGATGAAGAGACTGGGAGTTTGTTGCTTTCTCACTAATTATCTTTTCCTCTGACCATGACTTTGCCTCTGAATTCCCTATTCTGGGTGAAGGCAACTCCATCTCCAGTAGAACCTCTGGAGTTAACTTTGACTTTACCCTCTCCTTCTAGCCATCTCCCATATGCGATCAGACATTAGATGTTAGACATTCCCTGACAAAACGTGTCTAGAATATGACCATTTCTCCTCACTCCCATCACTACTGATATTGTCACTGCCTTGACTAGGGCTTTATCCGTAAGTATGATGCAATGCAAGCAATTGAACTTGCTGTTTTCAGCCCTTTCTCTTATTCCATATAATTCCCAATTCTTTCAACCAGAATTCATATATGGAACACACATATAGAACACACATACATATATGGAACATGGTGAGTCTCAGGAGCCTGAAATATCCAGGTGATGAAATCCACTAAGTAGCTAATAATGTGGATCTCAAGCATGCCAGTAGAAAAGCATAGTATGTTTATCTTTTGGTAAAAACTATCAGAGACAATAAAGATAGGTAGATACATGATAGATAGATGATAGATAGATAGATAGATAGATAGATAGATAGATAGATAGATGATAGATAGATGATAGATAGATAGGATTCTGATAACTTTTTCTAAAGAAAATAATCCAAATTCATTAACAGACCACACAAACCTTTTCACTGTCTCTCTGATTAATTTTCCTTTTTCTCTGATGTGTGTCAAATAGTACTTACATATAACCTTCCTTTCTCCTTCTGCATGGATTAGTATAATTTTTCCTGTGTGCTATCAATGCATCTTTTAGGCAGCATTACACTATAATCATTTCTTTTTTAATGTCTCCCTCCTCCATTAGACACAGAGCAACTTTGAGGGCAGGAACAGGTATGACTTACCTTTATACTTATCTGGCAAGCGGTACTTTGACTAGAAAACAACATATGCTGAATATTTTCAAGTATTTTGGGATTATGATTTGCCACAACCAAATTGGCTATGGATTTTAAGTAAACAGTTTGTTATTAGTCAGTTCATTCAGGGTCAACTTAAACACGATATGTTTATTGACCAGCATTCTAGGAAGATGCCTTTTTTCTTGTCTTTTTATAAGACAGTCTCTACCCTAAATCATACAGGAAGGAGAAAAAGAAGTTGAATATCTTTCTTTTATGTCTGTAATGGAGAAATATTGAGCAACTTGCTTACATAGAGTAGCAATGATTTTCGTAGGTAGACATGTCTTTTCTGCCTCTTGAAGGCACTTGAAGGAAACTTTGTTTCCTTTTTAGGAGGTATCCATAAAATTTTAGTGCCTACAACAGTGCCTAGAATACGGTGTGATTTCAACAAATATTTGATAATAAATATTTATGAAATACATGAATCTAATATTTTCTTCCCAGAAATAAACCTGACCTTTATGTAAACTACTAAACATGTGCTACACTTTCTATTTGCTTGCAAACTAATTGTATGCCTAACACAATACAATACAATTGTATGCCTAATACAATACAATTGTATTACTAATTGTAATTTAATTAAATTAATTGGTTTGCAAAATGCTTGGGGGAAACCCAGGGTATAAGAAGCTGTATGTAAAATCAAACATTTCCATATTCCCTGTATTCTAAAGCACTTTACAGATTAATGACTTAAACACTGTAGGTCAGGGACCACATTGGCAGAGAGAAAAACTGCCAAGCAGTGGAAAAGTTTAATAAAAATGCAAAATAGTACACAGGGCACTGAGGTCTCCCCTCTCCCCTATTCAGTAAATGCCACAAAATCTGATGTTTATATACCAATCTCTGGCCAATGTCTTGGCTTAGATTATTGATGACATAATAGCTTCACAGCTGAGAAGCCTCTCAAATTATCAGTAATGTATTTTTGGCTGTCCAAAGTGGAGTATGAGAAAATAATTGGGATTCACAGGAGGAGATATGAAGGAAAAAAATTACCAGTGCACTTACACGTCATAATTAGTGAAAATTTTTATCTTTTGTAAATCAATGCTAATGGATTTGGAGGTTCTAGTCATGTTCAGTAGTAAGGCAGTTTTGTGATCGATTTATATCTGTGTCTGTCTCATTAGATTATGAATTCTCAAAGTAAATAACCATGTCATTTTCATCCTGCGCCCCACAGACTAACCCATGTCTGGCCCAGAGTAAATGCCTAGTAATGGCAACTGCTGTTACTTTTAGTTCATAATGTCTCTTGTTCCAGTTCTCTGAGCCTGAGGCAAAGCTTACATGCAAAGTACAAACCCAGGGCTCTGACTGACAGCACAAATATCTTGTACAAATCTTTTTCTATTGTCTTGTTCCCTAAGATTTTAGTTGTATGATTCTATGTCTTGGTATCTAGAACTTTTTGATTGAATGCTAGTCATTTTATTTGGCTTTGTTTTTCTTGGTGGGACTCTTGCTTCAAAATATTTCATCCTACCTTGGAGTGGAAGTTCTTCAAATTAAATATTGAAAATTGATGTCAAATATGACAGATATTACAAAATCTATAAAAATAATTACTGCATGATATGCCTCTATAAAACTTTTCCTACACTTTTAACTACATGCTCTTTAATTGCTTCCTCATGTGACAATGTATATATTTTATGTACATACTAAGAAACGAACTACATATTTTACATACAGAGTATTATTTTAATGTAGTTGATTAAGATTTGTTTTTAGTTGCTAATAGGTTAGAAAATTTTATTTTAGTTTTACAATTTATTATTAATGATATGACATTAATTTTATCAATTGATAAATTTAAGCAAACCTCCACAGATTACATATGCATAAATGTGACTATTATAAATGCATTACTGACTTCAAGACAGGTTTGTGCATTATAGAAATTCTGATAAACACTCTTTCACACAATTTCCATTATATATAAATACAGCACACTCCATTATCAATCAAATGTATTTCTGACATGAGAAAATGGCTGTTTTGACTAAGCATTGGTAAGAACTCAAACTTTTACTTATATTTTATATGTCTGATGACTGGAGACATTTTTTCACAGAACAGCTTCTGGCTTTATACTTTTCAACTTTTTTTCTTTTCCAGAGTAACATGCTTACAGCACAGTACATTAAGGACATGGCCATATTATAAAATTGCCTTTGTCCTTGTGCCTCTGCATTATATTGCTAGTTAATACAATAGGGAGTAAAAGTATTCCTGGAAGTCATTCTTATAATTGGACAGTAAATAGTCAATTATACATAGTAGTATTTGAAATTACCTAATAACCTCAACTCAAGCTTCCCCTTAACTAGATCCCTCAAAATCCCATGGCCATTCTAATAGAATAAAAAAGAATGGGATCAGAAGGGAATACAATGGAGGGAAAATTGGAAAAGAAAGAGACAGTGATCTTATCTGACTGAAGTTCAACTATCTCACCTTCAAAAACTTGGCAAAAACATTGGATTACATGAACTATTTTTGGTGGTTTTTCCTAGGCCCTGAAAAGCACCCATAGAAGTGTGGAACCTGAAGCTTAAGCTTCATTAACTTCTAAGTAAATCTGTCTCATATATGTAGTGGTTGAGAGAAGGGTTAGCGAAGGAATGCTAAGTTAGGGCACTTGGGTGCCTCAGTTGGCTAACTCTTGATTTTGGCTTAAGTCATGATCTCACAGTTATGGGATCAAGCCCCACACCAGGCTCTGCACTGACAGCATAGAGCCTGCTTGGGATTGTCTCTCTCTGCCCCTCCCCTTCTCCCACACACTTGCTCTCTGTCTCTGTCTCCCCCCCCCAAAAAAATTTTTTTAAACATTTGAAAAAGTTTTAAAAAAGAAGGAATGGTATGTTATTAGAAATGGATAGCAGGTAGTTTTTTAATATGAAAATAAGAGGAAATAGCTGAATGGGGGACTTAGGTGACTGAAGAAGAAAGATATTAAAGGGAACAAAAAATTGCCAAAACAAAAAATCCACTGAGAAATATGTAATAATCAGGTAACACTTTTTGGTTACTTACTGCATGACTGACCCTATTTGAATTCATGCTTTCATTTAATCTTGTAACATATATGTGAGGCTGGTGATTTTTTATGAGCATTATTTTATAAAAGAGGAAACCAAGGTCTAGACAGGTTAAGTAACTTGCTTAACACTACACAGGTAGTAGGTGGTAGTCATGAATGTAAACTTGGTTTGTTTGGATTCATGGTCTCTGCTTGTAGCCACCTTGTTAGAACAAAAACACATAAGAAGCTAATTGCTGAGGATACTGAAGACATTAATTACATTTTGGAATGACCACAAAAATATGAAACTTATTTATTTTTCTTATTTTATTTATTTACAGGTTGAGGAACATTTTTTTAAATTTTATTTAAATCCAAGGGGAGGAGTTAGGATAGCAGAGAAGTAGGGGGACCAGGATTTTCCTTGTCCCTCAAACACGTCTAAATTGAGGTCAGACCACTTGAACACCCAGGAAATCCATCTGTGGAGTGGCAGAAGGATCTCCACAGTTGGAGGGAGACAGCTTGGCAGGATCGAGTTGTGTGTATGTGAAATGGAGGAGATAAACTGGCAGAGGCACAGAGGGGAGGGAACCCTTTCTGTACAGAGACAAAAGGGAGAGAAAGCAGGGAGTCTTCAGTATCAAGTTTGCACAAAAGGAAAACCTCTCCAGACTATGGGCTGGGTAATGAGAATTACAGAGAGTGTCAGTTTCCATTTTGCAAGCAGCCTTAGGAGCTGAAACTCAGAGGTTCCCAAAGTGGTGACTTTCTCTGGAGTAAAGCCGGGAGCCGGCCATGTACTCACTCCTGGGGAGGAAGGAGCAGACATGACAGGGATGTCAGGGGTGCCCTGGGATAGAACGGTCTCCTTCCTCGAGTACTGAGTACTGTAGTAAGAGGGTTTATTGCCTCCCCAAGGATAAAAGACCATGTAGGCACCAGCCAAAGGCCTTTTCATTGGCAGGGCTGAGTGGAGCTACACCAGAACAGGGTCTGTGCTTGGTGCAGGGCCCTGTAAGACATCGGGTTTTGAATCCCAGCAGCACCCTAGGAGGTGCAGGAGGCTGTGGAGCAGGGCAAGCCTACCACCCACACTACTCTGGGAGGGCTGCCTGAACAGCATGGTTTGAGACACCCAGTCTGAGGAAGAGAGATTGGAGTGTTGCCATTTTTCTTCCCATCACCAACATGGTGGGGCTTCAAGGAGCAGCACTGTGGCCACCAATGGAGGTGGGACCCGCTTACACCAAACCCCACCCTTCCGTGCCTGGCAACGGCTTATCTACCACACTGACAGAACCAGAGGGCCTCTCCTCCAGACCAGCACAGCCATGGGTCCCAAGCACCAACAGACAACTGTTTTGTTTTGTTTTGTTTTGTTTTGTTTTGTTTGATTGCCTTTTTGACTTTCCCTTCCCTTCCCTTCCCTTTCCTTCCCTTCCCTCCCCTTCCCTCCCCTTCCCTCCTCTTCCCTCCCCTCCCCTTCCCTTCTCTTCCCTTCCCTTCCTTTCCCTCCCATTTTCCTCCTCTCCTCTCCCCTCCCCTCCCCTCCCCTCCCCTCCCCTCCCCTCCCCTCTCTTCTCTTCTCTTCTCTTCTCTTCTCTTCTCTTCTCTTTTATTTTTCTCTTTACCCTCTTCTTTGTTTCGTTTCTTTTCGAATCAGGCTCATCATTTCTGATTTGTTTTGGTCAATTCTTATTATAGATAGATAGATAGATAGATAGATAGATATACACACACACACACACACACAAATGAACAGAGATTTTTTATATATATATTATATATATTTGAACAGAGATTATATATATATATATATTTGAACAGATTATATATATAATATATATATATTTGAACAGAGATTTTATATATATATATATATATATATATATAAAATCTCTGTTCATTTGTTTGATCAGGCATTTTTACTCTATTCTTTTTACATTTTTTGTACTCTTTTTTCTCTGTATTTTCCTTTCTTTTTCTCTGGATTTAGCCTTACAGTTTTTTGATTCTTTGATTGGTCTTCTTTTCTTCCCTTTCATTTTACTCTTTTTATGGGATCAGGCTTCCCCCACCTTTTTCCTTTTTTTCCAGGGTCACTCCAAGAAACAAATCAAAGCACACCAGGTGGAAAGTCCAAACACCACCACCACAAGCAAGGAGGAACTCTGCAGAGGACTGGCCAGTGGGATGGAGCAGCGAAATATGCAACAACAGGTTCACTCAACACACTCCAAAAACACTTCATGAAGTGTCACACCCTGGACAGTACTACTTTTTAATATAGTAGTACTCACAGGTGCAGGACACATAACAAGCAATTAAAACACACAAAAGACAGAAACTTAGCCAAAATGATGAAATGGAAGAGTTTTCCCCCAAAAGAAAATTCAGGAATAAATGACAGCCAGAGAATCGCTCAAAACATATATAAACAATATATCTGAACAAGAATTTAGAATAACAGTCAGAAGACTAATAGCTGGGCTTGAGAAAAGCATAGAAGACAGTAGAGAATCTATTGCGGCAGAGATCAAAGACCTAAGAAGTAGTCACGATGAATTAAGAAATACTATAAATTAGAGGCAAAATAAACTAGATACAGTGACTGTGGGGGTGGAAAAGGCAGAAGAGAGAAAAGGTGAGATAGAAGATAAAACAATGGAAAATGATGAAGTTGGAAAAGAAAAGAGGGAAAGGAAATTACTTGATCACAAGGGGAGAATTAGAGAGCTAAGTGATTTCATGAAAAAAACCCAATATCCATACCGTAGGAGTTCCAGAAGATGAAGAGCACAAGAAAGGGGCAGAAGGTTTATTTGAACTAATTATAGCTGAGAACTTTCCTAATCTGGAGAAGGAAACAGGCATCCAAGCCTAAGAGGCACAGAGAACGCCCTTCAAAATCAACAAAAATAGGTCAACACCACTACGTATCATAGTGAAACTGGCAAAATACAAAGATAAAGAGAGAATTCTGAAGGCAGCTAGGGACAAACAGTCCTTAACCTACAAGGGTAGACACATAAGGGTAGTAGCAGACCTGTCCACTGAAACTTGGCAGGCCAGAAGGGAGTGGCAGAAAATATTCAATGTGCTGAACAGGAAAAAAAAAAAACATGCAGGTGAGAATCCTTTATCCAGCAAGTCTGTCATTCAGAAAGAAGGAGGAATAAAGACTTTCCCAGACACAAACTGAAGGAGTTCATGACCACTAAACCAGCCCTGCAAGAGATTCTAAGGAGGACTCTGTGAGTGGAAAGCAGCAAAGACTACAAAGGACCAGAGACATCACCACAAACATGAAATCTACAGATAATACAATGGCACTAAATTCATATACTTCAATAATCACTCTGAATGTAAATGGACTAAACGCCTCAATCAAAAGACATAAGGTGTCAGAATGGATAAAAAAACCAAGAGATTTATTTTATTTAAATAAATAAATGTTGCCTACAAGAGATTTATTTTATTTACATCCAAGTTAGTTAACATATATTCTAATAATGGTTTCAGGAGTAGAATTTAGTGATTCATCACTTACATATAACACCCAGTGTTATATGTACCCAACAAGTACCCTCCTTAATACCCATCACCCATTTAACCCATCCCCCTCCCCCCACCAACAGCCTCCAGCAACCCTCAGTTTATTTTCTGTATTTAAGAGTCCTTTATGGTTTGCTTCCCTCTCTGTTTTTATCTTATTTGTCCTTCCCTTCCTCTGTGTTCATCTGTTTTGTTTCTTAAATTCCACATGAGTGAAATCTTGTGATATTCACTTTTCTCTGACTGACTTATTTCACTTAGCACAATACATTCTAGTTCATGAAAGTTATTGCAAATGGCAAGATTTCATTCTTTTTGATGGTCGAGTAATATTCAATTGTATCAAATCTTTATCCATTCACCAGTCGATGGACATTTGGGCTCTTTTCATAACTTGGCTATTGTTGATATCACTGCTATAAATATTGGGGTGCATGTACCCCTTCAAATCAGCATTTTTGTATCCTTTTTCAAATTTAATTATTACCATAAGTTAGCATACAAAAATCTACTACTACTTGTTTTGCTAAATTCAAAATAAGACTTCCTTCATCAATAGTATGATTTTGCTGTAGCAGTGAGAATTAACAAATATTTAATCAGTGACAAATACCTTTTAATAATACCCAGTTATGGGGTGCCTGGGTGGTTCAATCAGTTAAGTATCTGACTCGATTTCAGCTCAGCTAATGATCTCATGGTTTATGGATTGGTACCCTGTGTGGGGCTCTGGGCTGACAGCACAGAGCTTGTGTAGGATTCTCCCTTTCCCTCACTCTCTGCCCCTCTCCTACTCATATGCACTCTTTCTCTCTCAAAATAAATAAATAAACATTTAAAAACACAGCCTGTTATGAGGTATGAGAAATGTGATGAGAAAAAATTAGCTAATGTTTTCAGAGCTTTTTAAAGGTCAAAAAGAGTCTCTGAGGTTTTAGCATTATATACAATCTTGGTTTAATTATTGGGGGTTTGAAAGACCATTTAAAATTTTCTGATCTTGCTGTATTGAAATTCACAACCATAATGTTTGTCACACAGACTATGCGAATGATGAAGGAAACCCAGTCATGTATTTCATTTCCAGCTGGACAGAGAGCAAAAACAGAACAAAATAAAAAAAAACACGAGTTTGTTTGGATAAACTTTTTATTTCTTCTAAGACAGATCTATAGATTATTTTTACTCCATGATTAGAAGAAAAGGGGTGGAAGAGGGCAGTATTAAAAATTAGACTAGTAGCTAGACTGTTAGTTACCACGTCAGACAAATTACCCTTACACCTCCTGTCAATGTTGTTAACAGAGACTGTTATTTTACTAATCCTTATGATCCAATGATTCCTTTTTTTTTTTTTTTTTCATGTTTCAGGGCATAGCAGGTGAGAGAGTGGATTTGTTAAGCTGGGTGAGTTTATCCTTCTTTTATGTGTTCATTCAATTTTATGTTCATTTACTTATTGTACACATATGGCAATAGAAGCTGCTAAAGCAATCACCGTTATCCTGGAAAAACAATAAGGCACAGAAGCAGATGTCTTATTTCTGAGGTTTTTTTTTTTCCTCCCCCAGGATTATTATGATTAAAGATCCTTCCCTCAACCTCCTTTGAAGAGGACCAGGGACTGCTTGCTAGAAGTTTTATTTAATGACTTGGGGGAAGGCTCAAATATCTCCCCATTATGGCAATCTACCCCAGGGGCAAACAACGCATGAACATTATGGATTTATTTTATTTTTCTGTCCTCTCAAAGGTCTTTCTCAGCCTGTTAGAATTTTTTAAATGTACTGTCAAATTTTAAAATTACATGGATGAGAAGAAAATACGTGGTAAGCTCTTTGACATTGGTCTTAGCAATATATTTGTGGATCTGTGTACCTCAGGCAAGGAAAACAAAAGCGAAAATAAATAACTGGAACTACATAAACTAAAAAGATTCTTCACAGCAAAGTAAATCATCAACAAAATGGAAAGGCGACCTACTGAATGGGAGACGATATTCACAAATGACATATTTGATAAAGGGTTAACATCCAAAGTATAGAAAGAGCTCATGCAACTCAATATTAAAACAAACAAAAAAACACACAAACAAACACAGGGGCGCCTGGGTGGCTCAGTCGGTTAAGTGTCCATTTCTTGATTGCAACTCAGGTCATGATCTCATGGTTCATAAGTTTGAGGCCACAAGGCTCTGCACTGACAGCACGAAGCCTGCTTGGGATTATCTCTCTCCCTCCTTCTTGGTCTCCCTCTCCACTCCAAAATAAAAAAATAAAACTTAAAAAAAACACAGCCTAATTAAAAAATGGGCAGGGATGCCTGAGTGGCTCAGTCGGTTAAGCCTCTGACTCTTGATTTCAGCTCAGGTCATGATCTCACAGTTCATGAGTTGAGCCCCACATCAGGCTCTGCTCTGACGTGAGCCTGTCTCCCTTTTTCTATGCCCTTCCCCCACTCCTGCTCTCTCTTTCTCTCAAAATAAATAAACATTAAAAAAATGGGCAGAGAACCTAAATAGACATTTTCCCAAAGAGGATATACAGGTGGCCAATGGGTACATGAAAAGATGCTCCACATCACTCTCAGTGAAATGCAAATCTTCAATGGCATATCACCCTACACCTGTCAGATTGGCTATTATCAAACAAAACAAAACAAAAAATAAGAAATAAGTGTGGCAAGGATGCATTGTAGAGGGAAACTTTGTGTACTGTTGGTGGGAATGCAGAGTGGCGCAGTCACTATGGGAAACAATATACATGTTGCTCAAAAAATTAAAAAAAGAACTACCACATGATCTAGCAATTCCACTTCTAGATATCTATCTGAAGAAAAAGAGAACACTAATTCGAAAATATGTATTCACCCTTATGTTCATTGCAGCATTATTTACAATAGCCAAGATATGGAAGGAACTTAGAAATCCATGATAGATTGGTGTAGAAGGAAGATGTGTCCACACACACACACACACACACACACACCAGAATATTACTCAGCCATAAAAAAGAATGAAATCTTGCCATTTGCAGCAAAATGGATGAACCTACAGGGTATTATGCTAAGTGAAATAAGTCAGAGAAAAAACAAGTACCTTATTGTCACTATTTTCATATTTTAGCAGTTTTCATAGGCATGAAGTGATATCACATTATGGTTTTAATTTGCATTTCCTTAATGGCTAATGATATTGAATATCTTTTCATGTGCTTATTTGCCATCTGTGTATTTTCTTCCATGAAATGTCTATTCATGTCTTTTGCCCATTTTCTAGTTTGATTCTTTTTCAAGTTGAGTGTTAGGAGTTCTTTATACATTATAGATCCAAGCTGTTTGTCTGATATCAGATGGCCTATGGATGTCCAATTGTCTCAGTACCATTTGTTTAAAAGTCTATTCTTTCTTCATTGAATTGCTTTTGCACGGTTGTCAAAAATAAGTTGAATATATTTCTGTGGGTCTATTTCTACGTTGTCTGTTCTGTTCCATTCATCTATGTGTCTATCCCTACACCAATGCTGCCAAATCTTGAAATCATGTAGATTAATTCCTCCCATTTTATTATTCTTTGACAAAATTAATTTAGCTATTCTCAGGCCTCTTGCTTTCCACGTAAATTTTAGAATAACCTCCCCTATGTCTACAAAAGGCTTGAGGGTTTAAATAGTAATTGTGTTAAGCCTATTAGGGATAATTGATATCTTTACTATGTCTTGTCTTCTAGTCCATGAATAAGGTATGTCTTTCCATTTGTTTGGGACTTAATTGATTTCGTTCATCAGCATTTTATAATTTTTAGCATACAGATTCTATAAATGATTTATTAGGCTTCTATCTAAATATTTAATTTCATTTAGATAGACTGTAAATGGCACTGCATTTTTCTTACTCTTCCACATGTTTGTTGTTAGTATGTGGAAATACATTTGATTTTTGTGTTGATCTTGTACCCTACAACATTGACTAACTTATTATTTCTAGAGCATTTTGTTGATTCCTTGGAAATTTCCCCATTTAGAAAATTAGGTCATCTGCAGATAGAGACAGTTTTATTTCTCTTTATTCAATATCTATACCTTGTGTCTTTTAAATCAAATTTAAACATTTTTTAACTTTTAAATTAATATATTTGTTTAGTTTTGCTTTATTCTTCTGGCTGGAACCTTCAGTAATGTGTTGCATAGTAAGAGTAGTGAGAGCAGACATCATTACCTTATCCCTGATCATATGGAGAAAGCATCCAATCTTTCACAATTAAGTATAATGCTAGATGTAGGCTGTTTGTAGATCATCTTCATGAGTTTGAGTAAGTTACCTCTCGATTTCTAGCTTGCTTAGTTTTTTTTCTTTATTTTTTTTAAGACGAATGGTATTGGATTTTGTCAAATCCTTTTTCTGCATAAATGGATATGATCATATGAATTTTTTTCTTTAGGCTATTGATACGGTCAGTTACAATGTTTGATTTTCAAATATTTAACCAGCTTTTCATAACTGGATAAACCCCACTTGGGCATGGCATGCTATTCTTTTATACATTTCTGGATTTAATTTGTTAATATTTGGTTGAGGATTTTTACAGCTAAATTCATGAGAAATATTGGTCTGTAGTTTTCTTCTTACTATACTATCTTTGGTTTTGGTATCAAAGTTATATTGACCTCATAAAATGAATTAAGAAGCATTTCCTCTACTTACATTTCTTATAAAAACTGTGTAAAAATGGTGTTAATTCTTAAAATCTTTGGTAAAATTGAAATCATATAAGCCTGAATATGTCTTTTGGAGTTTTGAAATGAAAAGTCCAGTGTTTTTAATGCTTGTAGAAATATATAGATTATCAATTTCATCTTGGCTGAGTTTTGAGAGTTTGGTTTAGAAGCATTGGTTCAGGGGTACCTGGGTGTCTCAGTGGGTTAAGCAGCCCACTTTGGCTTAGGTCATGATCTCATGGTTCTTGAGTTTGAGGCTCCCGTTGGACTCTATCCAGAGCCTGAAGCCTGCTTTGGATTCTGTGTTTCCTTCTGTCTCTGCCCATCCCCCACTTGTGCTCTCTCTCTCTCTCTCTCTCTCTCAAAAATAACAAACATTTTTTAAAACAAGAAGCATTGGTTCATTTTCTATTATGTTTTGAATTTATAGTGCAGACTTGTTCATTCTAATTCATCCCTTACTATCTTACAGGATATGTCATAATATTCCTCATTACCTTTCTGATATTTATAATGCGTGTTTTCTTTTTATCTTTGTCAGTCTTACTAGATTTTTATTGATTAGACTTTTTTTTTTTTTAATTTTTTTTTTCAACGTTTATTTTTTTTTATTTTTAGGACAGAGAGAGACAGAGCATGAACGGGGGAGGGGCAGAGAGAGAGGGAGACACAGAATTGGAAATAGGCTCCAGGCTCCGAGCCATCAGCCCAGAGCCCGACGCGGGGCTCGAACTCCCGGACCGCGAGATCGTGACCTGGCTGAAGTCGGACGCTTAACCGACTGCGCCACCCAGGCGCCCCTGATTAGACTTTTTTTAAAGAAACATTTTTGTTTCATTGATTTTTTTCCTATTATTTTCCTGTTTTCTATTTCATTGACTTCTTCTTGTATCTTTATTATTTCCTTCTTTCTGCTTGCTCTGATTTCATTTTTCTCTTTTTTCTAATATCTTAATGTAGAAAATGAAAATATTGCTTTGAAATAACTTTTTTCTAATTTAGTGTTATAAATTTCCCTTAAGTATTGCTTTTTAGCTTCCTTCCATAAGTTTTGATGTTATATTTTCATTTTCTTTTAGCCTATGCTTTAACAAAAATTCCTTGAGGCTTCCTTTTTGACCCATGAATCACTTGGGAGTGTGCTGCTTAGTTCCCATGTATTTGAGATTTTCCTGTTTTCTTTCCATTATTGATTTCTAATTTGATTCCATTTGGGTCAGAGAACATATTGTGTATGATTTCAATTCTTTTAAGTTTACTAATGTATGTTTTATGATCTAGTATATGGTCTATGGGTGAATGTGTCATGAACACTTGAAAGAAATATGTGTTCTGCTCTCTTATAAAAGTCGATTAGATCCTGTGGGTTTATGGTGCCGTTCGGTTCTTCTATATCCCTGCTTATCTTCTGTCTAGTATTTCTATCAGTTGCTGTGTTGAAGGCTCAAATAATAATTATGGATATTTTCTATTTTCACTTTTAGCTCTTTCAGTGTTCACTTTGTGTATTTAAAGTTCTTGTCTGGTGCATACGTATGTAACATCACTCAATCCTATTATCCTTATGTAATGTCCCTCTTTGTTCCTAATAATTTCCTTTGCTCTGAAGTCTACCTTATATGTTATTAATATAGTCATTCCTGCCTTTTTTGACTAATGTTCATATGATATATATTTTTTATCCTTTTACTTTCAAACTACCAATACCATGTTTGAAGTAAATTTATTGTAGACAGTATATAGTTGGGTTATGCTTGCTTTTCCTTAAGTTCACTCCTCCAATCAGTAGTTAGATCATTTACATTTAATATAATATGCTATATTAAAGATTAGGTCTGCTGTTTTTTGTTTTTGTTTTTGTTACCTTTGTTTCTCATTCCTTTGTTTCTCTTTTCTTGCCTTTTTTGTGGGTCACTTGGACATCCCATTTTAATTTACTTATGATCCATTGAGTATATTGTTTTGCACTTTTCTTAGTGGTTTCTCTTGAGATTACAGTATGCATATGTAATTATCACAGCCTACTGGAATCAGTATTTTATTATGTCAAGCAAAGTTTCAAAATTCTACTTCTATTTAGGTCTCTTGAACTTCCCCAATTTTTAAGTATAATTGTTGATATTTCTTCTGTATACATTGAGAACCACATCAGATGTAGTCCTACTTTTTGCTTTAATCGTCAAATAAGACTTAAAAAACCCATGAAGTGAGGGATAGTCTATTATATTTATCCCTATTTTTACCCATTCCATTGTTCCTCTTTTTTTTTTTTCCCTAAAGTTTCCAGTCTTCTTCTGTTATTATTTCCTTTCTGTTGTCAGAACTTTAATCCCAGCAGGTGCTATTTGGACTTCCCAGTGCCATTGGGTATGAGTTTCAGAAAACACTAAGCTTAGGTCACTTTGTGTTAGTGGGTGGAGGGTGGAATGTTGGGCCTGTTGGCATAGCAGATGCCAGCAGATTAGGTTTACTAGTTTTGGTTCATGTGGAGCAGGAGGATGGGTCCCTATTCAGGCTACACTAGTGCCACAGTAGATCAGGTCACTCTCTGACCCACCACTGTCACTGCTTTCTATTAAGCCACTTTTGGGGCAACTGGGTGTCTCAGTTTGTTAAGTGTCTGACTCTCGGTTTCAGCTCAGGTCATGATCTCACGGTTCGTGAGTTGAAGCCCCGCATAGGGCTCTGTGCTGACAGTGTGTAGCCTGCTTGGGATTCTCTCTCTCTACCCCTTCTGCACTCTCTCCCCTGCCCCCCCCCCCAAATAAATAAACTTAAAAAAAACTCTTTTTAAAAAAGCCGCTATTACCCCAGAAGTGGGGTGGGATCCTATTAAAGCTGCTGCTGCTGCACTATCAGTCATAAGACTACATTCCATTTTAGAAATGCTTAGATCCAATTATATATATTACTACTGACTCCTGTAGGAACTTTGTACTTGTTTTCTATTGCTGCCATACAAATTACTATAAATTTAGTGATTCAAAACAACATAAATGTATTATCTTACAAGTCTGACACAGGCTAAAGTAAAGGTGTTGGCAGGACTGCATTTCCTTCTAGAAGCTCTAGGGGTGAATCTGTTTGCTAGACTTTACCAGCTTCTAGAGGCCACTTGCAATCCTTTGCCCAGGGTCGCCTTTATCCATTTCAAAGCCAGCAATGTTACATCCCTCTGACCCTGCTCCTATTATGACCTATCTCCCTCCTCTCTCTCTGTCTTTTTCCCTGTCTCTCTCTTTACTCACTCACTCACTCACTCACTCACTCACTATAGCTGGGAATGATTCTCTACTTTAAGGACTCATGCATTTAAATTTGTTCCATGAAACAATCCAGGAAAATTGATCTCAAAGCCTATAACTTTAATCACTGTGAAGTTTTTTTTTATAAGGTAAGGTAACATATTCTGTATAAGGTAACATATTCATAGGTTCTGGAGATTACGATGAGGACATCTTTAGGGGCCATTACTCTGCCTACCACACCCTTAGTAAATGGTCTTGAGAAAATGACAGAGTTTTCCTAGCCTTATATTCCTATATATACAATGGAATGCAAGATATCAAGTGATATTATAGAAATAAAATAGTATATATGAGGAGTTTCAGGGTCCAGATGCTTTGAGATTATTTGAATTATCTAAATGGCCATTAGATAAGTAGATGTGTAAAGCATCTGATTTCCTCCATGGTATTCTTTATCTTTTCATCCTGTTAAATCCAGTCCTTGTCTAGCTCCAGCCAGTAGAGTCAGACCTTGTTTACTGCTTAACCCAAGTTCAATTTAAATTCTCTCTACATCTCTATATGTGTCTAGAACTGGCTACAATGGTAGTTCCCAGCCCTGGTTGCACGCTATAATCACGTGAGTGTAGAAAAAACTAGTGATGCCAAATTCCTACTTATATGGATATTTGGGAAAGGAACTGGGAATGAGAAGGTCTGTCTTGTGGTTCCTGAAGCCAAAGCTGGTCTACACTGAATCAAATCATTTGAGAGATCATCTCCAAAAGAGAATTTGTTTATCATGACTAATGCTCTTCCTCTGCCAATATGTTTGATTTGTGCCAATTTGGGGTGGGTAGATTTACAGTAGTTTGGCTCCATATATTACATCCTTATGCTGTGGGATTATTGTCGGCTCAGAGCATCTTTAGATGTCCATTCTTTTCTCCAGTTCCCAATAGCATGAACTTAAATCCTTGGGCATATTTTTACCCAGCATACTTTTCTGCTTCTATTCCTAGCAAACCAAGACTCCTACTGATGAACCTAGACATTCCATGGGACCCATTAGGAGTATAGGCCAGTTCCAGAGCTATCACATGTTTGCTAAAGCAGATACAGTAAGATTGTATTTTTGGCATTCTTGCTAGTGGAAAAAGAAGAAAACAGAATTGTATTTTTTAGCTGTCATCTAAGTGGGAAAATCGGCTCTTTTCCTCTGCTGTCCATCCTGTACAAAATTAAAGGTAGAATATTATCTCTGGAAGGGATCAAAATAGTCCAAATAAATAACATATTTTGCTACATGATGAGGAAACTATGGCTGAGATGGTTAATTTTATGTGTTAATTTGGTTGGGCCATCACGCCCAGATATTTGGTAAAATTTTATTCTGGATGTTTTTGTGAAGGTGCTTTTAGATGAGATTAACATTTAAATTGGTGGAGTTTGAGTAGATTACCCTCCATAATGGGGGTGGGCCTCATCAAATCAGTTGAAACCCTTAGCAGGCCAAAGACTTACCTTCTCCTATCAAGAAAGAATTCTGCAAGCAGACTGCCTTTGGGCCTGAAATGCAACTCTTTCAGGATCTCCAGACTTTCTATTCTGTAGGTTTGGGGTTTACCAGGCCTCCAGAATTGTGTGAACCAATTCTTTAAAATAAATCTTATTATATAGATGCATACCTACACATGCTGCTTCTGTTTCTATGGAGAACCTAGACTTATATAGAGGCCCATACAGATAAAATGATGAGCCCAAGTTCATCCAAGGAGAAAGTGGTACCATGAGAACTGGAATTAGAGTCTTATGCCTCATTCAACCATGAATGTTCATGAGTCTTTCATGAACACTAATCCATTACTGAGGTCAGCAAACCATGGCCTAATGATCAACTCCTGCCTGAATCCTGGTACTGTAAATAAAACTTTACTTGAACACAGCCACACTCATTCATTAATGTATTGAATATCGCTGTTTCTTTGCCACAACCACAGAGTTGTGTAGTTGGGGCAGAGGTGTATGGCCCACAAAATTTAAGATATTTACTATCCGACGTTTTCCAGAAAAGATTTGCTGACTGTTGTTGTAAGATGCCATTTGATTTCTGACTACACTGAGGAGAATAATTCATCCACATTGGGTCACATTATTAACCTCATGCCATCTTCAGGCCAAAGATCTCTTAAAGGTTGGCACTGTGGGCCAACTTGGGGAACACTGAACTGTGGAGGCAGTAATATTTCTTTCCAGGTCTGTCCAACCCACAATGCCTCCTGAGTGTGGTCCTCAGACCCTGCCTATTCTAACCATTTACTATTTATTCGTCACTGGCTCTGGCTTCACATACTTGATAATGTACCTCTTTCCGATTCTATCCTGATGACATGTTCCATGGACTACAATAATACCTTATTTCACGTAATTTGCCCTTGGTATTGCATAGCCTGAGGTCTACATCTGTGTCTAGCCAGTCACACCCTGTCTTCTGATACTACTACTAATACTACATTTTATAGGATAAAATTGTCTCCAGGCCCTGAAATATGCCTTCAGAAACAGTATGAGACCTGCCACTGGGTTTTAGCACAGGAGTAAAACTCAAATTAGTGTCTATATTTGAACCAATGTACTTGGCCAGGAAATTTTGTTTCAACATTTATTACACAAGTAACTTTTATCTTTGCATGTATGACAAAAGTGTTTTTTATTGCCTAAATTATCTGGAAAATTACTTAGAGGCTTCATTCCAGTGGGCATTGGAATATGGAGACTTCCTGTGTCATGACTATTTCATTACAGTACTTGTGGAATCAGGCTTTGAGCATTGGCCAAGAGTGGACAGAAAAGGAACTGAAAAATTAAGAGTGGGAAAGACTAATGGAATGGAGACTTCATAAAGATCTGATTTTGAATCAGTAATTTGTTGTCTACAACTTTTCAGATCTGGTATTTCAGTCTACTGAAGGAATGATGTAGGTTTTTACACTGGGAAAAAGTGGGGCAGGCTGAGTGCACTCAGATCACAATGATGCTTTACAGGAATAACGGAAATTAGAACACAGGCATCCTGATTTTCCTGTCCTGTGCTCTTTTTGGTAGGTGCTTCTGTCTCCTGGGCTTGGCAATAATCATTTTTGACCTTTACTTCTCTAGGCTATTGTGAAGTGATTTTGAGTTTTGTTAGCTTTCTTATGAGTTTGTACTAAATTGTGTCCATAAAGTAGGCTGAATTCCTCAGGGAGGGATGATAGCTATATACTGTGTTATTACTTAAAAAACGTTGTGTTCGTTACTTTTTTTTTTCCTTTTCTTTTGTCCAGCTGTGTATCCTGAACTTAAAGAATAGATTCTCCAAAATGAAAGGCGTGCATCTGGTGGAAAACACTAATTTAAAGGATGAAAATTCCTGGTGATTGCTTCTGTCAACCCTTAATAGTTCATACAGAGCTTCATTAGTAAGTAGACGATTCAGATCTTTCCCTTGGAACAGATCATATAATCAGCCTTTGTGTTGATTTCGCATTCCGTTCTTTAGAGACAGAACAAATTAGAATAATTGGCTGCTACAGGAAAAGCACAAAGAATTTTCTTATATTTTTGCGATGCATCCCTTAATAGGGGTTGGAAATGAGATCAGAGGTATGAACATGAAACTCAGAAGGGCAACGGGAAAAGAATATTGTTTTTTAAAAAATATTCTTTCCATGTTGGCCTAGAAAAAGGAAACAGAAGAAATATGAAGCCAAGGAGAATATAAAAGAAATAATACGATTTTCGTGCTAACAATGTGAGTGTGGAATTAGTAAGAATCAGGAACAATCCTTTTCCACCAAGGACTCGGGAGCAAATGAAACCATAAATACTCCCTGCTCTTAGAAAACCTTTCGAAGCAGTAATCACAGAAGGGTAAAGGCAATGCGTCAGGGCAGAGGTGTTCAGAGCAAAGGGATGGAAGGAGAACAAAAGGAGAGTGGATATTTTTAGAGCTGTCATTTTGAAATTTACCTGCTTCTGCTTCAGTGCTGCTTTGCCACCGTATTGGTCCAGTTGAAATCCTCAAAGCTGGGGAAGCCATATTTTAAAATAATAGGATTAGAGCAAGTGACTTTAATCAAGGTCTCCTTAGTTCAAGAGCATGGAGGAGAATATGGCAAAAGAGCGAGGCCACAAGAAATTGTTCACTAAGTAAATTTTCTCCAAGCTTTACTAACTGGGAGATATTGACCATTGGATTATGTCCCTTGAAGAAAAGTAATCTTGAAAACAAAGTACAAAGAATGTTCAGGAAGCAAACTGTATCACTTGGTCACCTGCTGATGATAACAGCGTTGGCTGGAACTTACGGGTCCTAATGGTTTACAATGAAGGCATTTCTCTGGGTTGTAAGTTCTAGGAAGCCTCGAATGGAGGATGTCTGCTTCAGCATTGTACTCTTACTGCCCAGCACTTATTGGCAGATTTTTTTTTTTTAATGTTTACTTGTTTTTGAGAGAGAGAGAGACAGAGTGTGAGCAGGGGAGGGCAGAGAGGAAGACACAGAATCCGAAGCAGGCTCCAGGCCCCGAGCTGTCAGCCCAGAGCCCAATGCAGGGCTCGAACCCACAAACCATGGGATCATGACCTGAGCTGAAGTCAGAAACTTAACCAACTGAGCCACCCAGGTGCACCTTACTGGGAGATTTTTAAAAAGAATATTTGTTAAAGAAAAAATGAGTATTTGTTGACTGTCTAAATGCGTGGATGTATGTGATTTCAGATTCTATTTGCTGGTGGATTTCAGCATCAGATTGTGAGAGTATTTGTGCTGCGGATTGGCATTGTTCCCCATCTTATGGGTAAAGATTCTACATCATACGACTTTTTTTTTTAATAAGATATTTTTAAAAAATTTTAAACATTTATTCAATTTTGAGAGAGTGAGCAGGGGAGGGGCAGAGAGAGAGGAAGACACAGAATCTGAAGCAGGTTCCAGGCTCTGTGCTGTCAGCACAGAGCCCAACGTGGGGCTCGAACCCACCAACCGTGAGATCATGACCTGAGTTGAAGTTGGACGCTTAACTAATTGAGCCACTCAGGCACCCCCATCACAGGACTTTATATTGACATTCCAAAGGCCTCACAGGAATTGCTTAGCAAAAAATAATACCATATTCTGTATAACTTGCAATTTATAAGCTGTCCAGTACATTGGTAATTTGGCCAGTCCTCTGGTGGTTCTAACAATGTCCCCAGGATCTTGCAGGTATAGTCAGAATGGCTTAGAATTTGGGGGCCAAAATATTTGCTCTGATTTAAAGTGGACCCCTGGAAAAAAATAGCTTCAGACACAATATGGCATTTTATAATTTAGCATGAAATCTGAGAAATGAAGAGGTTACCTGAAGCCTGCAATGGTAAAGTTCCCTCTGCTATAGAAGTTATTGTTTTTAAACAAAGATTTTACATCAGTAACACTTTTTTTTTTTTGCATGATATTCAGGTTAATTTCCTGTTCTCTCTAAGAAAGTAACGGGGTGGCTGGTATGAGAGATGGTGTGACTCCCCAAAGTGAAAAGTATTATTTTGTCACAATTTCCAGCTACCTAAGGATGGAAGAGGCTCAGGACATTACGGTCAGTATATCATGTGTAGTGGGTTATACCGTGTTTTCGTTATAAACTGATATAGGTTTGTTTTCTATGCAAGTTCGCATGATCTTTTTGAGTTCTGGTAGATAAGTGTTTTGCAACTTCGGACTACTTGGAGTCATATAGTGTGGTTTTATAGTCCATCCTTGGATGGAGACGACCCAGGATAGCTCTTGTCACTAGAAAGCACTGCTGGGTTAAATGTCTTTGCTTGTGTACTAATATATGACACAACGTCTGCTGAGGACAAGGAAAGGAATGGTTAAACCACTATGGGTAACAAGAGATTGTATGGTTTACTTTTAACATATTTATTATGAAATTATAAAACTCACACATGATCACTGTAGAAAATTTGAAACAATTCCTGCCTATAATAAGATCAAGAAAATTTGGGGGGCAAATGTCAATGTAAAGTTGTCCATGAATATTAGTGCTCTCATAATTTCCAGGACTTCAAGTGGGCTGGGCTTCCTAAGAGTCTATTTATTATATTTTAGTAATGTTTTCATCATATGGACACACACACACATACACACACGACTCGGTAAAAAATAGAAAGACTTACATATTTCTGGTGTTTCAGAAAGCCACATGGAATAAAGAAAAAGGGAAAAGTCAACAGGCAGAAGGAACATGGGGTAGCATCTTCTTAATTGCTTATATCAATTCCAATGATAATTGCTTTTTGTAGAGAAAGTAATTAATGGGGAATTTCATTCGAGAAAAATGCATGAATTTCAAGGCTTCTTAAAGCTAAGTATTTCTTCCACAAAGGCAAGCATCCACGGCTGTGCTTTCTTGCTTGCTTACGTGACCAGGCAAGAGTGTTGTGTGGCATTGCATGTGCCGGGATGGGGGTGCTTCCCACACAGATTGTCATAAATGACTTCAGACTCTGCTGTGCTACCATTGGTTTAAACAGACATATTTTTTGACAGATGCTATACCTTAGTTAATTTTTAGAGCTGCAAATCGGAGCTGTCAAATGGCTCTGATGACTCTGATATAACAATTGTTTGGCTACTTTTCAGGGCTGTCCTGATATGATGATGACCTGGACATATCATAAAGAGCAAGAAGGTGTTGATTCTTCCTTTGTTGTCAGGGTGAAATGGTGGTTGGAGAAGAAGCCCGCAGCTGAGTGAGGAGGGAATGTGAGGCCATTAGTGAAAAGCCGGGTGCAAATTAAGGTGAGGAGGCATGAGGAATCAATTGATATACTATTAAAAAGATCATCATGAAGCATATCCATGATGTGTTTGTATTGCAATCCGCCGAAAGCAATGGCTTTTCTATTGGAAATGACCCCGAAGTTAGGGAAAACAACCCATTTGGAGTTGTAGGACCATTTCAGAGAAAGGATAGATTGATTACGATGATCCTTGACTGCAAATACCTTGAGGAGTCCCTTCTAAGCTCTGCTATAGAAAGCACAGCACAATGACAGTTTGAAATGTATACCGACCACCAGAACTTATTAACTTAGTCATTCAACATTTTTCATCACTCTTTCTTGCCAACCACTGTTCTGGGCATGGAGACTCAAGGGTGAAAAATAAAATTCACAAAACCAGGAGACAAATATCCTGGCTTTCACTGAGATCGTATTCTTTTGATTCTGACAATAGGCTTTTGTTTACAGGGGGCTTGTATAAGTTGTAATCACGCAAATGCAACAAGGTACTGTTTTTACTTTAGGTATGTGTCTCTCATTCCTACTCAGGTTCACACCTATCATTTCTCCTGCAGGGTTAGAAAGAACCACAGCAACCAAAAATGTCAAATCTTAGCTATTCACTTTCAAAATGATTTTTTCCAAATTCTAGTGGAGACAATAGCTTAACTGCTAAGATTTGTAAATCTCAAGAGGCTAGATTTTTAAAACTGTAGCCAAAATTTATCTATAAATGATAGTTTTGTTAAGGGTATGTGATGATGGAAAAGTTGGCTTTTCTTCCCTAATCTTGACTTCACTGTGTTGGGAGAAGAGGCAGAGAAAAAATCAAGGTAAATGGCGGTAAGTCTTTTGTTAGGGAATTCTAGCTCTTTAAAATATTCTAGAGGGGCGCCTGGGTGGCTCAGCTGGTTAAGTGTCCAACTCTTGATTTTGGCTCAGGTCATGGTCTCATGGTGGTGAGATCCAGCCCTGCATGGGGCTCTGTGCTGAATTCAGAGCCTGCTTGAGATTCCCTCTCTCCTCTCTCTCTGTTCCTCCCCTGCTCTCACTCTCTAAGAAAAAAAAATAAGCAAAATAAAATAAAATAAAATACTCTAAATAATCCTAGGGATATCCGAAAACAGAAAGGACCAGTGTCTCATTTCCAGTCTCATACCTTGGAGAAAATAGCATTTTTTCTTTGAGGTCTTGAGAGATTTTTGTTTTGTGTTGTTTTGGTTTTGGTTTTGGTTTTAATCAAACTTATTGAGTTGTCATTTACATGCAATAAAATACATATATTTTTAGTCAAAAGTTCAGTGAGTTTTAACCTATGAATACATGTATATAACCACTACCCCCTGTAAGACAGAGAACAATTCTAATAGCCTAGAAGTTCTCCTCCTAGCCTTTTGCAAACATCTCCCTACCTCCCACGCCAGGCAACCACTGATTTCTTTTCTGTCATTATAGATTAATTTTGCCTAGTCTCAAATTTCATAGTAATTGAATAATACAGTAGGTGCCCTCTTGTATCTGGATTTCATTTGCTCAGTGTATGGTTTTTGAGATCCACTCATTTGGGGATGTTTTTAAGCAGAACTGTAGCCTGGCTGGATGGTTCTGTCTGAGGGCATCTATCGGTCTATCAGAGCCTCTGGCATTGCCTGTGTCTATTCTTGGCTCAATATATACCTTTTCCAAGAAGTCCAAGATTGAAGCCAGAGGACTATCAATGTAATGGAGGTGACATGGTTGTTGTATAATTTTCTCAGCATAAATTGGCCTGTTCGTCATTATTGTGTGGATAATCCAGGAGGATATTCTTCCTACAGAAACTTTGTTAATATAAAACTTCTGAGGGCAGCTGTCTAAGTACCTCTCCAGTTTTGAGTTTTTGCAGATATTTCTGGAAAATTCAAAGGGTCACCGCCTATAAGAAGCAGTTATTCACCTGAGAACTAATTCTTCTGTTCAAGTTGAGTCATCTCCCCTTTACACGCCCTCTGATAGAATACAGACAGCCTTGCAAAACAACGCTCCCTTATTGGATAAAAATATAGAGATTATTTAAGATGGATGTGTGTGTGCAATAAAGTGAAAAAAAAACAAAGACTGTAAGTTTAGCTTACTGTGTGCATTTAAGTTTCTATGGCATATGCTGATAGTTTAGGGTATTCAGGTTAGTTTGGGGTCCATTCTTTATGTAAACGTTGAAGTACTCCATACACACTTTTTGCTTCCTCCTTCCTCTCCTCCCTCCTTTCGCTTCCTTCCTTTCCTTTCTAATTCCTCTTAACCTGCCATATTTCACCCTGATTTGCTGAAATGGCACTTAACTGTAGGATGACTGGAAGCAGTGTGAGAGGTCCATGGAAGTTTGCTGTCCAGAATGCATGTCGATCAACTTCTCTGTTGAGAAAAGGTCGGAGTTTACCCATGGTAACACTTTCTCAGAGTCTTTGAATAAAGGCCATAGCACTAGGCCATAATATCCTGATAGGCATGTAGAATTCATAGCAATCGCCCTCAAAGAGCTTCCCTGCTAAAGATGCATATGAATGTATTTAATTATGGCTTTATTGGCAGCTACACACACACACACACACACGGTCTGTTTTGTTTTATATCATGATCATCGCCTGCTGTTTACCACTGTATACCTTGCTAATGGTGCGGTTTCTATGGCTTGTTAATTTCATGGCCAAATAATGTTGTAATTTATCGCACACTTTAGTGTGGAGAACTGAGACTCTATAAATTCTTGTGCATCCCCCCCCTTTGGAATGTATTAAACTGAGATCAGGCAAAGTAATAAATTTGTTTCAAATGTACTTGATAGCTAAACATCAATTAGGACTGACAGGCAATATTTCTTCTTCCAGAAACAGTAACTGTTTTTGAAAACTGAATTGTTGAACGGAGAGTTCCTAGGACTCAGTTCACTGGGATCGCTTAGAAAACTAAAGTAAAATGTAGAGTGCATGTGTGTGTGGCTTATTCAAATATTGACTAATCAGCTACTGCTCAGCTAATTGAATTTGTCAGAATCATTTAGTATTTTATTAACTCTCTTCCCCTTCCTCCCATCCCATGAGAATGGATTATTAGTGTCTTAAAACGTACTAAGCCATCTTCCTTCTCTGTAAATCTAACTCTAAAAGCATACTTTACTCATCAATGTAACTTACTATCTTTTAGAGTAACTGTGGTTTAATCCTCTCTAAAATTGAAACAAGCAAAAAGCAATACTCTCCAGGAGCCATTGCACTTTAGAGCTTTAGAAATGATTTAGAATTAAGGACAAATATATTATTTTACGGCCCATGCAACCAAAGCCTAAAGTAGGAAGGAGGACTATCCAGATCAGGGAAAGGGGTTGAGGGTCAGGTTTCAAGCTGAGAGAGTCCTCAAAGACTCAATCTGAGCAGTTCAGAAACTGAAATGTAGGCCACTAATGTTCTAGGAAGGCTGGCATCTGGCCTTTAGTGTGGGATTGCAGGCAGACAGTGGGTCCAGTGGGGCCCCGGGTTTCTGCAGTGGGCAGAGAAGACCACCTTGTCTTTGGAAAGTGCCACTGACCCCAGGGGCATGAGCAATGGATTCCAGTCAGCCTGAGGAAGCCGGTCTATCTGACTAATTCTGAATTTAGGTTTATCTCAGATACTTCTTGGGAAAGAGTGAGGACAAGGGCAAGTTCAGCGGGTGCAGTATCTTTAAATCCATGCCCTCTGTTTATTGGCAAAGCTGCTTAACTCCTCTAAGGGATTCCAGTATTTTTGTTTTACTCTTTACTTAATCCTAACAGTCTTATGGTTAATTATTTAGTAAATGAATAACTAGGATCACAAAAAGTATGAATATATGTTAGTGGTTGAGGTGGGAGTGAAATAACTTGGAATCAGGTACCAAGAAAAAGTGATCTTGGGAGGGGCACCTGGGCAGCTCAGTCGGTTGAATGTCCAACTTCAGCTCAGGTCATGATCTCACAGTTTGTAAGTTTCAGTCCCGCAGCTGTCAGCACAGACCTCGTTTTGGATCCTCTGACCCCCTTTCTCTCTGCTCCCCTCTGCTTGTGCTCTCTCTCTCTCAAAAATAAATGTTTAAAAAAAAAAAAGAAAAAGTGATCTTGGGAAATAAGATTTACCCAGTAGACATGCAGAGACATTCATAGGAAATTAGTGTCTGACGCCTACTTTCTATATGTTTACAGGTTGGTTTCTAATTTTATTTTAACAACAGATCTCAGAGTGATGCATTGCATTTTACCTCCACACTATCTCATGGCCATATTGTAAAATTTGTGTGAGACTAAGCAGGTAGTAGAGTTGGTCTTGCAAGCACCTGTGAACTTCTGGAACAATCTGAGGTAGAAGAAAAAAGGGGGGAAAAAGCAAGCAAGCCAGAAAGGCAGCCAGTGATTCTGGGATCCCTCACTTGTATCCGTGGAGTCTCTGAAACTAAATACAGAAATTTCAGAATTTTACATTTACTGATTGCTTTTCTAATGTTTATTTTATTTCCCCTCCCCCTGGGGGGGGAGGGGAAGAGGGGGGAGGGACAGAGGATCTGAAGCAGGCTCCGGGGCTGACAGCAGACAGCCCCATGCGGGGCTCAAACTCACCAACTGTGACCCCACGACCTGAGCCAAAGTTGGATGCTTAACCAACTGAACCACTCGGTCGCCCCTACTGATTGCTTTTTATCATTTTTTGTTTTCATTTTTGGATTTCTCTTTGCTCTTCCATCAGTTATTCCTGCCAGCGTTATGCCGTCTGCAGTTTTAATAAGCACACCTGTCTAGTTTCCATCTGCATCATCAACACAAACATTGACTGAATGGTGACCCTGAGTTATCAAGGAAACATTCAATATGCCAATGTACGCATTTCTTAATTTTAGAAAAAAAAATTCCTGAAAGTGATGTTTAAAATATCTTTTCTTAAATTTGTAGTTTTAAAAATATCTTCTAATGTACAATACCTCATTGCCTAAAAACGCAGCTAAATGAAGAATTCCTATATGTTAGTGAGTGCATGCTGGTCTGTGTATATTTCTGCATGTATAATTGTACTAGAGTAATGGTCCAGGCTGCTGACTGCCTCCAATAAAGCAGTAGTTTCTACTGTGACTCAGTTGGTCCAGTGGATAACATCAGAGGTGAATTTCTAAAACTCTATCGCCCTTTCCAATCACTTTGAATATGTGATTCAGGCTGGTCAGACCACATGATTATTTTCACCTCCAATATAATCCTTCAGGTACAACCTGAAATTCTACTATAAGAAGATTTTTAAAAATAAATTTAGCAAATGTATATTTTAAATACAACAGTAATTATTAGAGAGATGGGTTTGCACTAGGTATTTCTCTTTTTTTCTTGGCTTACAAAAAGGAAAAAGAAAAAAAAAAGACGTGTGTTTGTTTTCCGGTTGGTTTGCTAGATGTTTATGGCCACCATAATAACTGTTAAATTTTCTCTTATATCTTAAAGTATGATCTGAATTAGCAATGGAGATTGTGCTATGTATAGAGTCTGTGATATAAATATTTCCTAACTTCAAAGAACATGTAACCTAGAGCAATCATGGCAACTGCATTTGTTTACTAAGTGAAATATTAGTGAGATGGTGAAGTGCTATGCAAGCCTTGAACAGCCAAATCAGCTTCAAAAATAGATGTGCCGATTTTAAAGATTATTTTTTAAGACATAACTACCAACATTTTTCTAGCTACATGTAGAAAACAACATAGCACCAGAAAGGTGTGGGTTTTATTCCAAGCAATTTAGCATTTGGGCATTCTGAACACCCTCCTAATGAAATGAAATCCAGAGGGAGGCTTCTCTTCATGATCTCTTCAATGATCCTTGTTCATCCACAGTACTTCCTATAATCACAAAGGTGGTACCAAGGGCAAGAAACTCCAATATTATTAAAGTTTCATAAAGCAAAGAAAATGTTAAGAATATAATGTTCCCAAACTGAGAAAGTTCTTGGAAAATAATTTCAAGCAAAGCATTAAATTACTTTCTGCTTGTCAAAAGGCAAAAATATTTGAGTTAATGAATGGAAGAGTTTTAGAGGGGACAGTAGCCCCCAAAATGACTAGATCTGCACTGTCAAATGAAGTGGATGCTAGCCACATAGGGTTACTTATAGTTAAATGGATTTTAAAATAAAATTAAAAATTCACTTCCTCAGTTGCACTAGCTGTATCTCAAACGTGTTTATTAGCCACCTGTGGCTCATGGATGCTGCATTAGTACATATAGAGAGCATTTTCATTATCACAGGAAATTCTATTGGGCAATACTAAAGATATACCTAGACATTCACAAAGAAGGCACCCGAGACCCGAGGACATAATATAAGTTCCCCAAGGTCATGTAACTATGTTTGTAAAGAAAAGCCGAAAGACACAAAGGAAATAGTAACAGGCATTAAAGAAACCCAATAGCTTCTGGAAATGCCAAAGTAGGATTTAACAATACACACTCAGCTGTTAATAGGGTCAAAGCTCCTGATGGCTGGTGGGAACTACGTGCCTGAATTTGGACATTTAAATTTTTATGCAATGAATTTAATAGTAGAAAACATTTCCATGAACATCTGCCAGATCCATATTTTGAGCCACTGCTGTGCTTCCAAATTATCTTTATCACTTTCACATACAGGGCACCACTCTGATATGTGGTGCTTTATCTGACTCCAGAGAAATCAAGAAATCTCGTGGGGGTTGCAGCTGTATTTGAAAAGGTTGATTTTTAAGTGCATCATACAGACTGCCCTGGTTTGAAAAGGGATTCCTGCCATACACAATCAAAATGTGAAATCTTTTCTCACCTTGCGAAAGTCAAAGACAGTCTCTGAATTTTCACTATTTTGTTGAAATCCGAATATTATTTTTCCATTCTCTGACTTGTTTTCATCACGGTGTGATCAACTATTGCCAAGGAAAGTAAAGTTAGATTTATCAATCAAAGTTTGCTATAGGCCCTCCAGATAATTGAGTTCTCAGGAGAAACAATCCTCATGTATGCTTTTTTGGTTGTTTCAATATCTTCGTAAGACGTCATTTCAATATGTTTGGTTCTGTGAAGTGTGTATTTTCCTTATAGGTCCAGAAAGCCTGTGAGTCAGGGGCTCAAGATAATAGGCAAGGAGAGAAAGTGAAGAATCGAGAGAGACTTCATGCTGAGGTAAGGACCATGTTCTAGAACCTCTTTGAGTCAGGGCTGAGGCTGCACTAGTACCCATGATTAAGCTAGGAAAAAACCCTGAACACTGGAGGAGATGAATACTGTGGGGTCATGTGATCAACTTTCCTTCTAGACATAAAAATGACCTTCATTAATTCTCCTTCTCCTCTTCCTGTCCCAGAAAAGGATTTGGATGGTCCTGGGAAGGGGTTGCGAGTGGATTCTTGGCAGAAATGGAAAAGGCAGTTTGAGTAGCCAATAGATCAAAAAACAGAAGCCAGGGTGTCTGGGTGACTCAGTCTGTTAAGCATCTGACTTGATTTTTTGGCTCAGGTTATGATCTCACCATCGTGAGATAAGCCCCAGGTCTGGCTCCACACTGGGCTTGGAGCCTGCTTAAGATTCTCTCTGCCTCTCTCTCTCTCTCTCTCTCTCTGCCCTTCCCTCCACAAAAGAAAAAAAGAATAATAATAATAAAATTAAAAACAAAACAAAACGAAACAGAAATTGGTAGATGTATGGCAGACTTTTCGCCAAAGTCCTGAAGGACAAGTCAAGTTTTGGGAGTACCAAATACAAGTCACAGAGTGCTCATTTAAACCCCTTGGAGTCCCAGGGGCAGTGGGGGGAAGGCTGGGCAGTGAGGAAAAAGGGATCATTGAAAGTATAATATCCACAATGGGACTTAACTCCTGAAAGGCCTCCCAGAACTTCAGCCTGCTCAAGAATCCAGCCTTCCTGTCCTGCTTCTGCCCATTGAGGGGCTGGCAGACTCAAGGCCTCCTCCTGCTCCCCGCCACTCCCAGGTCAGGGGGGGAAGCACTTGCAAACATTCTGCTTCTATTCAGCGCTGTAGTAATCCCGACAGGAGACAGGACCCCATTTTCAGGCTCTAAAGGGCAATTCCACACACCTAGAAGACCTAGGAACGCAGTGGCTTTTATTTAAGATTTGGAGGTAGGGGGCCAATGCAGCCTTTGGGCTGCAGCAGCACCCATCTGCACTATTTCCCTTCCTTCCTGTCTCTGTTTCTCATCCTCCTCTTCCCTGGATTACCCACATGGATTCCAGGTTCTACTTCATTACGTGGTCTCGGTACCAAGACTCCGCTGGGATTTAATGAAGATGTTCACCTTGTACATCAAGCACGTCTTATCTTTGCTCAGCAACCTGAGTTAGCCATAAGAGGAATTACAGTGCCAGCTCTCAAATACACTTTAATTTTTCCATTTCTGTGTATACTAAAAGCTCTTCCTTGGAGACTGCTCCTGGTCTTCATGTTCACTGTGGTCTCTGCGGACCTCACTTGGAAACCCAAACTCCGTCTTTGCCTGTTGCTGGCCTCCTGCGGCTCTTAGGTCTGTCCGGCCCCCACTACTAGGTACAGTGCAATAGATGCTAACCTAAGGTCCTAAGTTATCTTCTAGAGGCTTTATTACCGTACAGCTCACATTTAGATCTATAGCTTTCTAGACTGATTTTTATGTATCAAGCATCAAGATTCACTATTTTTCCATGTGGACATACGATCTCCCCTAGCGTCCCACATTGCAAACATAGCCTTCTCCACACCGCACTGAGTGCCACCTGTCATGAGTCAAATAACAACATGCATTTAACATGTTACCCAGCTGTCTGTATTGTTTCACTGATTTACTTGTCTATTGGTGTACCCAAACTTCACGGCCTTAATCACAGTAGTTTGACAGTGTTACTACCTAGTACTACAAGTCCTATAACTTTGAAAACCTTCTTCAAGATTGCCACGTGTATTTTTGACCCTTTACATTTCCATAAACATTTTGGCATCTTTACCACCGTTAGTTAATTACCACTACCCACAGTAAAACCTGGTTAGAATTCTGTCTGGGATTACATTGAATCTGTGAACAATTTGTAGAGAATTGACATCTTCAAACTATGTAGCATTCCCATCCCAGAACAAGAATGCATACTTCCATTTACTTAGATTTTCTTTAACTTCTCTCAATATCAGTTCCATTTATTTAGATTTTCTTTAACTTCCTTCAGTAACAGTTGATACTTCTTTGAGTATTGTTCATGATATTTAGAGATTTGTTTGTAAGTATTAGATAATTTGGGATTCTATTAAACTAATATCTTTACATATTTTTATTTTCTAATTGTTTGTTTCTGGTATAGAACCCTACAATTAATTTTCTATATTGGCCTTTTATCCTGTATACTTGCCAAATTATGTTATATAATCTATCAGTTCATCTGTAAATTTGGGAGAATTTTCTATGTATTTTTTGACATTGATAAGTAATAAAAAGTTCTCCCCCAGAAGAACAAGAAGAAAAAAAAAAGAGGTTAGAGAGGGAGAGAGCCAAAGCATAAGAGACTCTTAAAAAACTGAGAACAAACTGAGGGTTGATGGGGGGTGGGAGGGAAGGGGGGGTGGGTGATGGGTATTGAGGAGGACACCTGTTGGGATGAGCACTGGGTGTTGTATGGAAACCAATTTGACAATAAATTTCATATTAAAAAAAAAGTTCTCCCCCAATTATTATGCCTTCCCCCCCCTTTTTTTTATTGTACTGCCCATCTATTTCTCCCACATAATAGAAGGTGGGAGAGTGTTCATCATTTTATTATTTCTTATCTTGGAGTGAAGCCTTTATTATTTTAAAGGCTTAAAAGTTTTGCTATAAGATTTGTATGTAGATGCTCTTTATTAGCTTAAGAAAGTTTTCTTACTTTTCTAGTTTTCTCTGAGATTTTTAGATAATATTCTAATGTTGAATTTTATCCAATTATCAAACATTCTCTGCATTTATTGAGATAATTTTATTTGTCAGTGTGTTGAATTTTATTGATAGAATTTTCAATGTTAAATCATTCTTATTTATTTCAGAAACAAATCTTATTTTGCTTAGACATTTTATTGTTTTTATGTGTTTTCTTTCACTTAATTTTATTGTCAATTTATGATATCAAGTTTATGCTAGCTTAATAAGAAGAGTTGGAAAAATATCCCCTCTTCACTTCTCTGGAAGAACTTTTCTAAGATTGTTTTTTTTTTTTCTTTTTTAAATATTTGGAAGAATTTATTGGTGAATACAAATGGTTCCGGGAAGGTTATTTTTTAAAGATATTTTATTTTATTTTATTTTATTTTATTTTATTTTATTTTATTTTATTTTATTTTATTTTTTAATGTTTATTTATTTTTGAAAGAGAGAGAGACCTAGTGCAAGCAGGGGAGGTGCAGAGACAGAAGGAGACACAGAATCCGAAGCAGGCTCTGAGCTGTCAGCATGGACCCTGATGAGTGGCTCAAACTCAGGGACAGTGAGATCATGACCTGAGCTGAAATGGGACGCTTAATGGACTGAACCACCCAGCCACCTCCTTTTTTAAAGACATTTTATTTTATTTTATTTTATTAATTTTTTAATGTCTATTTATTTTTGAGAGAGAGAGAGCATGAGCAAGGGAGGGACAGAGAGAGAGAGGAAGACACAGAATCTGAAACAGGCTCCAGGCTCTGAGCTGTCAGCACAGAGCCTGATGCGGGGCTGGAACTCACAAATCAGGAGATTGTGCCCTGAGCCAAAGTCAGATGCTTAACTGACTGAGCCACCCAGGAGCCCCTAAAGACATGTTAAATTACAAATCCAAATTCATTAATAGACCTAAAATTATCCCTTATATATTTCATGTCTTTTAGGTGTATAATTTTATTCAAGTGATTTGAAAGTTTTAAATTTGTTTAATATTTAACTTGAGAGAGAAAGAGCACAAGCAGGGGAGAGGCAGAGAGAGAGAGAGAGAGAGAGAGACAGAATCTGAGGCAGGCTCCAGGCTCTGAGCTGTCAGCACAGAGCCCAACGCAGGGCTCAAACTCAACAACCGTGAGATCATAACCAAGCCAAAGTCAGACGCTTAACTGACAACCATCTAGGAGCTCCTCCAGTGATTTGAAAATTTTTAATTATCAAATTGATTAATTTGAAACTGTGTAATATCCTTTTTATATTTTTAATTTCTATAGGAACTGTAATAATGTTCCCATTTTTTTAAATTTGTATTGTTAGAGATTTTTCAACCATATTTATCTTTTAAAAATTCATTAGCTTTTTAATATTCTCTATTACATGTTTATCCTCCTTTCTATTAAGTTTTGCTCTGTATGTATTTCCCTTTTCTAAAATTTTGGATTTAATTTGTTACTATTTTTGAAAATACGTTGATGTATATTTGCTAATTTACAGCTCTTCTTTTCTTCTAATACAAATTTTAATACTTAAATTTTTCTGTAACCACAGCTTTATGTACAACCCACAGGTTTTGATACGAAATATTTTTATTATCATTCATTTAATAAAATTCTAATTCCATTGTGACTTCATCCTCCACTTGTGTACTGATTAGATGTGTTTTTAACATCCAAATATTTAAAAAATATTAGTTAATGTATTTTTTAATTTCTTGTTGGGTTCTTTCTTTGAAAAAATACTTTTAATACATTCAACCTTTGACATGCACTGAAGCTTGCTTTATAACAATTTTTATAAATGTGCCATGTTGTGCCTAAAAAAATTTGTATATTAATTTAATATGTGTTTCCTGTGTTTATGTGTTGCTTTATGTCAATTTTAGGCCAAGTCTTTTAATAATGATATTCAGATTCTCTGTCATTTACTGATTTATTTTGTTCTATGTTACTACTACAGGAATTTGGATTTTTCTACTTCATATATTGCACTGAAGTTCAGATTTATAATATGCTCCTTGTAAATTAATAGTTGATTTCATCATCCTGCCTTATCCCTAGTGATACTCTTTGCTTTCAAGTCTACTTTGACATCAGAATACCTTCTTCAATCTTATTTTTTATTTTCACGACATAATGTTTCCATCTGTCAGCTTTCAATCTTTCGCTTTCCTTATAACGATTCTTGTCTTTTGTAAGTGACATGGGATTGCCAATCGTCTTTGTTTCAATAAACTTTGTCCTTTGGGTATTTAGGTTTTGCTCATTGGAAAATTTCTTTATTTCATCTTCTCTTTCAAACATTTCTCTGTCTCTAGAATTCTAGACTGGTCGTTACTTTCCTTTGGTACTTAAAAATATTATTCCATTCTTTCCTAGTATCCATCATTTTTGTTTAGAAATAGGCTGTAACCTTAATGTTACTGTTGTTCCTTTGAACGTATTATCTCTCTTTTCCCTCTGGCTACTTTTTTTCTATTTCTCTTTGCTATTTATGAATTATACCGTGATGGTCCTCGGAATGATTTTCTTCGTATTTGCTCTCGTTTCCATTTTTCAGCGCTTGTTGAATTTCTGGCTTGAAATATTCTTTTTTGTTGTTTCGTTTTAGAAAACTTTCAGCTGTTATTTCTAAAATATTACTTTCTCCCCAATCTCGCTCTTCTTTTTTATTGGACTCCAATTAAACATATGATAAAAAATGTTGACTAGGCCCCATATGTCTCAAATGCTGTCTTCTGTACTTTTTGTTTTTTTAGTTTTCCTGCTTCAGTCTTACTATTTTTACTACTGTATCTTCATTTCACTAGTTTCTCTTCACCCGTGTCCACACTGTTACTGAGTTTTAACTTTAGTAAATATATTTTTTTAATTTTTTCATTTTAACTTCACACATATCATAGTTTCTCGTCTTGTAAATGCACCACCTTGCCATCTATTTTCTTGAACTTCCTGTTTAACACATCCCTTCACCCACCACCTCTCTGGTAACCATTAGTTGGTTCTCCATAGTTAAGGGTCTGTTTCTTGGTTTGCCTCTCTCTTTTTTTTTCCCCTTGTGATTATTTATTTTGTTTTTTAAATTCCACACGAGAGGAATCATATAATATTTATCTTTCTCTGATTGACTTATTTCACTTAGCATAACATACTCTAGTTCCATTCATATCGTTGCAAATGAGTGATATTGCTGTGTCTTTGTGTGTGTGTGTGTGTGTGTGTGTGTGTGTGTGTGTACACACACCACATCTTCTTTTTCCATTCATCAGTCGATGGAAATTTGGGCTGTTTCCATAATTTGGCTATAATAGATATTGTTGTTATTTTTAATTCTTATTCTTTCCTTGGTGGTCTTGGTGACTTTCCAATGAATACCAGACCTGGGATATGAAATATTGTAGAAAATCTGGAGGATGTTATTTTCCTCTGGAGAGAATTTCCCGTTTTCAGGTGGGAAGCTGAGGGGCAGATCACCTTAATCACTCAATAAACTTGATACTCATTTTCTTTTTTTATAAAGTTCAGTTTAGATCTGTTTCATCAACTGTACTAAGACACACACACACACACATACACAAACACACACTCACAGACTTTCAATGGTCCCAACTCATATCCTTAGTTTTCCACTGGTCCACTGTTTCTTGGTGGGTTCTGTACCTCAATTTTATCTCTCCAGTGTGATGAACCTGATAAATCTTTGCTTTGACTTCAGTTAGCTTTTGTTTACCTTCTCAGTGTCTTGCCTTGTCTACCTAAGTCAAAAAATACCTAAAGGAAAAACTGTTACTGAACATGCAGCCCGATTTTCTGAACTCTTTTTTCTCTGGGATCTTGGTGCTTAAAATTCTTGCTGCCTTGTTAACCCCAAATTCCCACTTTGGTCTCCTAGTCTAATGATATTGCCCTGAGATCTAGTGGCTTTCTGCTTCTTAAGAGCTACATTCAGTTAGGTTTTTAAGACTCTTATGGTGTTTGGTTATTTTTAAAATCTATTTATTTTTAATTGAAGTATAGTTGACATATAATATTATATTCAGATTCTTGTTCTTCATCAATACTTTCAAAATGCCTGGACTAGAAAAGCACGTACAGAACATTATTCTTACTTCAGTTTCTTTCCCTAGTTTACTTTTCTAGGTCTTGGCTACCGCAGTAGCTTTCTAATACCCACAGTCAAATGTGGTTTATAATTATTCTAGCTTTTCTTGTTGGTTATTTTCCAGGGTAAGCTGATATAATTGGAAACGAAAGTCCTTACCCATCATTTTAAAAAATCTGTTTTGTTGTCTTCTGAATTCTATGATTTTTTTCTCTCATCTTCCATAGCTTTGTCCTACCAAAAATTTCCCATTTTCACAGATTAAAAATTTTAAGATTTAAAAATTATAATTAAGCTGCTGTGTTAATTTTGCAAGGTATTAATTTTTCTTTGAACAAGAATAGAGAGTGGTGAACGGAATACAGAAAACTTCTAAAGATCTTTTTCATTTCCAAGAGTAGTATCTAACCATCTTTGCCATGATAAATTAGTCAACTATGGAGGAAAACACTTTATAAACTCGGCATTATTGAAGAACAATCAAGTACTAGAAAATCGTCTCTCTTTCCTACCTCTGTCACCAATTCCCCAATGTTCAATAAAAGCAGCAAGTTATAGGATGGGACATGAAGAGATGGCCTGTCATAGTAACTCTAAATATTAGAAGAATTAAATTGTAAATAAAGAAAATGTTCTAGGATGTGCCTGGATACCTCAGTCGGTTGAGCACCCACCTCCTGATTTCAGCTCTGGTCATAATCTCCCAGTTCGTGGGATCAATTCCTGAATTGGGCTCCGTGCTGATAGTACAGAGCTTACTCGGGATTTTTTTCTCTCCCTCTCTCTCTGTTCCTCTTCTGCTCATGCTCGTGCTCTCTCTCTCTCTCAAAATAAATAAATAAATATTTAAAAAATAAACTTTCCTATAATATATTTGAAGTATTTGTTCCTAACAAACTTCTAGAATAATACCCAAAATGTTAACATAGCAACATGTCCTGGTAAGTAAGAAACTCTATAAAATTTATCTCATAATCATTTTTTTTCTGATTCTGTTATGTGATTCTCATATTCATACAAAATTATTTTTATCTGGACTTCACAGTTCTTTTGTGTGTGTGTGTGAGAGAGAGGCAGGAGGGCACCCGCATGCGGGTGAGAGGCAGAGAGAACAGGAGAGACTCTTAAGCAGGTTCCATGCCCAGAGAGGAGCTTGATGGAGGGCTTGATCTCACGACTATGAAATCATGACTTGAGTCAAAATCAAGAGTCAGACTCTTAACCGACTGAGCCACCCAGGCACCCCAGTTCTTATTTTTCCTATGGGATCAGTGGCCCTACGTTTTGGAAACTAAAACCAAGGCATGTGGCAAAATAGCTAAAACTGGAACAATTCCCCTGAACCCAGAACATATGTCTTACAAATCTATAGAAAGCAATATTGTATTTCTCTCTAGTTCTGGGGTAAGCTTTTCATACCTGCCAATCTAATTTGACTAATGTATTGTTTTTACAGTGCATTAGTGGAAATTAAATGGTAAATTCAGTCAAACAGTCATTCCATACATCAAAAAGAAAAATCAGTCAACACAACCGTCTGAATGAAATGAATGAAGAAAACAATTCAAGGCAAACAATTGTCCCAGTAGACTTGTATAAATACGGAGTGGTGTCATGTGCAGAATTAATCTTTCCCCACCCTTAACTGGCGAACACTCTGCCAGCCGATTCAGTCACTCAAATAATCCTGAATTTTAATATTCCAGTTTCATTTACTCTCAGTTAATGGTGACTGCCCTTCCTTCTCCTTCATCTGTCAATCAATGGAGAATGTCAGAGCAGGAGAATAGTAATATTGGCATATTGTAATGTACTGCTCTGAATTGTACAGCTTCAAAATTCTTAGACTAACTCAATGATGATCTTAAAGAGCCTGGTGCAGCAAGGATATGTGAATTGAATCAGAGCCCACCGGCCGTCCCTTTCAGCACTAACGTCTCTTATTTCTGGCTCCAATATATCATAAAATACTCACGAGGAGAGTTTTGCGTGCTCAGCAGCAATACAGCTCCAAAGCAGGCACATGGAGAAGAAACACTGTCGTCTATGATCACCTGTAAAGTTGACTTGTCTTTTACTCGTAAACCAGAGTTCACTGTGAATTCTGTCCTTGTGGCTAAAAGTTAGAGAATCTGGTGGGGGAGGGTGCTGAATTCTTTTGTTTTGTTTTGTTTTTTTAATACTCTTCTTTTTTTTTTTAATGTTTATTTATTTTTGAGACAGAGAGAGACAAAGCATGAGCAGGGGAGGGGCAGAGAGAGAGAGAGGGAGACATGGAATCTGAAATAGGCTCCAAGCTCTGAGCTGTCAGCACAGAACCGGACGTGGGGCTTAAACCCACGAACCGTGAGATCATGACCTGAGCCAAAGTCGGACGTTTAACCAACTGAGCCACCCAGGGGCCCCTTTTCTTTCTTTCGTTCTTTCTTTCTTTCTTTCTTTCTTCTTTCTTTCTTTCTTTCTTTCTTTCTTTCTTTCTTTCTTAATGTGTATTTATTTTTATGCTCTAACTTATTAAAGCAATATATTTTTTAAATAGTTTACGGGTTATTTGAATACGATAAGGTTTGCTTATGTTTTTGAGTTTAGCCAGTTTTCTACAACAAATTTGTGTAGTTGAAGACAAATTTGTAGAATCTGGACAGCACACAAAAGCAAGCAGAATTGATGGTCTTTCTGCTTGGAAAGAATTCTGCTTGTCTATGTAAGCAACAGGATGCATTCCTCATGAAATAATGTGTCAGGGAGGAAGGAAAGGTGGTTTCCTTAGTTTAAGTTTATGACACCAAAGAGGACCCTCTGAATAGCTTTATAAAAAGAGTCTGCATAGGGACGCCTGGGTGGCTCGGTTGTTTAATCATCTGACTCTTGATTTCAGCTCAGGCCATGATGGCACTGTTGGTGAGTTCAAGCCCAGCATCCAGCTCCTGTTTGGGATTCTCTCTCTCTCCCTCTCTCTGCCTCTCCCCTGCCCTCGCATGTGCTCTCTCTCTCTCTCTCTCTCTCTCAAAATAGATAAATAAACTTAAAAGAAAAGGGTCTGCGTAAAGCAGAAGTAACTTTCAGAAGGATAAAACCAAGTACTGGCTAATGTTAGGAATTTTCTGATTTTTGTGCTGGTAAGATAAGAATATGGAGAAGGTAGCAATAATAATATTGACATGTTACAGCAAGCTGTTTTTTGGCGGGGAGGGGGAGATGCAAAGATAAAATGTGGGTTAATAAAAGCATTTTGCAAAGAGAGCTGGCTCTCAATTATTTGGCACCATTCATTCCGGTTGTAGAGTGTTCTTACTCTTTTGCTTCCTTCTTGCCTTTTGGGCATTTCATGTTTCTCAGCACATCTGAAAGAAGGCAAGGTGAAAATAGTGGGCTAGCCATCCAACCAATCCAGTTTTCCACTTTGGAGGGCCTCTCACAGTATGACTATAGACAGAGAGCTTTAGAATAATGGAAGATAAGAGTCTCTTGGATCAGTAATATGCTCTCTATCTTTGGGCAATCTTGTGCTCGTTTCGGAAGCTAAACAACAATTGAATAGTGACAATAATCAGAAGTGTGTAAACTTCTAATTCAGTAAGTAATTAAATGCTTGTTCAGATAATATACCTGGGCAAGGAAAATTTCCCTTTTTTCCCCGACGTAACAGTAATGGACTTTGGAGGAAATCCGTGAAATCTACCTACCTATGCATGCATGCATCCATCCATCCAGGTACAGGTGTAGATATTTTGGATTTTGTGGATTTGTTCATCCTGCGCCTGCTCTCCCTGAGAACTATTCCTTCTCCTTTTCTTGTTCTGCTGACGCTTGGAAGCTACATAGACAAGGGTCTACTGTTAACCGGCTCAAGGTTAAGTGTAACGAGAATCCCTGATGTAAGACCAAGAGCTGAAGAAGAGAGATGTCATAGTGTTTTTCTGTCTCCCTTTGTCTCTGTCCTGGTGGCATCTCTAGCAGCGGTGTTATCACCTCTGGGGCTCCTGATCCTGAAAAGCCTGTCCGCCAGGTGATCCTGAACCCTGGGTTTTTGCAACACCACCTGCTCCCTCTGGCCCTCCACCATAAGAGGGTAGGAGCTTCCTGTTCTTAATAACCTCTGGATTGCCTCGACATCCCTTGTTTGGTCTTAAAGTTCTTTCATGACCTGTGTAACCAATTTTCTGCACTAAACTCCCTTTATTTTAGCATGTGCAATTGGTTGTGTTTCCCTGACTAGATTCTGGGATACAATGGGTAGGACATTTCTCTCATGACTCACTCACTAATCAGTGGGTACCAACCAATTCCCAAACTTTAATATCCTGAATTTACTAGTTTATAGCTACATCGACCAACTGTAATATCCCAGCCATCTTTAGAATGTCTCTGAGGTAGCATGATTTTTAAAAAAAAATTTTTAACATTTATTTATTTTGACAGACAGAGACAGAGCATGAGCGGCGGAGGGGCAGAGAGAGAGAGGGAGACAGAAGATCCGAATCAGGGTCCAGGCTCTGAGCTGTCAGCACAGAGCCCAACACGGGGCTCGAACCCACGAACTGCAAGATCATGACCTGAGCTTAAGTTGGACACTTACTTGACTGAGGCACCCAGGTGCCCCGAGGCAGCATGATTTTAAAGATCTTGAGAGGGGTCGTGTGCCCACTCCACCGTCTTCACAAAGTTCCCTCCCAATGTGACACGTAAAAATCATCTTTTAACCTAGTAATATCTAAAATATGGAAGAGGGATTGAGAGGATGAAACATAGGTTCTAGAATCAGCTATACCCACTCAAAGTGTCAGCCATACTTCTACGTGTTCTCTGACGATATAAATATTTCAGGTATTTGGTCTGTATGACACTTAGAAACAAATATATTTTACAATCAACATCCTTTGAGATATGAAACTACACATCTATTTTTTTCTTTTTATTTATTTATTTATTTATTTTTTTAATTTTTTTTTCAACATTTTTTATTTATTTTTGGGACAGAGAGAGACAGAGCATGAACGGGGGAGGGGCAGAGAGAGAAGGAGACACAGAATCGGAAACAGGCTCCAGGCTCCGAGCCATCAGCCCAGAGCCCGACGCGGGGCTCGAACTCACGGACCGCGAGATCGTGACCTGGCTGAAGTCGGACGCTTAACCGACTGCGCCACCCAGGCGCCCCTCTATTTTTTTCTTATAGGGCATTTTCCCCCATAATATAACAACCATGAATCATTACACAAAACTAAGGGTTCAAATAATGTCATAAATTTTGAGGGTTTTCTATAATTTATAAAATTTATTTTGGATCCAGATACAAATCACCAAGTTTGGGAGACGTTCAGTATCATCCAATAGCGGGGGAACTCTCCTCAGTTTGTAGAAAAAATCTGAAGCTTTTCTACTGTACCAGGAAAAGTGGGAGAGACTTGGTCTTCAATTGTAAAGATCATTCCTGCCAATGCTGTTTGATCAGACTGGAATGATCCCTTCAAAGGTGGGAGTGATTCCAGAATATCATGGTCCACTCTCCATAGACACAACATATGTTTAAATCCTACTATTCCACAGGTACTGTATTCAAGTTGTAACTAGTTTCCTCTTCTTCTGCCTCAGTAACCGACATTACCTTGGGATCAGATCACCCTCACCGGACCTTGACAAAGCATCAACTCACTGATGTGCTGGCAAATGTTTAGCAACTGGTTTGCTGTGAAAACGAAGTCACAGTTGTGGTGTTTGTCAATATCTGTGGAATGAATGCCCCACCATGGCCAATTTCAAGTTATCAATGTGACATCACTAAAGGCCGACTTGGGAAGAGATGTGCGATAGCATATTTTATATGGTATTTCCACCATACACGTTCAATACAGGTAAATAACCTCGAGAGCACAGACAATAATAAAATGTAGTTTCCGTCTGTGGCTCTTATTTTCTTTACACACAAGTGCTGGTGCTAACCCGCTCATCTCTACGCTTTTAGTATTATGTCATCCATAGGCAACAACAGTGTGAGAAAGCAGAGGTTTCCTTGGTGTTTCTCACTCATCTAATCTCATCTTACTGACTTGTGTTTTTCTCAACCTACTTCAGATGTCCAAAGACCACAGAAAGATTCCCTCTTGCAACCTAACGCCATTGGAAAAAAAAAATCTGATACTCATTTGTCATTATGTGTAAATAATTAAAAATGACTTCAAATGTTATTGACCCTGGATTTATATATTTTTTTGTTTTGCACGTTAATAAGAATGACATTTAGCTAAGTGAATGAAGCATAAAAGGATTTCAGATGAAAAATTATAGCTTGGGATATTAGTGGTTTTGTTGGGCATTTAAGGAGCTTAGGGAGATTACCTACTTGGCCTGCCTGCAATATTGGGAGAAGGGTCCTTAATGTTACAGGTCATAAGTGGCCAAGAGGTAGAAAAATTCCTACCATTCATACTTGATTGATTTTTAATCACCGATTATGTGCTAGGCATTGTGCTCATTGATAGCTACACAGTTGTTAATGAAGATGGGAATGCAGCTTACCACCTACTTATTTTTACTTGTGACCATGGACCCTACAATGTACCAGGGAAATAGTAGAGACGTCGAGCCCACAGTGCCCCACACGGCACACTCAGTAAGTATAGTCTGAAACGCTATTTAAAGCTGGATGAAAGATAGGAGCAATTCTTCTTTCTTCTTCCTTCTATCCTGAAATAAATATCTCCTCACTCTTACTATGTGTCCATCCTATTTTTTGCTTTAAGGAAGGAAGGATTTAAAAAAAAAAAAAAAGCATTATCGAGACATAGAGACAAATGAAAACAGAATATCAATATATTTTGAAAATCAGTACCTGAGATGGTATGAGACCAAATTTAATTGGAAACAATGCTACAAAAATTGATCACTTAAATATCAGCTACCAATATTTATTTGACTCAAATACCCAGAGTCAATGTTCAAATAATGTTCAAATTTATAATCAAATATAAATACATAGACTAGAGAAAATTCTTATATGGGACTACTTTAACTTCCTAAATTAATTCACCAAAACTCAAATACTGTCCTTTATAACATTGGAAATGAAAGCTTTACTTTTTAATAGGAAATCTGAATCTCATTGTAAAAATAGAACACTTCATTCCTGGCCCACACACACTTTCAGAAGCAGTAGTTTTGGGAGTGCTGAATACTTAGCATAAAGACATTGAGTCTTGAAAATTCATTTCAGGCATGAAAGACCTAAATATATATATATATATATATATATATATATATATATATATATATGAGAGAGAGAGAGAGAAAGGAGGGGTGGGGGGAGAAACAGGACTATTAAAATGAAATAACCATTTCCTGGGAGCAAAAGACTACATATGATGAAAACTCCCCAAAGTGATACCTTTCACATTATGTTGTGCAATCTTAAGTCTGCAAGTACAAAACAGAGATTGAAAAAATAAGGAACAAATACAATTTACACTGATTATTGGTAGAATTACAGTTCCTGGTACCACTGGGGTCAACTATCAGAGAGCAGATAACCAATTTAAGCAGTAAAACAGTTCACTAGATTTATTAAATCTTTTCTTAAACTTGATCTTTAGAGTAGCCTACACACAGATATAATTATAGTTTTAATTTATGACATTTTTCCTACTTTAATGAGAACTAAGTAGCAGAATGGTAATATTGAGCCCTAAATTTTGGTTCAAATTTTGTGATTTGGGCTAAGTCACATATCTTATGTGTGCCTTCTATTATAAAAGCAAAGCTTTCATTTCTGAAGTTTTAAAGGACAATATTTAACAATAAGTTTTGGTAAATTAAATTTATGAAGGTTAAAAAAGTCCTAAATCAGAATTTTCTCTCATCTCAAGTATTTACATTTGATTATAAATTTAGAAGGTAGGTCATGACCCCAGTTATCCACACTGGGCGCTTTCCACTGTACCAAGATGTCTCTCACCTTAAAAATCAAAAGAGTAGAGTGTGTTCAATTCAGATTGGTATGAGCTGACACCTAGGTATTGAGAGTTAGGCATAACTAATGTTTGTTCATGAATGTAAGCTATCTTACAGAAGTGGTGAGCAAATCCCCGGTATTCAGATTGAGTTTAAAGTCAACTACTGGGAAGATAGGTTCCAGAGAGTTACATGTGTTTGTAGATCAAATGATCTCTGTGTTTCTATGAATTTTGGTGTAAAATGCTCAGCTGACAGAGCCTCAAAAATTGATTTGTGGTTTGTGGAGGAGGACGAAAGGGCAACGTGGCAGACACGGCTAATGGACCAATAAAGATTCATACTTTCCTTAGCTCGTTTGCAACTTGATGGGGCCATATGGCCACTTTTCCCTGAAAGAATGTGAGTGGAAATGATGCATACCTCTTCGGGAACAAAGCAGTTAAGTAGGTGTACCTTCTCTATGGTGTCTTTTTTAATACAGAAATAAGTGGAGAGGAGCCCAAAGACCTAGATGAGGACGGGATGCCTGAAGACCATGAAGCCAGAAAACAGACTCAAATGGACCCTATATGAGTCAGAAATAATATCTATTGTGTGAAGCCACTGATCTATGGAGGGTTGGTGACTCTACTAAAATACCACTTAATCTTTCTAATGCGGAATCCAACTTTCTTCGCTGATATAGCACAAGCTCCAGATATTTAAGGGCTATTGAAGAATAATGCCATAAATTTGGGGCACCTGGGTGGCTCAGTCAGTTAAACATCCAACTCTTGATCTTGACTCGGGTCATGACTTCACGGTTCATGGGGTCAAGCCCACTTTGGACTGTGTGATGACAGCTCTGAGCCTGCTTGGGATTCTCTGTCTCTGCCCCTCCCCTGCATTCTCTCTCTCTCTTTCTCTCAAAAATAAACTCTAAAAAAAAAAAAAAAAAAGAAGAATGCCATACATTTATTTGTGGTCTCCCAGTTTACAGCGTTTCCCTTTGGAACTTACATAACACGATGAAGTAGGGAGAGGGGCAAATCCATAGGAATGTTAGTGGGGCAACAGAGACTTAGTAAACTTCCCTTAGGACACACTGCTAATAAGTGTCATAGTCGAATGAAGACGTCCAGCTCAGGCATCTGAATGTAATGCCCATGCTTTTCCACTGCCCTTCTGCCTGATAAAGCCTAGAGTTAATAGCTCCAATATATCCATGATGGCTACAAGAGCAATCCTAAGATTCAGTTGCATTTTTTCTTCAAAGGTTTTCTTGAAATAGATAATATGCACAGGGAAGTACACATATTATGCATGTTTGGCTTCAAAGATTTTCATTAAGCACCACTGTGTAACCAGCACCCCCCCCCCCCCCGATAAAGACCTACTCTCCCATCAGTTACAAATTCCCCTCCACAGTTAACCGCTTCTAACCTCCAACTTTTAAGCTATAGACTATAGACTAGTTTCACCGTGTTGTACTCTACATAAATTTAATAATACACTACGTTCTTTCGTGTCTTTTTCTGCTTATTGTTATGTTTAAGAAATTCATTCATACCGTTGTATGTAGCTGAAGATTGTTCTTTTTCATGGCTTTATGTTATCTTCTTGCTGGTACAAATCACAGTGTATTAATACATTCTGCTGCTGGTGGGCACTTGGGTAGTTTTCACTTTGGGTCCTCAGGAATAATCGGCAGCAGTTTGAATCCCACATTTTGCTAAAAATGAAAACCAAAGCACACGGAAGATAAGGCCTATGAGAAAGTGTCTCACGCTCAACATCTTCCTCTATATCTCAATCCTTCACACTTCCGTAGAGCTATTCCCACAGGAGCAGAGGGGATCAGAGGGCATTTGGCACCAGTATCCTATCTGCCCTTTTTAAAAGTTATTTATTTGTTTTTTATTTATTTATTTATCTATTTATTTATTTAGAGAAAGAGTAGGGAAGGGACAGAGAGAGAGAGAGAGAGAGGGAGAAAGAGAAACCCAAGCAGGCTCTGCACTGTCAGCACAAAGCCTGACGTGGGGCTCAAACTTATGAACCATGAGATCATGACCTGAGCTGAAACCAAGAGTCAGACGTTGCACTGACTGAGCCACCCAGGCATCCCTGTCTGCTTTTACAAATAGAGATAACAAGTATCTTTATTACTCGGATCCTCTATATAGATAGATCTACCTTCTTAAATATGCTAAACAAAGGAAACTTAATTTTAGGCTTCTTTTTTGCAGGGGCACCTGGGTGGCTCAGTTGGTTAAACGTCTGACTTCGGCTCAGGTTGTAATCTTGCAGTTTGTGAGTTCAAGCCCCGCATCTGGCTGTGTGCTCAGAACCTAGAGCCTGCTTCGGGTTCTGTGTCTCCCTCTCTCTTTTCCCTCCCCCACTCATGCTCTGTCTCTCTCTCTCTTGCAAATAAATAAACATTAAAAAAATTTAACTTTTTTACAGAAAACATACAGAAATTAATAGATAATTCATTAAAAAAATTTTTTTTAATGTTTATTTTTTTGAGAGAGAGAGATTGACAGAGTGTGAGCTGGGGAAGGGCAGAGAGAGGGAAAGGAAGACAGAATCCAAAGCAGGCTCCAGGCTCTGAGGTGTCAGCACAGAGCCTGACACGGGGCTCAAACCCACGAATTGTGTGATCATGACCTGAACAGAAGTTGGACACTCAACCGACTGAGCCACCCACGTGCCCCAATAAATATTTTAAAGATGAAAATATCAATTTAGTATAGACAAAGAGCATTGGGCCTTGAAGTCAGAAAAAGTGAATTTTAATTCCTATCTCAGGGACTTCGTTTAAACAACTTCTTCAAGGCTCCATTTTGCAATCTGTATGATGGACTTACAGTCCTGCCTCAAAAATGTTTTATTGTGCACATATCATATAATGTGAAAGCTTTTGGGAATTCTAAAAGCATTACACAAATGCCGGTCATTATCGGGGACAAACTTACAAAGCAAGTGAACGTTAAGGCCAAATATTCGTGATAGCTAAAACAAATCTAAACTCAACTCTGTGGGGACTTTCTGCCTTTAATTCTCTCTCTGTCTCTCTCTCTCTCTTTCTCGGTGAGTGTACTTTAAGTCTACTTTTATTTACTTAGACAACAAGAGAGTGAAAGAGACAAAGAGAAGAAGAGAAAGCTATCCAGGAAACATTAAGCTTGAGATTCTTGCCAAGAACTAGACAAGCTCCCCATAGAGTGAGGTGTTATGGTTATTGACAGCCATTTCTCCCTTCTCTCGGGACTCATAAACTGGCTAGATGTCCTCCAATTTCCACCCTGGACATTAAAGGGCCCCCGTGCGTTGTCAGCATGTGACTACCCCCTCCCCAGGGAATGCACAGTCTCAGCATCCCCTCCTCTTCTTCCGGCTACAGCAAAAGTGCACTGTAATCAAAGGCACATTTATAGGTCAATGAGTTGAAAATTGGTTGTTTTTAGGTTTCTGATTTTTAAAGACATTTGTACGAATCGGTCCAAATGAAAACTAGGCTGGGGAGGGACACAATGAGACCTTCCACCTTGCATTAATATTCACAATATTGCCTACTTATTTTTAGTTTCTGGATTAACGTAGCACACGAACTTGGCTCCTGTCTCTGTCAATAAGAAAAGGATAATAAAATGGGTAAATGCAAACCAAAGAATTTGTGGGCTGCATGATAAGTGTGATTTTTCAAGTAAAAAAAAAAAGTGATGTTCATCTGGGAACAAACTAACTTAAAGATTTTAAAAGCCAATTTCAGCTCAGCTGCTGGGGTTTGTTTGAAATCTACCACTGACTGAGGTGTGAAACTTACATTTGATACAGTAAATCTTGTCGACTGTTATTTTAAAGGACTGAAATGTGCTTTTATAGCAAAATTGTCTCAAATAAAAAAATACATTTTTACAATCTCGCTCTGTCATAAACTTTCATGTCAGGTTTGGGCTCCATAATACATGTGGAAGATGCATTATACAGGAATAGGAAGGAGGCATGCATAATAACTTGGTTTATTTTCCATTGTAAGACAGAGGCAGAAATAGTCCTACACCATTCATGTGATCAAAATATTAAATATGCCATAGTTGATCAGAAATTACCAATAAGTATATCTTGAGTCATAAGACTATTGCTTCTTGCTTTAGAATAGTTTTTTTTCTTTTTATTTGATATACTCTAATGCCATATATACGAAGAGTTCTATGGAATGTGGTTGTAATTTGTTTCAGGATTAAAAACTCTGGGCCAAAATTCCAAAACTCAGGGGTAGCTAATTTATATCACTGTCACACTAACATTTCAAAAATTGGATTTTCTCAAAATAGTTTGAAATAAATTATAGCTTTCTCACTCTTATAAGTACTATTATTTCAATTTTGAAAACAATTAAACAGATTCCATTTATTTGAATATAAAGTCTACTTATATGGGTGTGTGAGAGTAGAGAAACAGAGGTTTGTAACGACATCAAATCACTAATATTTATTAACCATTGTCATATTATGTATCAATAGGTCATTGACATAGCACATGTTAATAGATAATGATAGAAAGCAAATTGGCAAGCAATGTTTGCCTCAATGGGAATTTCTTTTTGGAGCATGCTAGTTTATTTATTGACCTTAGGTATTTGAGCATATTAGAAAGGCATTTAAAAATAAAATAATCAGATTGTGAAAAAAATGACAAGACATTGCTCATCTCTTTCAAAAAACACCAATATGATACACTAATAATTCCCAAAGAAGAGTTCTCCCACTCTTAGACTTAGCCTTTTAGGGCTTTAGCATATTTGTATACATGTATATGCCTATATAACATAGGATGCTCATAATGCCCCTTCCTTTACTCTGACACTACCAAATGCTCTTAGGGAAGTTCAAACAGGATGAGGAATGTGCCAGTGCTTTGGAAAAACCAAAACCCTGACTCTTGTGCCAAGCACTGAGTTGGTATATTTTTTACATTTATGAATCCGTTAATTCTTAGAAAGACTTTGCGCGATTATTTTTGCTTGACATGAGGGTCCAAATGTGGACGGTGATGATTGTCACTTGACAGGTGGGTGTCTAGGGGAAAACTCACTGTGTTTTCCCATTACTCATACTCCCAACATTTCTGACACCAAATGTGCGGGATTTTTCCCACACCGACCAATTCCCCAGCACTGGCTGGGTGTTCTATAATTCAATTCAATTGTGACTCTACCCAGAGTTAGTGTAGACCCCATAGGTTAAGGGCTCAGTCCCACAAGACCCCCTCCCTTCAGGTGCCAATCATGACTAGTAGGTCCCTAGATGACCCACAATTCTGTCCAACTTCGCTACAAACCAAAGGTTCTTACAACTCTCCCCTGCTTCAGTTTCAAAAATTTGCTAGAGTGGCTCATGAAACCCAGGAAAACAGTTTATTTATTACTGCCAATTTATAATTAAAAGATAGTTTTAATGGATACAAATGAAATCCAATGAAGATATACATAGTGTGAGCTCTGAAAGGGTCCCAAGTACATGAGATCTTCCTTGTGAGGTTGGGATGCACCACCCTCCAGGCACATAGATGGGTTTACCAGCCTGAAAGCTCTCAGACCCCTGTACTTTTGGAGTTTTTATGGAGTTTTCATCCCGTAGGCATGATTATTAACTTGACTTCTGGTTCTTCTCCCATCTCTGGAGAGTAGGGGGTGGGCTAAAAGTTCCAATCTTCTAATCATGGCTTGGTCTTTCTGGTGACCAGCTTCCATCCAGGAGCTCACCAAGAGTCCTCTCATTAGAACAGAAGACATCCTTACCACCCAGGAAACTCCAAGGGATTTAGGAGCTCTGTATCAGGACCCAGGGTCAGAGACTAAATATTAGAACAAAATATCCTACTAGCATGCTTATTACAAAGATTTTAGGAGCTTTGTACCAGGCAGGAGGGCAGGAAACCAGTGTACATATTTCTTGCCATTTTACAGTGGGTCAACACTGCAAAAACATGGCAGAGCTGGGCTTTTAATCTAGACTATCACAATAAATTCAGGGCACTTCATCATTACATAAAATTCTAAGGAAATAGTGACATTGTTAATGTATTGTTTAATGAATCCTTTTATTGAGAAGCGCTAGTATAGTCACAGATTGCTGTGGGATTTTTAATAAGTAGTTCTTTACAACCAGGAATTTGTGATGATAAGAGACACAAAATAGGATAAGCTTTGTGATTTACCCATGTTATTATTTAGGATATTAGTAAACTTAGCTCTATCTGACATAAGAAAACTAGTAAGCATTTAATTTAAGTGCTGCTAAGTTCAACTTGACAAAAATGTTGAGACATTTCTTGTCTGTATGAACAGAAAGAATGCAGAAGCCTGATTGCAGCAATTGCACTCTTGGAGAATCAGCCCATATATCACTAGGATTCTTAATACATTTAACCAAGGTGGCAACTAGAAATACTAGAGCAGAAAAATTTTATTGATATTCTATCTAATTTAACAAACATTTATTGCACTTTTACTTAGTGAAAGGTTCTGTTCCAGAGACTGTAGACACATAGATGAATAATAAATGATTCTGGCTTTTCCTGACATTACATCAAGAATATTTACACTGGTATTGGATATACTCTATGCAGCCTGTTTCTCTGATCCTCTTAAACCAGGACAGAGACTCTGAGCATCTGCATCTTCTAGCTAGAGACCAAGCCCTCTGTAGGAAAGACCCAAGATGATTTGCAGACATTCTGTGTCAATTTTTTACTACCACTGTCCAGCTTCCTAAGAATCGGGCACTGGCTTATATGTACCTGTTACTGTTTCTACACACGTGCTACTCAAAGTGTGGCCCTTGGGCTAGTAGTATTGACTTTCCCTGGGAATTCATTAAAAATGTAAAATCCCAGTCCCATCTCAGACTTACTACATTAGAATCTTCATTGTAGGAGTGCCTGGTTGGCTCAGTGGGTAGAGTATGTGACTCATAATCTCAGGGTGGTGAGTTCAAGCCCCATGTTGGGCGTGGAGCTTACTTTAAAAAAAAATCTTCATTTTAACAAGATTCCCAGGTTTAAGAAGTACTGGTCTATACTATTCTGGCAAGAGTGAAAAAGAATTGCTGGAAGAAAACTGTGAAATAGACATAGGGAATAATAGGAGATAGTGATCTCTTCTGTAATTAAGTTGGAATTGAAAATCCAATGAAATCCCATAAGTGGGGAGGGAGGGAATAGTGACTGCTATTATTTAGGTGCATGCAGAAAGCTTCCCTGATATGACACGTAGGCAGAATTCTAAAGGAAGAGAAAGAACAATGAAGTGAAGGAGTACAAAGACTATCCTACGCACAGGGAACAGCAAATGCAAAGTCCCTGTTCTAGTTTATGAAGTAAAATTTCTGGGGCGCCTGGATGGCTCAGTCAGTTAAGTGTCTGACTCTTGATTTTGGCTCAGGTCATGATCTCATGGTTCATGGGATCAAGCCTCGTGTCGGTCTCTGTGCTGACAGCACTGAGCCTGCTTGGGATTCTCTGTCCCTCTCTCTCTGCCTGATCATGCTCTGTCTCTGTCTGTCTTTCTCTCTCTCTCAAAAATAAATACTTAAAAAAAAAACAACTTCTGGTTTTCCATGGCACTAACAGGAAGAAGTTAGGAGGGAAAATGTCCATCTATTAGGAAAGTCTATAGAAAATTTCTCTCCATGAAGTTACAGTAGATCATCTTATAAATAGTGGGCAGATCTGGATGAATATGGGCAATAATTTTCATATATGGATAGCAATCCCTTTTTATACCTATTAAATAAAGTGTGCTATATGATATTCATAGCAAAAAGAACTGGTCATCTTTCTTAGGATCTTGTGAATCCCCTTAGAAGTAAAAAACAGTTACTCTGTGTTAACCACTAATATATTAAGCAAATCAATTGAGCATCATGTAGATGTTTTAAAGTAATTAAGTGAATTAGGATTTAGTTTTTAAAGGGATGAAGGAAGAAGCAATTTAAATTACAAAATTTTTCACTTTAAAAAGAAAAAAATATTAGCTTGTATTCCATGAGTATAATGCTCAGTTAGATGTAACCCACAAACACAAACACACATTTCAGATCCTTATATCAATGTTATGGCAGCTATGGAATGAAACATAAAGGAAATCAGTCAAGGAGAGAGAGGCAGAGCGGATGGGGAGACATAAACAGAAAACAAGAGGAGGAGAAGCTTAAAGGAAAAAAAAAGTATAAAAAAGGAGAGAAGAAAAGATGGGGGTATAAAATAATAGAACAAGAGATGAGAGCTAGAATGGTCATCCCAAAATGAGAAGGGGAACAATGGAAGTGGCCTAGTTGGTTCTGAATTATTAGAGTAATGGATTTTTTTTTTGTATTGGTTTGTTTTGTTTTGCCTCCCCTCAATTTCAATCTGGTTATGCACTTTAGAGTAGTTTAAAATACTACCTCTGTCTTTGGAAAAGTGATTAGTGAACCCACTTCCTTCACTGCTCTTCACCAGGAGCATGTGTGAGACCTTACTCCGAGCGGAGTCCCTGCGGTGGCCATCAGAAATGGCAGAGTTCTCGGATCTGTACGTCTGGTGCCGGGGCAATTTCACAACAGGGTTTGGCTGACTTCCAAACAGGGTTTGCAACACGGGTCTCACTCTGCAGGAAATAAATGTGTGGCATTTGGAGTCTCCGCATTTATGGCTAGGTGCTCCTCGAGTACCAGGTGGAGTCAATGGCTGGGCTTTCCCTCAGGGGCAACCCTTTTGCTATGAACCTTGAAACCAACACATGTAGAAAGACACGGCCATCACTTCGATTTCCGGTCTAAGCTTGATGTTCTGGTATCATCCCTCGTCTTCCTTGTTTCAGTGTTTCGTGTCTGCTTGTTGGTTAGTGTTCTGGGGGGTGGAAAAAAAAAAAGACTCAGAATTGGAATGAAATGGCAAAGGCGTAAGTGTTTTCAAGTCCCCAAGAAGATCGTGGAAAATAGCCTTCCCCGCCATTGGGAGAGGTTTTTGTTTTGATTTGGTTTAGTATGATCTAGTCATAGAATTAGTGGGACAGCTAGGTTCTTTTTATTTTTCTTATTTCAGCAACTGAATTCTGTTACAAACTCCTATGTATTTTGAATTATGTATGAATTCCTATGTTTTGACTTTTAAACTGTCAGTAAAATCCATTTTTACGAATGTGAAGAAGTGATAACTACATAAAAGAGGGAAGTTTGAACACTCATAACTCAGCAACACGTACACTGCTCTAACTTGCTCTTTTTTAGCACTTCACATTTGTGTTTTATTTTTCCCCTCCTTCTATCAGCTCTGACACTGATGTCATTCAAACACGAAGGTGAGAAGAGTACCAAATGTATATTTATATCTAAATATAAATGTGCCATGGTGCAGGTCCTCTGAGAGGAGAAGCTATATCAATGAGGGAACAAACAAACAGAAATAAAAGGGCTTACAATAAATAGACACAAGGCAGACAAACTAATGTATGTATATTAATTTCTTAAAAAATGAAGCCAGAGGAATCGCCCAGAAAATTGAAAAAAAAAAAAGACATGAAAAGAATAGAATACATGAGAAAAGAAAAAGGATGATCCCAGGAGTTTCACCATTAGTGCTTAGAGAAAGGCCAACAGAATATATAAAAGGGAAAACAATTGCAAATAAATTCGACAAGAAAATTTCCAGAACCGAAAGGCACACATCGTCAGATTAGAAAAGCTCACGGGATATCAAGCAAATGAATAAAATAAAACTAAAAAATACTTAAACCTATCAGAAAATCTAAAAACGGGAAAGAAAAAGAGGAAGTCCTAGAAGCTTTTGGTGTGAGGAAAACAATTGTTATCAAACATAACAAAATAGAATTCACCTGCCATCAGATTTCTTAATAAAAATGTGGGATGTTATAAAATAGGGAAGTAATGCCTTTAACCTCTGAAGGAAAGTATTTTCAATCCAGAATTCTATACTCAGGCAAATATTAAAATGGGAAATGAAAATAAATTAATTTTCAGGTATACAAGTTCTGAAAATTTACTCTTTAGATCCTCCTCTTAGGAAGCTACTGTGGGATGTGTATCAGAAAAACAAGAGAGAAAATGAAAAATGAGAAGGACATGAACTCTAGCTAAGGGAGAATCTGAACAGCACAGGAGACCCAAGGAAGCCAGAGCAGGGGACAGAGACCTGCAGAGTGAAGGTCTTCCAGAAAACAATCAAGGCCAAATAAAAAAAGGAATTCTGCTCAGTCGACTGAAAAATTTACCAATAGGCATTTGAAAGATCTGTTGGAATATTTGGAAAATGTAGTAATGAATCCAAATGAAACTGGGAAAATAGGGGGAGGAAAGACAATGATTAATTAATTCCACAGGCAAAATGTAAGAGAAAAAAATGCTATCATGTATATACTATCAAGGCCTACCAAGTAATGTAAGCCTTGACTTCCTGTTTAATTTTTTTTTGAGAGAGACAGAGAGAGTGAGCGGGGGAGGGGCAGAAAGAGAGGGAGAGAGAGAATCTCAAGCAGGCTTCCCACTGTCAGCATGAAGCCTAATGCAGAGCTTGAACTCATGAACCGTTAGATCATGACCTGAGCCGCAGTCGGATGCTTAACCAACTGAGCCACCCAGGCGCCCCTAAAAACATAATGTTAAACTACATTGGGAGAATGAGGGAAAGGGAAGAATGTGTGTGTGTGTGTGTGTGTGTGTGTGTGTGTGTGTCTACATGCTTATTTGTGTGTGACTGAGGCAGGGTGGACTTAATTGCCATAACAAAAATAAAGTGATAATATCTGAAATGGATGATTGAAGAAATGGTAATGCAAGTCAATTATTTTAGAATATTGAGATAAACAGAAGAAGAAACAGCCAGAAGAATTAAAACCTTTAGGGGACAAGGTTGGGACATAGAAAAAGTGGAGGGGACTGCAATTTATATTAAAAAACTTGTAGAAAATATGTGACGTGAGGGGTTCCTGGATGGCTCCAGTTAAGCGTTTGACTTCGGCTCACGATCTCATAATTCATGGGTTCGAGCCTTGCATTGGGCTCTGTGCTTGCAGCTCAGAGCCTGGAGCCTGCTTCGGATTCAGTGTCTCCCTCTCTCTCCCCCTTTGCCACTGTGCTATGTCTCTCTCTCTCAAAAATAAATAAAAACATTTTTTAAATTTTTTAAAAAGAAAATGTGATTTGAAATAATTTCATTCATTACTTTAAAATAAAAATAATTTTAAAAAGAAATAAACAAACTACTACCAATTGTAATGTTTTAATCTACTAATATGAATGTAGGGGGTTTTTTTATGCTGTCAATACCACTCAAGATTGTGAGACAAAATACGCTGCTTGGGCTTAAGAAAATCATCCTACAGGGCACTTGGGTGGCTCAGTTGGTTAAGCATTCAACTTCAGCTCAGGTCATGATCTCACTGTTCATGAGTTTGAGCCCCGAATTGGGCTTTCTGCTGTCAGCGCAGAGCCCACTTTGGATCCTCTGTCCCTCTCTCTCTCTCTCTCTCTCTGCCTCTCCCCAACTTGCTCTCTCTTTCTCTCTCTCTCTCTCTCAAAAATTAAAAATAACATTTAAAAAAAGAAAAAAAAAGAAAATGATCCTGATTTACACCTTGATTTCCTGCAAATGACTTAAAAAAAAAAACAAGGAAGAAGTTTGTTCTATCACAAGGAATTGGGTAAAGGATTTACAGGATTTGAATGTATGACATCTGCCCAGGGGGTTGCATATTATTCAGATTTTGATGAATTTTTGAGAGATATTAATTAAATTGGTGAATAATCCTAACTAAGGTGATTAAAATCCAAACATTGATGTATTGTAATTCATAATATCAAACCAGCCCTGAGATAAACTCTGTGTGTGTATGTGTGTGTGTGTGTGTGTGTGCGCGCGCGCGCGAGGGGCAGACACGATGACAAGACTCACATAACTTTCCTGTACCCCAAGGATTACTATTGATGCTTCTGATCCCGAGGGCTTACGGATGAACTGTGTTCCACTCCACAGCATTCTTTACTTTTGGGTAATGCGTTATCAGAGGAAACTCTCTCTTTGTGCCATTAAATCGGTCCAGTGGCTCTGTCTTTTGAGGTTTTACCAGTTACGCTGACAGCATTTCTGCATTGTTTCTAGTTTCTTTCCCTTTGTTCTCACCCTCAGTGGTACATGGTTTGCTCAGTTCCCCTCCAGCCTATTTCTCTGCATATTGCTCAGAGCAGCAGCCACAGGGGTGAGCCCCCCCCACATCAGTAGACAAAGAGCCTAATTTAAATCCTCTCTCATGATTCAGAGTTCAGCTTTGAACCCACCTCTTAATCACAACACGGACCACTTCATCTGCCTCGCAAGATTTCTTCTTAATTCTTTCGTTAAGTGCCTTTATTTAGTTATTTTGATTGTGTTAGCATTCCTGTTTGTTTGATTATGCTGTAACCTTGCAATTATGATTTTTTTCTTTTAGTGCACCACATGCTATGGCACGAAGAAAATGGTTGCTGAGTGTCAAGTGTTCTGGAACTATTTCGAGGTCAATGGCCCTCTAAAATACAGCACCTGTAATACTGATTTGCAAGACAGATGTGCTTTTAAAACAAAGTACACTCATAAATGGTCTCTGTAGGGATAGCTTATTTTATGCTATGGAAAAGGGAAGGCACTAGAATGTTGAAGATTGCATAATAGGTACCCAGTTTCCTTTGGGATCGAGGGGAAATGCAGAATCAGTTAACTACTCATTACTATGCTTAGAAAAATCCAATATTAGCTTTAATCAAAATCATATAACCAACCTTCTTTTTAGAGAATACCTAGTCCCAGGGCCAGCCAGTGTTTTGTTTCCCTAGTACAAGCTTCCAGTGCTTGCTGACTGATTGGATAGTGACATTTACCAGTATTAAGTTAATTCAATTCCATCCAATTCAATCAGTAATCGTGTACCAATTACATTGTGCAAGTACACTACTTGCAATACAATTTGCCTACGACTCAGTTCCTGTCCTGCAAGAGTCACAGTCTAGTAGGAGAAATAAACATATGATTAATTAAGCATACCAGTAGGAAAGAAAACACCACGACGACCATAGCTGTAACTTTCTATATCTGGAGTTAATACGCTCACAAATGTATACGCAGCAGTTTAAAGCACTTCTTAATTTTGAAACATTTTTAAATACCTTTTGTACTCATGCATCTCTCTTTAACCACTTTCTAGTGATTTTGAATTCCTCCAGTGATTTTGAATAGTCTTCTGGAAACAGGAGTATTGGTGCATTTGTGTGAATATCTTCTGGAGTAAAACTTGATGGGACAAGGTGTTAGATCTCCACTCAGGAGTTCCCTTTAACTAAAAAGCACTGAGCTTCAAAATCTAATCCGGGATGTTCCCCCATTCTTCCAGAGTTGTCCTTGTCCAGAAAAGCATCATCGCATTTCTATCTTCTTGAACATCAGCATTGACAAGAGTGGCCTATGATGCAATTATGTTGGTCCCTGAGTGCCAAAGGGTAAACCTCTGCAAAGCCATTTAAATTAATCAAGAAGGCGAAATGTTAATAAGTCAATATGGTGACTAAGCAGGGGAAATTCGTACCCTGAGCATCATCCCATCTGCAAAACTGGGTCTGATAAGTGGAATAGTGATATGAAACGTGACTTGATTTGAGAGTAATGTTGGATGATGTGTTATAGCCTGATCAAGTCAGCAATTAAATATAATCAGAAGAGAGAGTTGTTTAAAAATGTTTCTCTACTTCACTTTGGTGGAATACGATTCTACAGAACACATTCAGAATTAAGAGGTGTATATGTATTTAGCTTAATTAAATATTTAATCACATGTCATCTACCTATTATTGCCACTCTCCAATTTTCCAGAACACCCAGAAGAGTTAGCTAATTTTTAACATTTCTGTTGACTTTCTCAAAATTGAACACTATTGTTTTATGCTTCTATCCACCTTGTGGTTGTCACAAAATCTCTTCCTCTCATTACCTTCAGCTTTGCTGGGAAAACCAAGCGGAATTAGTAATCACTCACGGCATTTAGAAGCTCAGCTGACCTGAATGAAAAGCTCAGGACACATCCAGGTGAAAAATGAAATTGCTTTGCCTTGTTGCAATCCTCACATATTTCTACTCCACTCCCTATAACCATTTCTTATTCTTAATCAGAAGGAAAAATGCAAGCAGATACATTATGTAAGACAGTGGACTAAGGACCGGGCACCGGGTAGAGGCCATTTAATTAAAAGGTGTAAGATGAATAGGCTGTAAAATTCAGCTAGTCCCATATAAAAAGAGTTGGCTTAGCAGAATTGAATGATGATCCAAGTTAACACATGTGAATTTCTGGAAGAGAGAAAAACAGCTTTGAAATCTTATTAGCTTTGCTTTTACTTTTATTGTGCTTCACATTCAAGAATACAGGCTAAGGAATTTTTTTTTTAAAACTGAAGAAAGGAAGGAAGAATGGAAAGGACAGATGGAAGGAAGAAAGACAGCAGTCATATAAGTATGTAGTTGCAGATTACCATCAAAGAATATTATTATGTTTTGTTTGTTTAGTATTAAGTGCCCATCAACATATATCTTCATAATTTTCAAACTTTCAATAGTGATTAGGAACAACAAATGTCTGGACTGTGCCTTCAAAATAGCTTATCCCAGATTTACGATAACAAAGAGGAATTTTGCAATGTTTGCTAGGGGGCACTGTGAGGCCATCTTCGCCTTGTTTGTTCCTTTGAGTTGTTAGTGGTTGGTCCATTTTAATTATCTGTGTTTCTGTGAGACATGAAGTATTACACTGTTAATTATGGAGTTTTCAGCCTCATAATGGTTTTTGTCTAACTACTTTGACTCCACGTATTTCCTGTGCCCTTCAAATTCTATGTTTTCTGGTGGGATTTGGGTAAATTGAAAACACTAGATTATAGTGGGGGCTTCATCTGGGAAATGTAACCAAATCCCGCCTCCACTATGAAGAGTGACATTCAGGGGTCCCTGAGTGGCTCAGTAGGTTAAGCGTCCAACTTCAGCTCAGGTTATGTTCTCCCGGTTGCTGGGTTCGAGCCCCGCGTTGGGTTGTGTGCTGACAGCTCAGAGACTGGAGCCTGCTTCAGATTCTGTGCCTCCCTCTCTCTCTGCCCCTCCCCTGCTCATGCTCTGTTTCTCTCTCTCTTTCTCGTTCTCAAAAATAAACATTAAAAAAAAATTAAAAGAAAAAAGAAAAGTGAAATTTGTTTTCCCCTAAAATCGCCAGGTCTAAGCACATCACAGGGTTTGGTGCTGAACATCCAAATCTTGGGACTTGTATAATGAAAAGTATTCCTTCTATTCTGACATAAACATAATAGGTTTTTGAAAAACAAGATGCCATCCTCTGTATCATCAGCAGGGCCTGGGTTCACCAACCACAATGCAATTAAATAATAAGAATATTCAAAAGCACCTGGGGACTCTTGGTTTGGAGATTTTAATTTTCTAAGGGAAACACAAATACTTTCCGAGGCACTGCTGCTCCGACCTCAGAGCACCATAACTGAGCCAATTTGGGCTCTTCTGAGTCCATTTGTCCACAGTAGAGTTCTCCTAACTAAAATGCATTTGGTATTTTCATGGTCCAGATAAAGCCACTCAACAGTTGAATTCTTTCATTCAAATTCTCAGAAATTAGAACAATTTTAGTGTAAATGCTCCAACAAGAAGCAGACACAGACCACTCACAAGGTCAGCAGAAAATGGAGAATTCGTAGCTTGAACATCTCTAGCGATTTCAGACATGAGTAGTGACATGAGTAGTCTAAGCTTAATTTATAGGGGGTTAAATCGATCATTTGCTTGCGAGTTGAAGTAGCAGTCAATAGATTTTGCAAGGCAAAGGGCCACCCAGATGGTATATGTTGTAAATCAGTCCTTCCCAAAACTTGAAACTAAAACTCATTTCATTTGTATGAGGCCCAATTCTTAGGGCAGGCCCTCTGTGGTGACCAACAGACATGTCTCCAAGGCATAATGGAAACTTCTCTAGCCATCACATTCAATTATTTGGGTGGGCAACTGTTACCTACTCAATACCCATTTCTCATTTACTTCCTTACTAATACAATACCAGTTTTATTGGGTGTGGCAATTGTCCAGCTAAAAAACCTTACTTTTCCCAACCTTCCTTGTAGCTAACATTTCCCATGTGAAGCAGTTCTCACCAACGAATTTGAAAGAAAATTTTGTTGGGTGCTTCCAATGAGACATTTAAAATGGAACAAACTTGGCTGGCTTGTCTGTTATCCTTTCATCTTTTCCACGCTCCTTTATTTCTGGAATATAGATTCAATGATGATACAGAGTAGGAATCATCTTGTGACCCATGTAGGCTGGCTGAGCACCATGGCAGAAGGTGCTTCCCGACAGCCTGCACCAACGCTGGACTCCCTAACTCACTCTTGACTTCTCATTACCCAATAAATAACACCTCTATCTCATACAAGCCACTGATATTTCAGATTTCTCTTTAATGTGGCTGACCTAAGTTCCTATCTGGTACGTACACCCTATAGCAAAAAAAAAATATGAGCAATTTACATCATTAACAGCAAACTTTAAATTTCTTCAGTTTCTTATTTTATTTTGAAAAACTCAAACATTTTATTTTTTATTCCATAATATACCTAAAGTAAAATTGATGACCTGGGTGGGGCGGAGGGGGGGGGCGAATGGGTGGCTCAGTCAGTTAAGCATCCGACTTCAGCTCAGGTCATGATCTTGTGGTCCTCAAGTTTGAGCCCCATGTCAGGCTCTGTGTTGACATCTCAAAGCCTGGCATCTGCTTCGGATTCTATGCCTCCCTCTCTCTCTGCCCCTCCACCACTCACACTCTATCTCTCAAAAATGAACAAATGTTAAAAAAAATTTTTTTTTAATTGATGATCCAGGTAATGTGGCATTTACCCTCTGCCTTCTGGTAGCACATCATGTCACTGTGTATCCAATACGGAAGATACAACACTGGAATAAAGTCCAGGAAGTTTGCAACAACATGTATCCCACGAAAATGCCATCAGTAGGTTAAGCTTTAGTGTTCTCATATCTAAAATGGGAATAAAATATTTAAAACACCTCATTGTGAAAAGAAATGCGTAAGATGAAGCTAAATCCCCTAACACTGTGAATGGAACATCTCTGCCCACATTTCTATTGAATGAAAGACTGAAGAATAAAATAAACAAAAGAAGTTCAGTTATCTGAAAGGTAACTTTAACACTAATGAGAAAATCTAAAGTGGAAATGGAGAAGTTCAAATTGAAGTGTCTCAAACAAGGTAGATAGACAAGATGGAGTAGACCACACCAACTGGACTTGTGTTAAGAGCCAGGAGCAATCTAAATTCAAAAAACCAAGATCAAGAGCAAAGTCATGTACAGAGATATCCTCTAAACTCATAAAAGTTAAAAATGACTATATAAACCTATACTTATCAATACAGATTCAATATCTTTTTGACAAATCAAGCCCGAAATCCTCAGCTATCACACAGATGGCAAGTTCCATTTGTAGGGCTTCGTAAGTCACCTACTGCCAAAATACAGAGATTGGCTGTGTTTCAGACCTACAAAAGGCATAGCATACAACTGATTTGCAAAGAAAAATACTCTAGGATATTTCATAAATGAAGAAATTAATCATGTTTTGACTTAGACCGAGATTTGATGTGGTGGAAAACAAAAAACAAAAACAAAAGGCCAATGTAACACAACACAAAGGAATATACAAAAGATATTAAAAGCCATTGGACAATGAATTTATATAGTATCTGAGGAGTCATGAAATTGTATAGAGAAAACATCTTCTATATTCATTAAAGCTGCTGAAATGGAAACTTGACTTTTGATTGAATATCCCTTTCTGATTAAAAGGGAGGTGGTTTAGAGGCCATGAGGTTTAATTAAAAAATGGCACTGGATTGAAAGTGAAGATCACGGCTCTAATCCCAGCTCAATCTTTAACATATGACCTTAAAAAGGTACTGTCTCTAGGTCTTGGTTTATTCAACAGAAAATGAAGATAATAATAGCTACACTACAGGTCTGCAATGGAGATTAAATCAGATAATATATGTAGAAGTTTGCTAGCAGAGGACTTAACCTTATAGAAAATATTTCAAAAATATTCCTTTCTTTGACTTCAGTGAGTTAGTGTCGTGCCTGATGGGGTGCAGTAGAGTCAGTATTTTTACTGAGCAAACCCAGTTGCAGAGTATGCTCCAATCTGTCCGTCGCACTGCACAAAGGGAACAGAGTTGGAGGGAGGGTTATAAATCTGGCTACTGGGGAGCAGTAACCCACAGCCACTGCTTATCATGAAAAGGTTATGATGGGTTCACACTTTTTTCGGGCAAGTGTCTCTAAGGAGTCTTATCAAGCGAACTGGGCAGGGTGGCCAGAGATTCTAGGAAATAATCAAGGTCAAGACTACTGGGAATATGGTTCTAGGTGACAAGTATATCCAGAAGACCACCAATCCAGTTACCGAGAAGCTGGTGAAAATACTGAGCAGGCTTGTAGGAAAGAGCAGGACAGAGGATCAGAAAAGGATTCCTTTCCCAGAAGTCCAGGGACATGACAAGTTCAAATTTACAATCCTTGGTTCCAAGGTTTCTGTATTTGTCATTTTAATAGATTCTGCCAACTTTACCTCCTTAGGAATTTCACAAATTCACACTTCTATCAACAATTTGCAAATCAAAGGTGTGTTCTCAAACTTTTTGAGTTTTGCTGATGTGGCAGTGAAAACTCTGTATGTTGTGGTAGGCTGTTTGCCTAAAGGTATCATAGGTTGGGTCTTACTTTCTCCCACTTTTATATCCTGGTGGATCATACCTAGGAATTTTTGACAAATGTTAAGTTCAGCATTACTCCGTGAGAACAAGTAGCCAAGAAAAGAAAGCACGCGCTCTTGCATCCAAACAAGCCTGACATCAAAACTCATTTACCCAATTACTTAGCTGTGGACCTTTGGGAATTTATTTCATTTTTCAACTGTAATTTCCTCCTTTGTAAGTGGCATTATTGAATGGTGGGATTTACTGAACATCTTATAAAGCACCTGTCATTTCATCATGCATATAAGGTCCAGTTTTTTAAAATTTAAACGCTTTTAAAATCATTAAATTGTGATTGGGTGAATGTGTGTGTGTATTTGTGTGTCATTTCATGCTAAAATGCTTTTTATCCTATTTGTGCATTCTTTTGGAGGTAAGATATCTAAATTCATTAATACACAACAAGTTATGTCCTGGACATTTTAGATAAGCAACGTGAAATGCATTTACTGATAATGTGTAATTAAATCAGTAAGTTAGATTGTTATACCAGTAAACTTGGTTTCCTTTAGGGTTTCATAATAGGTCCTAATTCCAACTTCTTTCGCAATAACTTTGCCTAAGTGTTTGAAAATGGTACACGAGAATAGAAATTTCTACTGGTGGCAGTTTTACACACTCTCAATCCTTTCTCTCCAAACCTGGTGCATCATTGGATTCAGGACTGATAAAATAGATCTCATTCCTGTTATCTGTTACTTCCCATTATGTAAGACAATTGAAAAATCTGCTTTTGCTTTCATTTCCATTCTCAGTGTTTGGGAGATTTGCACATTTCCAACTGCTAGGAAATTTAGCCCTAATCCTTCTAGTCAAAATAGAAAAAAAAAAAAAAAATCTACATCCCAACTTAATCTTATGCCGTGCCTTCCGCAAAGTTTACTTAATTTCCCGGTAACTTTGAGTCTATTTTGAGTCTCTTTTACTTCCCAGTACTTCCCAAAAATCGTAATTCTACATATATGTGCATATTTCCTTTTTAAAGATTGCCTTTTCACCACTAAAACACAAGTCCCATGTAGTTAGGGAACATGTTTGTTTTATTCACCGCCTTACACCGCCATCCAATTTCAAAAATTGTATTTAGCCTGTAGTAGCTATTAAAACATATTTATTGAACGAATAAATACATTCCCGTGCCTTCAGATATCTTTACGCCCCTCTTAGGAACAGATTACTTATCACATCATGAATGGTTTAGTTCAAAGTCCTTCTACATGGTCTCTCTTTTTCTTTTTAAACTGTATCTTCCTAAAACCTAGCAATTTTTATTTCTTCTCTCTGGGCTGATATGATTCTCTGAGTTTCATTTTTCCATGTTAGATAGTTTCCACATTAATTAAAAAGCAATGAAACAAAATATTTGTAGTCTCAAAAGCATGAGCATATAACGCTTTTATTTTTGCACTATAGCTGTTAGTAAAAATATAAGGCAATGTGTCAGTTCAATAGGTTTCTCTGTCTGGTAAACGCGGCAATTATTTTTCAGCACTTCCTGACATATACCGAGAGAATAGAGCTTAAGAGCCTATCTTTGTCTAATAGGATATAAAAATCAGTATGACAACTGTCAATTCTCCGAAAGACCAGGAGAAAATTCTGTTAATCCAACAAAGCTAAGTTTATTAGACCTACTGCAATAAAGGAAACTACAACTTTGACAGAGTCTTTGTGGCACTTCGGAAGGGGAAAATCTGGGAGGTGGGTAATATTTGTATACTTTTAGGGTATGAAAGGGGGAATTTTAAGTTGGGTCTTACCAGGAGGGGAACTGGTTGGGACTGGGCAGAGTTTATGAAATGGCACACACAGAGAAGTGAGGGTCTTGAAGTGGGTATGATGAGTAAGCTGTTAGTCCCTGTAAGTAAGCTATTCTTGTTTGTTTATAGTCCTATCTCCCAGGAGCAAGTATTTCCTGGAGCAGGTACCTAAGTTTATTATTTAATGAAGCCAGAGGAAGTATGCCTAGCCCCAGTATTGTTTAACACAGGAATAGATGGGATGCCTGGGTGGCTCAGTTGGTTAAGCGACCAACTCTTGATTTTGACTCAGGTCACAATCTCATGATTTGTGGGATCAAGTGCCACGTGGGGCTCTGTGCTGTCAGCATAGAACGTGCTTGGGATTCTCTCTCCCTTTCTCTTTGCCCTCCTTCCAACTCATGGGCACCAGCTCTCCCTCTCTCTCTCTCTCTTTCTTTTTCAAAATAAATAAATAAGCATTTTTTAAAAACCACACAGGAACAGAAAATCATTTTGGTATCAGGTTTCAGCCCTTCCTTTTCTTAATTCATCAGTGTTAGCTGAGGAAGACTCTATTATCATCTGAACACAGGATAAATCTATATCTGTATATTTTATATGGTCGTGGTTGTGTATAATGTTTCTGTCAATGATCATTTCAACTTAAGTTTCAGACTTTCTTCTATATTTGTTGGAAGATACTTTATTGAATTGTTTGCTAGAACTATAGCTGTGAAGCAACATTTAAGACTCTGGAGATTATTACACATCTGGGTGCTGTGACACAAATACTAATCTGAATTATTATTATCAGGACTGTAGGCCGCTTCTAGGCCAGCCATAAAGAGTCCTCAAATGAAATCTCGAGAATAGATCAAATCCCACATCCAAATGGTCCACAAAACCATACAAGGGGTTGTTAGCTACATTTATGAATCCTTTATTCCTTAAATGTTCTCAGATGCAAGACAGATATTCCTCAAATATTAAAGATATAAGAGACATCTTTTTCTTGGGGGGCCTAGATGGCTCAGTCGGTTAAGCGTCGAGTGTCTGATTTCAGCTCAGGTCATGATCTCGTAGTTCATGGGTTCAAGCCCCAGCTTTGGGCTCTGTGCTGACAGCTCAGAGCCTGGAGCCTGTTTGAGATTCTGTGTCTCCTTCTCTCTCTGCCCCTCTCCCACACATGCTCTGTCTCTCTCTGTCTCTCTCTCTCAAAAATCAACATTAAAAAAAATTTAAAAGAAGATTTTTTTTCTTGATCATCAATTCTTGAATCCACAACTTTAGCTGATTTTCTACCTTTTCCGTAGCTTCATTATGTACTATACATATTACTTTAGGACTTTCTGAAGCAGTCCCATTACGAGATAGCAGATTTCCTCTTCTTTTTCCTGAATGTAATACATTGTTGAATCATTAACATTGAACACATGGTAAACACCACTATAACTCAAGCCTGAATGAAGCCTATCTAACACATATTTTCTAAGAAGGCACATCACAGCCTTCTTGTGCTAAGGGATACTAAACAGAACTCTAGAACTACACTTGAAGAGAGTTTAAAATGCAAAATCACAACAAAAATACAAAACTGCAAAAGACTTGGCATTTAATATACATCAAAAAGGACACTGTTTAAGGTACGAACACCTAAACAATAAGGCAGCACGTTGCCTTCAGTGACCTCGGAATGTGTTTAAGAATGTGTGTGAGGGGCGCTTGGGTGGCTAAGTCAGTTAAGCATACGACTTCAGCTCAGCTCATGATCTCGCGGTTTGTGGTTCGAGCCCTGCGTCGGGGTCTGTGCTGATGGCTCCCTGGAGTCTGCTTCAGGTTCTTGTCTCCCTTTCTCTCTCTGCCCCTCCCCCACTCATGCTCTGTCTCTCTCTGTCTCTCAATATTAAAAAACATTAAAAACAAAAAAGAATGTGTGTGAGAATGTGTATGTCGGGTGCCTCAAATCTTTCATTGCTCGGCACATGTCGGTGAATGACTGAAAATTGCCATGGATGTTAATTTGGGGGATTACAAATAAACTTTAGCGAGTAGTCAATTTCACAAATACAGAATCCATGAATAATGAGGATGAACTGTATGTTAGTGTGTTTAATTGGATGCTCCATTTCTCCAGGGCTCTTGTTATTTTTTCCTCATTCTTTTTTTCTTTCTGCTCTCAGATTGGATGATCCTTATTAATCTAGCTTCATGGTTACTGATTTGTTCTTCTCTCTGTATACTCTTGAGCCCCTCAAGCACATATTGTAATTTGGTCATTAGACTTCTGAACTCCAGAATTTCCTTTTGGTTTATTTTATAACTTTTATTTTTCATTAATATTCTCTAATAGATGAGACGTTAGCATCATACCTTCCTCTAATTCTTTAAGCATGGATTCCTTTAGTTCTTTGAACGTATTTATAATAGCTATTGTCTGCTAAGTACAACATTCAGGCTCCACTAGAGGTGGTTTCTGTTGCTTACCCTTTTAAATCCTGAGCGTAGGTTACACCTTCTTGTTTATTTGCTTGTCTCATAATTCACCATTTTTTTTTGTTCAAAACTGGATATTTTGGTAATATATTGTAGAAACTCTGATACTGTCACTCCACCTCCAGAGCTGTCATTATTGTTTGCTTACGTGTTTATTTTGGGGGGTACATGACTGAACTAGTTGAGTGAAAACTATTTTTCCCAAAATGTGCCACCTCTGATGTTGCTTCTCAGAGAGTGCAACTGTGGCCATGTACACAGGTACCCTAACTTCTACCCCACTGGCTTGACAATGGTTTCACTTTGACTGTCTCTTTCCATGAATTTCCTCTTAAGCTGCTGGCTCTGTCTGCCTGTATTGGTATCAGACCCAGCAGTTAGTCTACGCTCATTTCTAGCTGATTGCTCTATTGTTTTTGGCAACTCCCTGATAAATAAATGACTCTGAAGCCTGACCCAATCCTGTCTGAACAGAAATGGTCTGACTCCTGTTTGTAGGAAGAGTCTTTGAGGCTAAACCTTAAGGCTTCCTTCAATCCCAGGAGAGCCCTTCTTTGCTGCTTCTTTCTTCAGTTATTTCTGTTAACCTTCTAGCTGTTTTGTCTTTTCTCTTACTGCTGTTACAGAGTCACAAGCCCCCTACTGATTGCTCACTGCCAAAATCTCCATTGTTTTCTATCATGCCCTTAAACTTGAACTTCTCCACACCCTGTTCCATATGAAGTGCGTCTTTTAGGGAGAACTATGGAGAGTTTGTCCTTATGACCTTCCTCTTCCCCCTGGGAAGAACATGGATGCTAGTGCTCCAGAGGTGGGGTGAAGACAGCAACCTGTTTCACTTACAGGGACCTCCATGTTGTATGAACAGAGTTCTAGGCAAAGAAAGCCTCTGGTCTTCTTGGCTTTCTTCTCTTATCATGTAACCTTTGCTATACACATGAAATGGGTCAAGGATGATTAGGACCCAGTATTCGCAGCCTTTCATGCCTAGTAAAGAACTTCCTATGACAAGGGACTGGGGGAGAAAGAGGACCCTTAACTTCTGTGCCTTTTTTGGCTGGAATAGAGCTTCTGCAACATGGAGCTGGGAGAGGCAGGGATGAGAAATACTGGTAGCCTGCCCCTCTTGGGGAGATACCCTAACACTAGAGTTGGAGCTGTAGTGAAAGAGCACCTCATCCTCTTAGCTTCACATGCTTAGAGTAGAGCTTCCATCATTCTGATCTGGAGAGACAAAGGCAGCAAGTCATGGTTCAAATTTACTGACTCTTTCTGTTCTTGCTGCCAAGATTTAGCTTTTGTTGAATAAATATTTCTCCACTTACTGAATGACTTTCAGAGGCTTTAAAAGGTGTTTTTTTTTTTTTTTTTTTTTTAGCTTTTCATGTTATTTTAGTTTACTGGGAGAGGATCTACAGAGCTCCTCACATCGCTATTCTAGAAGTGCTTCTGACCTGGTATTATTTTGTATAGATGTTATCACTATTTATACATCCTTACATTTAAAGACTTTTTCTATCTCTGATTATTGTTCAAAAAGCTTTTATCTTAACAGAGCGTTTGTAATCTATTATGATCATCATTCATGTTGGGAGACCGTCTCTTCCAAGACTTCCAGTTGGGCATCGAGACATAAGTCTTTTCTGCTTCTTATTTCCATCGTTAATTAAAGTTTCAACCACAGTTTTGGCAGGTACTAAACATGGGCATAAACAGAGAATAGAGACCCAAGCCAGACGCTTAATTTTTCTAGCCCTAGTTTCTAGTCCTCTTCAAGATCATTACTCTAGTCCAGGAAATGTTTCTATCTCTCTCTTTGCCGTATGGTGGGAAAACAGCTCTCATTTCATCAACCCATATCTTCCATACTCTGTTTTGGTTTTGTTCTGTTTTTAATAAAAGCCGTGTTAAACCCACAAACCCTTGCTTAAACCTCTTAAACCCACAATGACTTGCTCTCTCAAAAATCACAAGTGTTAGAAATCACAAAGGTTTTTATTTTCAATAAATTGCCTTTTCAGTAAGTTTTCAATAACCCAACAAAGAATGTGGCTGCTTATTCCTGCCTACCCTGAAGGGCAAGGCATAACGAAAGCTGCTAGAATGGCCCAACCATTGACAGTAGGGCAGTCAATGAGCACAACAAAACTTGGACAAAGGCATGTCAAGTAACATTTCAAAATATTACCCTGCTATGACTTTAGAATTGCTCAGCAAATCACATGATCTTTTTATTGAAGAGGGCGACTGTGGGATGGTAGGGTGGGGAGAGGGTGGCTGCTGGTGAAAGCTTGCTTGGTTCTTTTTTTCTGTAAAAACCAAATGTAATTAAGAAGAGAAAGAAGAATAAAGGAATGAGTTACTTTGCTTTCATAGATTTTCTTTTAAAGTAGTGATTTGTGCAACCTGTTTTTCCTTAGCTCTTTTCAGAGTTTCCATTCCTGGATGATGGGTCCAGAGTTCCCTAAATGTCTCTGCCACACCATGTTCATCTTCCGTGCATTTGTAGATGTTGTGGTTTCTTCATCCCGTCTGCATGGGCTTTCGTTGAGCATTGTCATTCCCTGCTTTTTTAAGTGAGTTCCACTTGATTGTTTCATGCCTCATTTTTTAGTATGTCTGAAAGTCTGCACCACCAGAGCAGAAAGGGCAACTTTTCACTGTAAGGGAAGCTAAGCACTCATTATAAACTATTTTTATTTATTAGAAAACAAAAGGGGACATTTTTTAAAAAGATAAAAGAAGAGAGCTGCCAAAATTGTTAATCATCCCTTCTCCAGATCAGAACACCCATGAGTTCAAAAACCAGGGGGAGAGCTTGAGGATGATGAAATCTACTGTGGGAGGATAATATTTTCATATCTTCCCTGATTCATTTCTCCTGAAATTTCCAACTTTCTTTTTTTATCTTAGCCATTTTTTTCTCTGCTCAGTGAATCAAGGAAAGGATTTAACAATAGAAATCAGGGTCAAATGTATTGTCTCCTCTTGACTTCCAATTTTCAAAAACCTGGATCCTTGTTGAAATAGAAATGGCTCCAGGCATAGACAAAGTATTTTTGGATAATACTTTAGTAAGAGCAAAACATTCTTGCTGCCCACTAAGAAAAACAAGAAACAGAAAAGAAATCGACAGTAGTAGGTCCCCTAGGTAAGATCGCTGTGCCACCCTGCATGGGTTGTTTACCAGAAAAGTTGAGGGAAGGATAGAAAATCCCCAAGTAGGTTTATGTCTCAGTTCCCAGGTAGATCTTACAGAGACAGCATGTTACAAGAATAAAAATGCTCTGTTGTGTAAAGGTCTTCTACCTTTCCACTGAGCTTCCCATATCTTAACGTTATGTTGTAGAAGCAACAGAATACTCCCTCTCCAATGTGCCCAATGTGCAGGTAAGGAAGGTGAGTAGCAAGAAAGAGAGCTCTCAGATGTGAACAGATGATGTATGTGAAATTGACTTATGTGACCTTGGGAACCTGTGTGGGCAAACAGCCGAACACCAAATAGAATGGTGGATGTCTCTGCAGATTATCACTATGGGTTAAAGACACAAAGGTTTAGATGTTTGTGGTTCTGCACATTGGCTTCATTGTCCAAGAAGATTGCTCTAACGAACTATCACACTAAATTTCTAGCCAGTAGGAAAAGGTCTTCTTTATCTGTTAAGTTCTACATATAGCATTTCCTTCTATCTCATTGGCCAAAGCAGATGAAAAAAAGAGACTAGGGAATATAGTGTTTGGCTGGTTCTTATTAAAGAGTTCTCTTTCTGGGCACCTCTCTTTTCTCTGATACTCTTTGCTGGGACCTCTAGCAATCTTCCTCCAGACTCTCAACACCAACTCTTCAACTCAAGGAATTTCCTGGGTGCAACCTGGGTTTGCCCTCATGCATTACAACCTGGACTCTTTCTCAGGTCAGTGGGCTGGGGAAATTTTAGGGCTTGCCTTTTTTGTTTCTCATTTTAAAGGATCACTTTCCTTCATTGCCTGATATCCAGGATCTCAAAATCGTGTGTTTCATATGTTTTATTTCCTTTTATTGTTTGTGTATTTCTGGTGGGAAAGGTTAATCAGGTCTCTGGTATTTTGTCTTGGCTAGAAGCGAAAGTTCCCTACCCTATTCACTCCCCCCACCCCCACTATTTATTATTATATCCCATCTCTTTCATCTACACGGTGCTTTGCAAATTATTTTGGTATTCTTTGCAGTTTGCTAGAATATAAAGTGAAGTCGGCATATACACATTACTTCTTGCCAGAGATAAAAGTGCTTTTGAATAGTCTCATTTCTAATTATGTCTCTCTGCCTGCATGATTTGAGCCTGGAGAGATGGGGATTGGTTCAAGAAGAGGATGTATCTGGGGGCACCTGGGTGGCTCAGTCAATTAAGTAGCTGACTTCAGCTCAGATCATGATCTCATGGTTCGAGGGTTCGAGCCTGATGTCAGGGCTCTCTGCTGACAGCTCAGAGCCTGAAGCCTGCTTTCAATTCTGTGTCTCCCTCTCCTTGCCCCTCCCCCAGGCACACTCTGACCCTCTGTCAAAAATACATAAAACATTTAAAAGACTTTAATATAAAAGAAGAAAATGTATCTGAAGTGAAAGATTATGAACCTAGGAAAGCAGTAAGCAATATCTCAAGCAAAGGTGATGGGTATTGAGGAGGGCATCTGTTGCGATGAGCACTGGGTGTTGCATGGAAACCAATTTGACAATAAGTTTCATATTAAAAAAAAAAAAGAAAAGAAACAGCAAAGGTCGTTTTAGAAAGGCCAAAGTGCATGATGAACAGGTTAGATTGGAGTACTCATGGGATAACACTCTTGTGGATTTTTTGCCTAATCGAAATTTGCAAAATGTCTTGTAAAATTTTTAGCAATTAATGCATTATTATTTTTTTTAAACTACTAAATTTAAAGGATTGGCAGGCAGATTACTCAAGTCTGGTCCTAGTTCTGGCATAAAATATTTTCAGGGTAGGTAATCTACCATTTCTACACCTGTTTCCTTTTAATGATTGTATATGTGAGGGAATAAACTACTTGATTTTTTCCATACTAAATTTCTATGTTTTTGTGGAAGGTTTTCTGAAAGTAGGCAACCCTATTAAAGTTTCTACAGATGTCAGAGGGCCAGTTTATCCTGGAGCTTTCCCCTTTCCTAATCTTTACAATTCTTGCTTACACTCCGTTCTGCATATAAAACTGTCCTTGTAACCTCCAGGGTGTGCACAATCTGAAAAATTAGAAGAATTACATCTTGGTAAGTATTTGGTTTGTTGCATTTTCTCCCCTTCTACAACTCAAATTTTTTTGCTAATAACAACAATAACAAAAGTGTCATGTAAAAGAATTGGTCCCCACACTTGAGATGAAAAGATTTCAGAATATAAATCGAGTTGAACATAGCGACGGGATATTTTCCATTGGCAAACTATTCTTTATAAATTTGAGGGGGACCGATGTGCCTGACTTTCAATCTTAAGGGTGCACAACAAGTTTTGTAGATATGAATTCTATTATTACTATATTGTTTCTAGCACATTTTACAAAAGCAAAATGTCTTTGTACCACTAAACAACATCTACTTGCAAGTGAAGAGGGAACAAAAGCTCATAAAACTGCAATAAAATATTTATTTGTCTTCAGCAATAGGATTAATTTTATCACTGTAGATTTATGACCCCAGAAATTCGTTGCTGGATATTTAATATATCAAAATAGCAGAACAAGGAGCTTGTATTAAGAAATGTGTTGTGAAACTTGTGATTTACCAGTGAGAACAGATTTCTTTTTTTTTTTTTTCCGTAAGACTTAATAAAACAGGAGCAAAATTGAATTAGTTTGGCATAAAGTTTAATTGCCTGACAAAAAAATTTGATACTGTTATTGCATTACTGTTTATGTACAACATATATTGGACTTGTGGGTCATCATCCCTTCCCCCCCCCCCCCCCCCACCAACTAGACCCTCAGACAGGGAGAGCTAATCATGGCAATAGGATCGCAGTGTTAGTGTCTAAGAATCTGCCCATTGATTGCATCTTCCTATCATAAAGGAGGAAAAGTTTGCCATAATGACCTTTCCAAAAGGGAAAACAGGGTTTTATAGCTTGCTGCCTCCCCTAATGCAATTCCTTTGTTGAATGCCTACCTCTTCAGGAATTCCAGAGCTCTTCAGCACTATAGTACCTTGAGATAGTGTGCCTTAGTGACATTCACTTTATGCATCTGGGAGCTTTCTTTCTTTCTTTCTTTCTTTCTTTCTTTCTTTTTTTTTATGATGGAAATAGCCTGATAGCAGAAAGTCATAAAAGAACACAGTAAATTGACAAATTTTCCCTATTTTGAATTGTGGCTATAGCTCTGAACTACTCTCTTTCTGCTCACATTTTTTTTTTAATCTTTTGAGCTCCTATAAGAATTAGGTACACACTTAGGAAAAAACAGTCTCCTGAGATTGTAATGTGGGAGCTAGACATCATCATGTTCAGAAAGGTTAGAGGAATATGGTCTGGCAGAGGCAGAACAAGTTCAGTCTCCATAATTCAACTCGCATAGAATTCGAGAATAGAGCCACTAAATCGATGATATGGCCATAGAGTTTACTACCAGAAACCATCTCAGTTCTTATCCATAAAGCTTTTAACAACTAACCTTCATGGGGCTTGCTTTGTGAATTTCTGAGCAGATGGACAGTTCCCAGAGGGTGGCTCAGTCTGGGTCCCTGTTACAGAAAATAATTAAGTGAAAATATATACCATGGAGGAGGGAGAAGCCAACAATTTCCTTTACGTTTGATATGAATGAAAAGAAAAAAAAAATCTGGATTTATTTTCTCTTGTCTATCCTAGTGTTTCCCGGGGGTCTTGATATTTCATGTTTTTAAAGAAAACCACTTGCTTTCCTTCACACCTCTGATTTGCTCTCTTGTCCCATTGTATGCTCTTGGTAGCAGAAACATATGCAACTTGATGGAGTATACTTGATGGAGGCCAGCATTTTCAAGATTTGGGGAAAAAATTGTAAGATATCCAGTGCTTTTATATCCACCCCCATAACTGTTTATTAATAACCTACTCAGAGATGTTAAAGACCACACAATGCATAAACCTGATTCACTGACAACCAGCCATTATTAGGCTTCTGTATGTAAATCTTGCTTGAGTGATTCATCAAAAACCAATGATGAGATTTTTGTCTGAGAATTTCCAATCAGAAGTTAAAATAAAAGATTGAGTCCGTAAAACCTGCATGCGTTTTATGGTAGAAAAAGAGATTATCGGTTAAATTCAAGGTAACATGTTCACATGAGTGCTGGTGTCTATTTCTCTCCTCAATTCTTGATTAAAATGGCCAAATAAGTGTAACAGTAGGAAATTAGTTTAATTAAGGGGAAAAACTCACATCAACATTTTTTTTTACCGAAAGAAAAGATTATAAAACTGCGCCATCTAAAAGAAAAGGAAGATTATACACTCAAAACATCTTCACAAAAGTTAAAAGCAAAAGATGGGCAAAGATAGACAACACTCATTGAAATGAAAAGAAAGTAAAGGTGGCAACATCAATGCCAAACAAGATAAAATTCAATGCCAAACATATTAAATGCACCCGCAACACCGTATTATTGATGAAAGGGACAATATTCAAAGAAAATTTTAAAAGCTGTGTTCTTCGCATGACAGTAACCAATAGCAAAAGAGGTAAAATAGCCAAAATGTGCAGATGGTAGAAATCCAAAAGAAGTTGAAAAGAATATAATGGAAGACGAATACATTTTGTATCATCCTGGAGGTATCCATAACACATAAATAAATTCATTAATACATCAATGTCCTACAGAGATTTAGCATTTCTTTCCCAACACTCATAAAACACTTGCAAAGAACTGGTTGCGTACTAAGCTAAGGGTTTTGGACAGTCCAAAACCTTGCAAAATGCTGCCATTGTAGTGGATACATTCTCTGACCATAATACAAGAAAAGAATAGCAAAATAAAATTAACAAGACGCAATAGCCTGACTGTCTTCTGCGTTTTGCAGAATTATGTTATGACTCTCTATTTCCAGGAGCATTTCTTTGCATATTCTTGCAGAGAATTTCTTAATCTAAAACCATTCTCTGTGGCCACCCCACTGGCATCATCCAGTACTTTTTTAGGTAGTTAATAACATCTACACCGGAATTCTTTTTGGCCACTATGTATCCAAATAGCTCTAGCTCCGGCAGCACAAGACAATGAGTGAAATCCCTGAGCCTGTCGCATTTGCCCTGAATGACATGTGCCGTTGCCCGCCCTAAAATGCCACTTAGTTGTGCTTATTTATTTTTATGCATGACCCTATTTTCAAAGCCTTTTTCATTTTCTAGCATTTAAAAGTTAAACGGACAACTTTTCTAAATAATTCTTAGACCACAAGAAAATATAAATGTAAATTATATAATATGCAGGAAAATGTCAGCAGTGCGAACTTTACATATCAAAATTTATGAGAGATTTCCAAGACTCTACTCAGAGGAAAATAAATGTCTCTATGTGTTTTAAAGATTACAGAAAAAGAGTAAAAATTTTAAATTTCATTTAAGAAGTTACAAAAAGAATATCTAAAATAAAGCGGGGATTGGCAAACTTCAGTCTAGTGGCCAATTTCAGCCCACCATCTGTTTTGGTAAATAAGCTGGTTACTGGAACATAGCTGTGCTCATTCATTTCTGAGTTGTCTATGTTTCTTTTTGTGCTTCAAGGGCAGAGCTGAGTAGCTGTGAAAGAAGCCATTTGGCCTGCAAAGTCACACAGCCCTTTACTATATGCCCTTTACAGAAAAAGTTTGCTGGTCTTAATCTAAAGTATGCAGAGAAAGGGATTATTAAAAATGAAACGAAAAACAATGTGGGTAGCAGAAAAGACTATAAAATGGAGAGATACATCAATTGTTGTTTAAGCACATAGAAAACTGAGTGATATTATAAATCTTATTTTGTTAGCATTTTCTCAAAAAAAAAACCCATTGGGTAAAAAGCATAATTTTAAAAATATAGAGGGGCACCTTGGTGGCTCAGTAGGTTAAGCATCCAACTTTGGCTCAGGTAGTGATCTCACGGTTCGTGGGTTTGAGTCCCGTGTCAGGTTCTGTGCTGACAGCTCGGAGCCTGAAGCCTGCTTCAGATTCTGTGTCTTTCCCTCTCTCTGACCCTCCCCAACTCATGCTCTGTTTCTCTCTGTCTCAAAAATAAATAAACATAAAAAAATTTTTTTAAATATACAGATATTTTTTTTTTACCTATGGGTGGAAATTTTTTTTTTTTTTTGAGCGAGAGAGATAGTGCAAACAGAGGAGGGACAGAGGGAGTGGGAGAGAGAATCTTAAGCAGGTTCCACGTCCAGCATGGATCTCACAACCGTGAGATCATGACCTGAGGCGAAATCAAGGGTCACACGTTTAACTGACTGAGCCACCCAGGCAGCCCAGCATACAGGTGAAAAATTCTAAGAAAACATTAGCAAATCTAACTCGGCAGTATACTTAACTATGAATAAACTTCAGCAAGTTAAGGTATACTACAGGGATATATAAATTATTTATCATAAGTAAATATGTTATTATACCTATTCACATCATACAAGTCAAAACAAGAAAGAATATATTAATCTCAATAGATACAGAAAAACAGTTGGTCTTTTTTATGATAGAAAAATAGGAAGAAATAGGAAGGGAAATCCTTAGTATGATGCCAACATCCAGTATTTTTTCACAGCTGAAAACATCAGAGATAATTTCATGGAAGTCGCAAGTAATGCGAAAATGCCTATTATTGTAATGAATATTTAAAGAGAAAGGTTTGTAAAAGCTCTGGTCAATGGAATAGGACATGAAAAATTTTGAAAGGAAAATATAAAATTATTATTTTCAGATTACATGAGTATATTTCTTGAAAACAAACTAAATCAGGAAATGAACATTAATATATTATCATGATCTGATCTTTGGACCCCAGTCAAATTTCCTCAGTCAGCAAAAGGGTGTTACATGTTGCATTTACTTATCGTGTCTCTTCATTTTTCTTCAATCTGAAATAGTACCTCATTCTTTCTTTAAAAATATTTGTTTGTTTATTTATTTATTTATGTATTTATGTATTTATTTATTTATTTTGAGAGAGATAGAGTGCAAGTGGGGGAGAGGGGGACAGAGGATCTGATTTAGGCTCCACACTGACAGCAACTATCCCCATGCGGGGTTGGAACTCATGAACCACGAGATCGTGACCCGAGCCAAAGATGGATGCTCAACCAGCTGAGCCACCCAGGCATCCCAGTACCTCATTTTTTATTTGTATTTTCTATCTCGACACTTTTGAAAATTATGTATTACTTATTTTGTAGAGTATCTCTTAATTTGGATGTGTCTGGTGTTTCCTCACATTAGAGTCAAGTTTCACATCTCTGGATAGACTATTTTAGAAATAACGTGCTCTCATTTTATCTCATCGTGTCAGATACACACATTTTTCCTTTGCCTTACTAATAATATATACCTTTGACAAGTTGATTAAAGTGGTGTTGGTCAGGTTATTCCATTCTAAAGTTATCACTTTTCCTTTTGTAATTGATAAATATTGTCGGGAAGGTACTTACGAACAATAAAAATATTCTGTTCTCCATCAAACTTTCTATTTATTCATTTATTTATTTATATTGGTATAGATTCATGGTACTCTATTTTGTTCAATGGTTATAATTTGTTTCTATATTTATTTGTTTTGTTTAATGTTTGTATTTATTTTTGAGGGGGGGTGCTCACACACATGCATGCACACATGGGGGAGAGGCAGAAAGAGAATTCCAAGAAGGTTCTGTGCTGACAGCACAGAGCCTGACGCCAGGCTGGAACTCATGAACCATCAGATCATGACCTGAACGGAAGTTGGGCACTTAACCAACTGAGCCACCCAGGTGCCCTTCTGTATTTATTTTAAAGCTCAAATTGTCCCAGATTGAGAGGTAGGAGCCCCTTTGACCTAGCTCCTGTGTCCCTTTGATGTGTCCCTATCATTCTTTAAGCACTTTTACATTCTGACATGAGAGTATATTCTGATCCCATCTTGTGATTTCTCTCCCCCAGCTGTGGGATCAGTACAGAATACAGATATATTTGGGGGCCACTTTTCAGCTTACCTCAACTACTAAGGTGTCCAGATTCCTTTTAATAGAATCAAGACCTGGGTGCTAGGTGCCCTCCTTGCTGTTAGGCTATTGCTGTTCCCAGATTCTTTCTTTCTGTGGAAAGGGCTGCAGAGATCTTTAGGTTTGTATTCACAAACCTAGTATGTAGATATTACTACATATCTATCTATCTATCTATCTATCTATCTATCTATCTATCATCTATTCTAATCTATCTACCTGAAAACAATGAGCACATACTGACACCTATTAGCATTCCACCACTGAAGAATTCATACTAGTTTCTCCCTTTCTGTATTTGTAGCTGTCTTCTCCAGTAATGAGATAACTGACCCCCATCACCCTTAATTTACTGATGTGATTAATCTCCCAGTATGGAACAAATCTCCCACTGCTGCTGCCGTTCCCACCCCTGGAGATCCCTCTTCATCCCACTAGTGCTCTAACTCTCTACACCTGGTCAGCACCCTTCTCACCCCACCTGTACTCTGATGCCCCACACAGGGATATGCTACCCTGCAAGATCCCTCTTTACCAAGCCTGGGTTTCACACCTCATGGCAGGCAATCAACCGACACGATTTCTCTTCTCCTCATCCCAGTGGCAGTCTGCTTGACTATAGCAGGCTGCCCTTAACAGATAGCTTCCTTACGCTGCTTACATTCTGCCACACTGCTCTGGAGAGCCCTTTTCCACATTTGCCCTTCTCATTCTTCTTGGGCTTGGATACCCTCCCTGCTTGGGCCGCTGGTGCTTTCACCTCAAGTAGATGCCTGCATTTCTTGAGTCCATCAATATCTCTAAAATTGTATTGTTCAAAAAGGGTAGGGGTCTGGGGCGCCTGGGTGGCTGAGTTGGTTGAGTGTCCAACTCTTGATTTCGGCTCAGGTCATGATCTCACGGTTTGAGATTGAGCCCCGTGTATGTCTCTGAGCTGACAAAATGGATCTTGCTTGAGATTCTCTCCCTCTCTCTCTCAAAATAAATAAACTTAAAAAAAACAAAACAGGGCAGGGAAAGGAAGAGAAAGATGTCATCATTTTCTTTTAGAAAGGAGAGAATTAAATAAATGAAAAAAGAACAATTCTTCATACTTTTCAATGGTTTTAAGAGCTAAATGTTAAAGAAAAGCCATGATATAAAATTAGATAGATAGATAGATAGATAGATAGATAGATAGATATACACATTTTCCTTACATTAGGGTTTTTAGGTTGTAAAAGCAAAGAGCATACATTCAAAATCATGGTAAATTTAAAAAAAGGAGAATATATTGTAAATAATATGTTATAACATATACTGAATAAAATTATTAGTATTATAATTATCTAAAGCACTCTTACAAAATAATAAAAAATATCTCAATGGTAAAACAGGCATAGGTTATGAATGGAAATTCACACATGAAAAAGTACAAACTACCAATAATGATGAAAGAAATGTTCAACCTCTCTAGAAAAAAAACTTAAAAAATAATAGAAGTAATAAACCATTTTTCCTTTCAAAATGACATATTGAGATGAAAATAATTAGAATGGTTGGCAAATATAGATAGTCTAATTCCCTGCTTGACAACATGTAAATTGAGAAAGAATTTTTGAAGGAAAAACTTGTATTAGATATATTAAAAACATATATAACCTTTGAACTAGTACTCTACTTCTAGGAATTAACTTTAGCAAATAATCAGAGGTGGACAAAGATTTATGATGGTGTTGATTTCAACATTATTTAATATGAGAAAAATAATATGTATTATGATATATCAATATATACACATATTTAATATAAGAATTAAAAAAAATAGCCTTTGGCCTAAAATAAGGAGTTGGTTAAGCCGTGCCTCATTGGCTCAGTTGGTTAAGCTCCAGACTCTTGACTTTGGCTCAGGTCAAAATCAGGTTCGGTGCTGACAGCACGGAGCCTGCTTGTTATTCTCTCTCTCCCTCTCTCTACCTCTCCCCTGCTCTCTCTCTCTCAAAATAAATGAATAAAATAAACTTTAAAAGCAATAAAATAAAATAAGGAATTGGTTAAGTAAATCATGCTATATAAATAGGTACAATATTAAGTAATAAAATTAATAACTTGAGAATCAAAATTATTTTATTACATGAAGAAAGTACAATATAAGATGATCAATAAAATATGATTCTTTTTCTTTTTAGATTCTATTTTTCAGCAATCTCTACAACATCCAACATGGAGTTTGAACTTATAACCCCCAAGATCAAGAGTCTTATGCTCCACAGACTGAGCCAGCCAGGTGCCCCTAGAATACATGATTCTGGGTGTATATGTGCATACGTGCATTATGTATTTGTGTGTATGCAGCTAGATCTATATGTTGATAAAAGATGTATACAGAAGAAAATGCACCAACATGTTAACTATGATTTGCTCATGGTTTATTTCTATTTCCTTCTTCTTTACCAGATTTTCTAACATGAATGAACATAGATAACTATTGGATTACTTTCCTATTACTGCTTAAATTATCACCAACTTGATGGCTTAAAATAACACCAATGTGAGGTGCCTGGGTGGCTCAGAAGGTTAAATGTCTGACTTCAGCTCAGGTCACGATCTCACAGTTCATGGGTTCAAGCCCCGCGTCAGGCTCTGTGTGGACAGCTTGGAGCCTGGAACCTGCTTCCGATTCTGTTTCCCTCTCTCTCTCTGCCCCTCCCTCGCTTGTGTTCTGTCTGTCTCTCTTTCTCTCTCTCTCAAAAATAAATGAACATTTAAAAAAATGTGAATGACACCAATTTATTTTCTTACAATGGAGGTCCGAAGTCCAGAATCGGTTTCGTTGGCTAAAACCAAGGTGTCAGTAGTTCCTCGTGGAAGTGCTGAGGGAAAATCTGTTCCCTTGCCTTTTAAAAACTTCTATTACCACCTATACTCCTTGGCTTGTGGCCATTTATATTTTTCCATCTGTAAAGAACACTCTGCTTCCACTAGCACATCACCTTCTTCTCGGACTCTGACCCCCCTCTAAGGATGATGTAAGGGCAATCACATCGTTGTGGATTATCGAGTCCCGGGATGACCCAGGATAATCCTCCTTTCTGAAGATCCTTAGTTCAACGAGACCCACAAAGTTTCTTTTGTCAAATAAAGTAGCATTCACAGTTTTCTGGGATTAGTACAGAATACAGATATATTTGGGGACCACTTTTCAGCTTACCTCAACTATTAGCATTATCAAATTTTTCATTAATAGAGGGATATATGCTTCACTATGACACTCCTTAAGGAGGAATTGATTTCTTTGTAATGTTATGGAACATAATATATACTACTAGGACATACAGGTGAAGAAGAGGAAAAGATATATTCTGAGGGGCTCAATATATATTTTGGAATTCAATAGGGGTGATTTAAAAGAAATAAGGACTTAGATAGGAATTCATAATTAAAGAGAGAGATTTAGGAATTCTAGCCAATATTTTCGGAAATAATTGCTGCTTCCTGGAAGGAAACCATAGGGATGGCTACTAGTATCTCACTTAGGCCAACCACACTGATGTGTAGGAAACGTCTAATGACACTTTTTATTCAGTCATATATGTCTGCTTCCAGGAAGATGATGCCTAGGGCAGCTACTGAAAACTCACCATATGGCCAGTAAATATAAATATATAGGCATTCCCTATTCAAAAATAACAGAATACTGGGGCACCTGGGTGGCTCAGTCACTTGTGTCCAACTCTTGATCTCGGCTCAGGTCATGGTCTCATTATTAATGAGATCAAGCGCCACTTTGGGCTCTGCACTGACAGCATGGAACCTGCTTGGAATTCTATACCTCCCTCTCTCTTTCTGCCTTTCTCTCTCTCTCTCTCTTTCTCTCAAAATAAATAAATAAACTTAAAAAAATCAAAATACATTGTTTGCTAGCAAAAATTTATATATAGCAGTATCCACAGTAATGTTACATATAACCACAAGAAACTGGAAACAATCTCACTGCACAACAGCAGAGGAATTAACAAAAATTTATGCATTATCATATGTCGTGGACTGGTCTATAGCTTTAAAATCATAAATGTTATTATGTCGTTCATACGTTATTCATGGCATCAGAGAATGCTGTTATAATATTAAAGGAAGCTAAACTAGCTGCCAAAGTACATATGTTATGATCTTGAACATGTTAAAAAATAAAAAGAAGCTAGGGGGAGTAGAAGCAATATTAAACTATGTATCATGGATCCTCAGGATGGTAGAGTTATGTGACTATTACTTTTTGGAGTTTCCAAATCTGTCATTGTACATGCTATATTTTTATAATCAAAAAGGGAAAGATACACAATAAAAAGTATTGAATCAGTTTCCCATAGATATTGACTCAGTTATTGGGCTAAGGGAAGTTTTACTACCTGGGAAGCTTTAATTTTTCCACTGTGTATCAGTATATAGGAGAAAAAAGTGTGCCACCCTTTTTGTGTAGGGGCCCTGGGCAGGAGAGTGCACCATTAAATCCACTAAGCGGAGATAACGATCATTATCTGCTAGGTGACCTGGAAAGGCTGGAGATCTAGCAATTCTGAATATATTCTACTTTACAAACTTTAAAAGAAATTCATCTCCATCTCAGTGGGGAATACAGCCCTGGGGGGGGGGGGGGAAGGATAGATCTAAACAGAGTGATATATACAACAGATATCAGACAACAGAAAATAAAAGGACTGTGTGTTAAAAATTCTTTACTCTAAAAAGATACGATGCAATACAGTACGTTCGTTCCCCTCAACGGTACTATGATATTTAGGGGGGTTGTTAATGCTTGCCATAAACAGACTGTATGTGTAAAACAGTCTTGCTCTTTTCTCTTTATTGATTCATTGCACATTTACTTGAGTTCAGTCCTCTTCGGATTGAGCAGGACAACAATACTTAGTGCTTGAGAATTCACAATAAAAATTTCAAAACCTCAAGCTATATCTGCTTATTCACAATTAAATAAATCAGCCTTTTAATCCTTTAATCTACTCTAGAAATTGAATAATTAAGCCAGAACGGGGATTGTTCCATCTGATTCAAAACATTTTGAGGTCAGCGTCTCAGAAGAGAGATTTTTCACATGTTTATTTGCTCTAATTCGCATAATTGGTATGTTAAAATGAACAAATTAGAAACAAGCAAGCAGAGGGTGCTGGATTAGCAGGAGTCTTAAAAGCTTTGCAGCTTCTTCATATAATTATTGAGGAGGCATGTTTAATTAGTATAACACACATTAGTAACAATTAAACAGAGTCAAGGTCAGGAAATTAACTCTTTGACAATTTAAAGTTGGCATTTTAATTTTATAGCACTCTCAGCACAGCAGAAATTCAGATATTTCAATGTAGTATTCTGATACTGTTATAACATTAAAAATCAGTCTTTTTGATATTATCGCAACATGCTAGTTTATAGGTAGGAAGATGAGATTTTAGCTTCTAGAAATATCTCTATAAGACTCTCATAAATGTGAAAGTTCGATACTCAAGGGAATAAGGATGCACGTACAATTTCAAGTGACTGTGCTTTGCTAGCTGGACTCTTTCTGAGCTGAGTGAAAAATAGAATGGAGAGACTTAAATAGTTGCTCCATTTCCTAATCCCACATCTTGTACCTCAATTGAAAGGGGTTAAGAGCCCATTAAATTCTCTTCTTGGTCCATAAGCTTCTTTTCAGTACCTTTCCCAGGTTGCAAAGAAAATTTCCTGAAGGTTAGCCATTAAAGATTACTGTACTCCTGAAAATCCTTGACTTATGTCTTGAAACATGGGGTCATTTTAATTATCTATGGATGAAAGACAGTGGTTTGACTTCAACTGACTTTAGGTGTCTCTTATGATGTATAACATTATAAGGTTCGGAAATACTGACTTCCTAATTACAATGTGAGAAATGTTGCATTTTCTCAGCTTTTAGTTTTCATTTCTACCCTGTGTAGTTGATGACTACTGATGCATCAGTTCTAATCTCTACGGAGAATGAAATGAGAATAAAAAAAAATACAAATTTGAAAAGCAGGCTTATGGATATTTTCCTTACAGTTTCCATAATGAAGGTACCGTCCCTTTGATTAAAGATGTCAAAATTGCTCTCAATAATTATTATAAGGACCAGAGGATAAAAAAGGTGGTGGAGTTATGAAAGTATTGTGTGATCATTTCTGTGTATGAAATCTTTCATATTGAAGAGTGAAATCTGATTTATGATCTCCAGCTTTTTTTTCATGTTTATTTATTTTTGAGAGAGAGAGAGACAGCACAAGTGGGGGAGGGGCAGAGAGAGAGAGAGAGAGAGACAGGGACAGAGACAGAGACAGAGACAGAGACAGAGACAGAATCTGAAGCAGGCTCCAGCCTCTGAGCTGTCAGCACAGAGTCCGACTTGGGGCTCAAATGCACAAACTGCAAGATCATGACCTGAGCCCAAGTTGGATGCTTCACCGACTAAGCCACTCAGGTGCCCCTCAAACTTTTTTAAAGATAGTTTTCAGATGGAATAAAGATTGCAGCCCTATTCATCATACATTTCTACTAATTGAATATGTAATATATTTAATGTGGATGAAATATATATTTATTACAGAGTTGTCCCATGTTAATTGTGATAAATACTTGGTCTTTTCTTTAGAAGTTAAAAATAAGAAATCAATGCAAGATGAGTTGTGTAGAAACATATGAATAAAAAAAGGCCTTCTCTCATCTGAGGCTGTATTCTGTCATCAGGATGAATTTACCAAAGCTCATGGTCTTTCCTTCAGTTCTGAGACTTGGAAACATGAAATTTTTAGGATGTTGAATGCAATTTCTATTCTCAGGGAAAGACTCACATTAAACTAGCAAACACGAATAATGTATGAAAATAGAATGCCAAGTTATGAATGTAAAGATAAATTAAAAATAAAGAAATTACAATATTCTAGGCACCTAGTGGCTCAGTCAGTTGGGTGTCTGACTTTGGCTCAGGTCATGATCTCACGGTTCATGAGTTCGAGCCCCACATCGGGCTCACTGCTGTCAACATAGAGCCCACTTAAGATCCTCTGTCTCCCTCTCTCCTCTGTCTATCAGTCCCTCCCCGAGTCTCACATGCTCTCTCAAAAATAAGTAAAAAACATTAAAAAAAAAAAGAAATTACAACATTCTGTATCTCTTTAAACTGTACTTTCTCTCCCTTTAGGGTGAGCTGATCTGGATGTCAAAAGTAATCAGGATTCATGAACTTTTCTGTATGTATATTATACCTCAATAAAATTTACAAAAACATAGTAAAAAGATGAGCATGAAATCAGAAAATAGCAAATCTGGGGGCACCTGGGTGGCTCAGTTGGTTGAGCCTCTGACTTTGGCTCAGGTCATGATCTCACGTTTGGTGGATTTGAGCCCCGCGTTGGGCTCTGTGCTGACAGCTCAGAGCCTGGAGCCTGCTTCAGATTCTGTGTCTCCCTCTGTCTCTGCCCCTCTCCTGCTCACTCTCTGTCTCTCTCTAAAAAATAAACATTACCCAAAAAAATTAAAAAAAATAAAATAGTAAATCTGATGTTTAATGACATCACACTCATATAAACTGCAACCTAGTCATTCATGCACTCAATGAATATTTTTCTTGCATATGGATATTAGGTGCCAGGCTCTGTGCTGGGTCCCGGAGTAATCTACAGAAGCTAAATGTACATCATCTTTCAGGAAGACAAAGTAGAAGCAAAATCGACAATGAAAATATGTGTTTTCAAAGAATTAAGGCAAAACAAATTGGTGATAAGATGGAAGGCAGGCTATTTGGGCATGAGCTCATGGGCTCAGTGAAATTTTCAGTGAGGAGATAGCACCCGGTGAGGGCAAAAAGGATGTAAAGCAGCAAGCCATGTGAAAAGGAAAATATAATCATTCTAGGCCAGGAAGCAAACCTGAAGAGGTTCTGTGTGGCCGGAATATGTTTGTGTAAGCAAGAGTGTGGTCTGTGATTTAAAGTGAATTTCACATCCTTTTTATAAATCTATGGCCCCTCCACCTTACCTCCCAACCACAGAAATGAGCCCATTCAAATGTCCCCCACTTCTTTCCATGTGCCTCCACTCCTTACATGTACCCAGGGACAATTCTGCTGACTTCCTTTCACCCAGCTGCTTGGCATTGCCACTACACCACAGCCACGGGTCAGAGAAAAACTCGTGAGATCTTTCCACTGGGGTTGGCTAGCTCTCTCCAGTGACAACAGTTGTAACTTCAGGTCATGGCCACCAGGGAGGAGATGTTGTTCTCCCCTGCCCTGCTTGGCTCCGTGCCTTGGTTCCACCTCAATGCAGCTGAGACCAGATTAATCCATTTGAATGTGGCTTTCCTGAAGCTCAGGGATAATGGAAGAGATTCCAAACTATCGCATAACTTTCGATCACCCCAGGGCCTCTTATAAGACAATGATTGGCCTGGATCCCAACCTATCGATGTTTGTCAAGGGACAGTTTACCACTCCATACCAGATCCGCAATAGAACCTTCCAAAGTCTTGAGGTTCAAGCCAAATTCACTCCAAGCTCCAGAGAGAACAAATGGTGTCCCCAGTCATAACCTCAGGCTGAATTCCGTAAGTCTTAATTCTCTATCATAGGATTAATTTCATATCAGAATGGTTAATAGCAGAAGTATCTATTCTACAGAGATGTGGTCTAGATCCATTATCCTTATTAAACCAGATAATCACAGAATAATCTCACACTTTTAGTACGGTTCCCGAAGACTGTATTATTCAGGATTGCCAACACTCATCTTTTGTGCTATGATAGTCAAAATGACGTGGCCAAAGACAGGAGAAATTTAGAATCCACTGACTAATTTAACTCTCACCTAGCTAGCACTTTGATGTGCACTGCCAATTTTTACCTCTGGTGCTCTACTTTTTCTACATTTTTATAGGGGACTAATTCTTACTTAATTTTTTAATGACATCTTTTTTCTTCATATATATTAATAAAATAACTCCACTGATTAATCAGAGTACAGGCAAAATGTACAGCCCTGAGAGTCATTCTTTCACACTTAGGTGACTTTGTCTTTCTCGACTCCGTTTTAAAAAATGTATTGATCCCATAGTTTCACTCTTAATTATCTCTCTTTTTCAGGTCCTGGGAGGGTATCTCCTTGTCACTGCCATGTACTAATCCAGGTACTAATCATCTTTCCTTTATAGACCAAAGCCAATATCCTACAGAGAGTTCCTTGACTGAGCAGTAATATAAATCCCCTTACATTTAAGGGAAAGAGGCCTGAGAATCAAGAGAATTATGCAACTAGCACCATCACCCTTCACATTAGAAGTTTTTCACTTTCTAAAATAAGAATATTGGACTAAAAGGTTTTAATTAACCATACGTCCTGCTCTACAAATTTAAAAACCTGTAAGACAATATTTTTAGTCTCCAGGTATGCATTTGCAATAATTTGGAATGAGTTTGAATGGCAGAACAATTATGGTGTTCGAGTTTCTGCATTAGTAGCCTCAGGTTTTGTGGTTCATTGTTACAGAAAGGATCAAATTATGCTTCTTTTTCTCATTGCATATGATGTCATGTTTAGAAAATCCATGAAATCTCTGAAACCTAGGGGCCAGGACTCCATATAGTAAATAATAAGACAATGCATTACTCCTGGAACGTTCCTGAGGGCGAAGGACAATAGCCACAGGAATTTTCAGTCATGATTTGGAGCTTTAATTTCAGAATCCTAGATGCATGCATTTGGAAGGGACCTTAGAAGTTTGGATGGATGGCCAGAAAAGACCTTTTGTTCCTAAACACTGTGGATGACACTCTAATGATTTGTGGGTTTTTTTTTTTTTCTGGAAGTTGCCTAAGATAGCTTTACTTATCTCATTTGGCAAAACCGTTGCTAGTCTTTTTTCTAAACTGGAGGTCAAGATGTAGCTCTGACAAAATTTTTCAAATTATTTCAATTTATTTCAAAACTCTTTGACCTTACTGACCTCTCTTACTTAAAATACCTGAAAATAATTGTAGTTTAAACTTGGAGTTGTAGCTCTTTGAAAGCTTGTCCCATGTACTATATCTCCCTGGGCTTTCAGCTCCTGGAAACTCCAAAGTGTTGGGCTACCGAATGTCATATGCTTCCAGATACTTAAAGCTATTCTATCACTTATCAACTGTGTGATCTTGAGTAAGTGGTGAAACTTCTCCCAGCCTTAGCTTCCTCATCTGCCAAGTCAGGAAGTTAGTACCAATGTGTATAATACTACTATAAGAATTAGGTGAGGTGTAAGTGCAATGACTCTGGTAAGCATTTAATAATGGAAACAACATCTTGTTCTCGGTCCTTTAGTATGGTCTTAAAAATGTATAATCAATCAAACTGACACCTCTGTGGAATGATAGTGTCCTTAGATAACAAACAAAATCAATTCTCAGCTGATTAACTCTTATTTTTTCCATAATTCTGCTTTGGGATAAGAGGAAGAAAATTTGGAAGGAAGCAGGGATGAGCCACAAGAAAATTGTCCTCCAGAACCATCTGCCTTGGATGGAATTTGCTGTGCATTGGGAGGATGTGGATTGAGAGTCTTGCAACGCTGGTGTGACTCTGATGTGGATGCCTTATCTCCAGCTAGCATTAATTAACCTATTTTATTTTGTTTTAACTTTATTTATTTTGAGAGAGACAGAGACAGTCCAAGCGGGGGAGGGGCAGAGAGAGAGAGGGAGAGAGAGAATCCCAAGCAAGCTCTGCAATGTCAATGCAGAGCCACCACGAGGCTTGAACCCACAAACCATGAGATCATGACCTGAGCTGAAACCTAGAGTCGAACACTTAACCGACTGAGCCATCAAGGCACCCACCCCTTAATGAACCTATTTTAAATGTATAACTCTGTTTACCTTTATTTTTATTTTTCTTCTCTTTATTCTCTCTTTTTTTAATGGTCGCCCTCTGTCTTTCATTTTTGGGTTTTTGTTTTGTTTTGTTTTGTTCTGTTCTGTTTCGTTTTTTATTCTCTAGAGCTTGCTAAATAAAGTGTGGGTTTAGATACCAGAATGGATTCATTCAAATCCTTGTCCTGCCACTGGCCAGCAGTTATTCAACATTTCTATTTGAAATCTAGAATAGTAAATATTTAATAATACATGTGACACACTGGCATATCATAAGAAAGATAGCTATTGTCTTTAACCACAAATTTTGCAATGCTCAAAATATGAATGTTCCACAATCATTAAGTGAACTCAGGACAATCCTGTGGTATTTTCTCTGTGCTCCCCACTTTTCTTCTTTAAACTCCTTTCCCTATTATTTACCTCTCTCTTCCTATCTTTTATTGTACTGTTTTTTCTTCCCCCAACCCCTGCCCTGAGTCATCTGCTTTGAAGATCTCCTCTGTAAAGACTTTCTTGATTCTATAGGCAAGATTTAATCTGAATGCCCCACTTGATTCTCCCATACTGTTCTGTAAATACCTTTATCTTGGCACTTATCTCATTTGAATGAAAATTTCTATTTATACATGTCTTTGAAACACACACTGCAAACTAACTGAGGGTAATGACCGTGGCCATTGTTGGCGGATCTTAAAAGTGTGTCATGTTAATTCCTGAGTGTCATCTGGCCTACCTTCCCCCCTCTCCTCTTCTTTTCTTCCCTCTACCTACATTGTCTCATTTTTCTACTTTCCTTTTTTGTTTTTGTATCCTTGCTTTCTCTTTCCCATTGGATCTGCACTCTTGTTTTATTCTCTTTCTGACTCCATTATTATGGCCAAGCAAAAAGATCTTCAGTACTCCTGTGGTCTCCACTTTCCTTGTCCTTTTCACTGCTATCCACAAGTTCTTAGAAAATATTTTTGGTTGTTTTCCTCACTTCCTAGCATACCCATTTACTTTGTGATCCTTTTGTTGCAGGATTCTTTACCTCAAAATGAGGAGTTCATTGTCTCACTGTTTTGAAGAATGAAGAGGTGGACGCAAAATGAACAGCAGGCAAGAGTTGACTAGAGTATAAGATCAGAAAGGAAGAATAGTATGAAAGCTCTCTTTACAGAGAGGAGGCACTTGAAGGTGACTATCTGGGGCTATAGGCGAGGTTCCTTGTTTTATAAAGTTCTCATCAGCCCTCCCCTCCCCTCTCCACCGTTTCCCTCTCAGGTCCCACCCTTAATGGCTTGATAACTCTAGGTGCTAGGTTGTCCATCCTGATTGTCTCAGTTGCATTGTAGGAGGGGTGGCTTATGGCCCTCTCACTGTAATGTCCCCAATTTCGAATCCGAGAGACCACCAAGGAGCCGATACGGATGCAAACGCATGAAGGTTTATTTGCAAGCTTGAGCTTGGGCCCAAGTATACCCGACACAGCGGAGCAGGGACTTGGACCCCTAGGTTAAGAGGCGTAGCAGTTTTATGGGGGCCAGTGGCCAATGAGGTTGTAACACACACAGAAAGTTGCACATTCATGTCAGTCCACACGCCGGTGGCCAATTGAATTACAGTTTACCCTATAGTAACTGTTTGAACTAGCCTATCACTCTGGTAAGAATTGGCGCGCAAGTTTGGCGAGCAAAAGGCAGGGTTTACATTTTTTGTGGTTAGGGGTTCCGCATTCCTAAATGAGCCGGTTTCCAGTAAGGGTGTGCTCAGCGGCTTGACTAGGGTGGGGGAGTGTCTTAAGCAATAAGTAGGTCATATGGGGGTTATACATGAGATGGTGGGTGTAGCACAAAATGGAGTTAGTCTTGCTCTGCTTGTCCAGGGGTACGGGATTTTTGTTAAATTTCTTGGGTCCCACACTCACTTCTTTATTTTTTACATTTATTTATTTTTGAGAGACAGAGAGAGACAGAGCATGAGCAGGGGAGGGGCAGAGAGAGGGAAACACGGAACCTGAAGCAGGCTCCAGGCTCTGAGCTGTCAGCACAGAGCCCAACGCGGGGCTTGAACCCACAAACCGTGAGATAGTGACCTGAGCCGAAGTCGGACACCTAACCGACTGAGCCACCTAGGCGCCCCTGGCCATATCACTTCTTATAATAAAATACGTTTTATTTTTAGTTAGGTCTTTTGTCAAATTCCTGAGGGAAACCTGAGGAAGAATAGGTGGTGTCTATCACATTCTTAAGAGGAACCTTATGCTGGGGGGACTTTTGCTGTCCTCAGACACTCCCAGCATTGTTCCAAAATATGTGTTTTTCCCTGCACACAGGGACCTCAGGTCCTAACCTTTCCCTCTCTGCCTACTGAATCCTATCTTTTCCTATCGTCATTTCAGAACATTTGAAAGGTAGTTTTTTAAATATAATTTTAGTTAGTTTTCTTTCACTGCAGGCATAAGACGTTTCTTCTTCAGTCTGACGGTGCTTAAATCTAGAAGTGCTCTAATCCACTAATCCTCCTTACCCCCCATATCCAGGCAAAAGAATTTGCAAAAACTTACTCCTTTTTAAATACTTGTATTTGTCAAAATGTAAGAGAAATAATTCTGGCCAAGGTCACCAAAGAATAGAGATGCGACAGAGATTTAGTCCAACTTTAGTTGGGTTGGGTGCTCAGTAACCATCAACTCACTTGAACATGAATGAAGGGGGGCCCTTGGAACAAACTGACATGTGAATCCTATAGAAACCTAGCTTTGCCGTTTCCCAATGTAGCTGATAAATTGCATTCCATTAGCTTAAATAATATGAATGATGGATTTCCCTTTGTATATAAGTTGGGAGTCTCTAAAGGAGTTTTTTTCCTTGGAATAACTCCTGACTACCACCTCTCTTAGTAGGTACAATAGGGAAGGATGAATAAACAACATGTTTTTCCAGTGTCAGTGGAATTCTCAGAATTTTCAGAATGCTTAATCTAGAAGATAAATCTGACAATATCTTATTTCCTTTTATCAATATAAATTATCCAATCTATGAAGGTCTCAGTTTCCTCATCTGGGATATGATGTGGATAGCCTGACTAACATCTGGGACTATTCTAACCTTAATATTCCCTGGAGTTGAGAGCTAAGCCAAACACAATGGCTTGTTTAATAATTAATCTGGTCCCGTTAAAGATCAAACATTCATATCCATATATATTGCAGCACAATGACTTTCACAGTACAAAGTAACACAATACCTTCACACATAATTAAGGTCACTATGGCATGGTTTTAGGTTTTCTCTTTTCTTAGACAGGGACTGTAGATCAATGGATTTCTTTCTTTGCCTTTTTAGTAATAAAGGTCTTTCCTAATATCTTGAACTTTAAGAGATAGGTAGGATTTTGGCATGTGGGCCTTATGTGGGGTGTTTCGTGTGGCAGGGACAATGAGCAAAGGCAGAGGGAAGAATGGCTTTTGGGAACGGCATGTGATTTTTACATGGGGAGAGAAGCACTTCTTCTTTTTTTTAAATCTTATTTTTATTTTAGCATGTATTTACTTTGAGAGAAGAGAGAGAAAGAGAGAGCAAGTGAGGGAGGAGCAGAGAGAGAGGGAGAGAAAGAATCCCAAGCAGGCTTGGTGATGTCAGCACACAGCCTGACACGGGGCTTGATCTCATGAATCGTGAGATCATGACCTGAGCCAATCTCCCAAGTTGGACGTTTAACCAACTGAGCCACCCAGGTGTCCCAAGAGAAGCATTTCACAATCTCTGTCCTGCAGAACACTGGTTTTAAATGATATTAATGTAGTTCTGAGGCAATAGCATCTGGGGGAAAAAAAGTGTACCACATCCCCTTGTGATATTCAACTTACACATTGTTGCACTACAGACTCTGAGAAGTTTTGAAGGAAAGAGTTAATGTAATTAACTTGTTTAATTCCGTCTTAGTCAAAGTTACTTGACAACTGAACGCTTTTTTCAGAGCAAACCCCCAATCAGCTTAATGGAACTGTATTTTGTGGAAGGCCAGTTTGAGAAATGCTGATAGAGAACTTACAGTATTTCAGGATTGGGACAAGCATATAATTTCTTTTCTCATGATACTTCACTGTTTAATGGCCTAACATTTGTCACTTTGCAAGAATCGGTTTTTAGCCTTCTGCTTTTATTTGTCTCATTATGCCCCTTAAAAAACTCAAGAATTCTGGTGTCTTCATCTCTCCCATAGTTACTGAGAGTTCTGAAGTATGTTTCATGGCACTGGGCATTTACCACTCATTTCTGCCAGATTCCTTTCCTCTGACTTCAAACTTCTCATGATTAGGAGCTAATTGTTTTCTTAACCTCTAGTGTCAAAACCAGCTACCTCTCATGTTCACTGTCTTATGGTCATAAGACACAGTATTAAATAAGGTGACGTGTATAAACATAGCTCAGGGATTGACACGTAGCATATTCTTGATAAAATTGTATTTCCTTCCTTTGTTCAAAGGTATCCAAACACTGCCAAAGTTCTTAAAATAAAGTAGAGTCATCTAACTTATCCAGCTCGTCCAACCATCCAAAGTTGATCTTTTTTCTTACCTGCATGGCCCTTTATTTCCAATAGTGACATTCTATTCCATGGTGAGTACATTATAAGTTATTATTGCATTAATATCTTGGCTATTCCTTGACTAAGGTAAAGCTCTCCTCACTCAACTGACACCTTCACTCTCCTAATGGATTTTTTTAAAGGTATAAGTGGAAACAATAAACATCAATTGCACTGATCATAAGTGAATTTTACATCTTTGTACACCCATGCATTTGACACCAGGTCAAGGTATTATAAAACACTTCTAGTGCCCTGATCTGTCCTCTGTCACCTCCTCCCACCCTATATCCCTCAGAAGTAATCCCTAGACTGACCTCTATTACCATGCACCATATACTAGGAAATAGCATGTACTCTCTTAAGTCTGGTCACTTGGCACATATCAAGTACATCAGTAGTGTGTCTCTTTTATTGTATGCCCCTAATTATTTAAAACCAAATATACCTGTGACTCTTGATCTAAGGGTCATAAGTTCAAGCTCCACGTTGGGCATGGGGCCTACTTAACTAAAACAAACATACCGTGTCAAAGCACCACTGCTTTCTAAAAATCATTACACTGATCTACACCTTCAGGGACATAACCACAGCCTCTCTTTCCACCTACTTCCTCTTTGGTCTAATTCTATTTTACTTAACCAATCTCAGCCAGCCTTGCCACCACTATTCCCCAACACTCCACTGCTGTGGTCATCGGGTTTGTTCCTTATTTCATTCACCATCTATGCTCATTCTGACACTACTGCTTCCCTGCCTTGACAGCCCTTTGTTCTTCTTACATAACTGTTTAAGACTCAACCAAGACCCTACCTCTTATCAGAAGGCTTGTCAGAAGAACTCACTGATTTTTTGGAATTCTTTTTTAATAAACTCCCTAGCACGTGTAATCTGTGTCCGTTGATCTGGTAATTGATTACCCATAGTTCCCATCAATTAGTGTTGGCTTCCCATTTGTGTTATTATTGTTTACAAAAGTAGATTTTAATGACTTGAACCAAAAACAATGCCATTTTCTTTTTCAGTACAAGAATCTGTGATACTACATTACATTAATCTGCTTTTCCCTCACTTCTCATTCACCCTTAGCACTTGTCAGACATAAAAGCACAAATGAAACTTACTGGTTAATAGGTTTTCCAGTCCTCGGTTCTGGTTCCTAGGTCTAAGCTGTACCTCTAAAGTACTAATGACTACTTTCTAATTGTCACGCAACTCAGGAATTAGCTAAATCATTATGAACTTAGAAATACATCTTATAAGAAGATCTTATAAGAAAACCAAATGGATATCATAAGCTTAGGCCCAGGGGAGAGATGTTATGTGAGTCATAGGTCAATGGGGCTCATACTTGGTGATTTGCTCTTCCAATTTTCCATTGTAATTAAGAAAGGAATATGCAAATACATTATTAATATTTAACAGTGTTGATAAAAAGAAAAAGAGAGAGAGAGGGAGGGATAAGGTACTTTGAGAGCTTTGTGGAATTGATGAGCAAATATGATGAGATGGGGAAATAGAATAAGGGCCACCAGCCCACAAATGAGCTCCGAAAAAGAGAAAAGAACTCATCTGGTTTGCAAGTAGGGACTTTTGCCCTACAGAATCTAGAAAATCTCCACAACCTGAGCGGTGTTGGCAGAGGCCAACTGAAAGACCTTGAGAAATGCTGCAAAACCCTCACACAGAGAAACTTGTCACACATCTGGCTCCTCCTGATATGTGGACATTTGTTAAAGTCAGGTCTTTGCTCTGTGGGTTTCTTATTGGGCAATTAGGTCAAATCAAAAAAAGCCAACTTAGGTTGCCAGAGTAAATAAAGAGAAGAAAAATAAAAAAAGAACAAATCACTCACCTGTAATTTTCCCCAATGTACTTAGCCTGCGTGATGACATCTTACCTACGTGCCACTGATAACCCAGGAACTAGATTGAACAATCAGGTAAACAGGTCCCTATAGAAATTTAATTAACAGAGAAAATAAAAAATAACTTTAAACATAAAACTCATGAATTTGAAAAATTGAGGTGATAGTTCAATAATAAAAATAAGATCTAGTGAGGGCTGAGAAATGTTAGAAAAACTGGATAGAGAAAGAGAACATCTGTTTGTAGGCACCAGAATGTTAGAAAAAAGCAAAGATATATGGGCCAAATTCTGAAGAGAAGGGAAAACATAAGCACAAGCTTGAAATTTGGCACAGCTTTTCTCCTGGGGCACTTGCCGATTCAAAACTTTTGAATTTTTTTCAAAAATAATTCAGTCCTTGGCCTGAGAAGCCAAGGACTTCAAAAGATAGTAAGCACAGAAGCCAAGTGACAAGAGTTCCAGTAAAAAAGCAACATCTAAGAAATTGACAAGCAGAGCGTATCTCAGGTAATCTCACAGGGCTGGGGAAACAATGAAGTTTAAAGCTCAACAAGTAAAAGGTACTTGGGAGCAGGGGGATATCAGACTTTAAAAAAAGTGGTAATCCCAAGGGCCATACTGTAACTAGATGAGCCTTCACAAAAACAGAAGACTAGCTTTAAATGAGGTCAAACTGGGACGCCAGGGTGGCTCAGTCAGTTGAGCATCCAACTTCGGCTCAGGTCATGATCTCATGGTTCGTGGGTTCGAGCCCCACATCGGGCTCTGTGCTGACAGCTCAGAGCCTGGAGCCTGCTTCCGATTCTGTCTGTCTCTCTCTGCCTCTCCCATGGTCATGCTCTGTCTCTCTCTGTGTCTCAAAAATAAACATTAAAAAAATAATAAATAAACAAATAAATAAAATTAAGCCTGGTATTCAAAAAATAAAATAAAATAAAATAACTTGCCATACCAGGAAAAAAAACTAAATTATCAAAAACTAAGGAAAAACACAACAGACACAGCAGGATGAGATATTGGATATACTGGATATATTTGATATTTTTTAAGTTTTTATTTAAATTCCAGTTAGTTAGCAAACAGTATAGTATTGGTTTCAGGTGTAGAATTTAGTGATTCATCACTTCCATACAACACCCTGTGCTCATCACAAGTGGCCTCCTTAATACACATCACCTATTTAACCCATCCCCCCATCCACCTCCCTTCCAGTAACCATCAGTTTGTTCTCTGTAGTTAAGATTCTGTTTCGCAGTTTGCTTCTCTTTTTTCCCCCTGCGATGTTCTTTTATTTTCTTAAATTTCACATATGAGTGAAATCATATGGTATTTTTCTTTCTCTGACTGATTTATTTTGCTTGACATAATACTTACATTGCAAATGTGAGATTTCATTTTTATGGCTGAGTAATATTCCATTATATATATATATATACATAAATACCACACATTCTTTATCCATTCATCAGTTGATGGACAATTGGGCTCTTTTCTGTAATTTGGCTATTGCTGATAATACTACTGCTATAAACACTGGGGTATATGTATCCCTTCCTGTTAGTAACTTTGTATCCTTCGGGTAAATATCTGGTAGTGCATTTGCTGGATGGTAGGGTAGTTCTATTTTTTTTTAAATTTTTTTAATGTTTATTTATTATTGAGAGACAGAGCATGAACAGGGGAGGGGCAGAGAGAGAGGAAGACACAGAACCAGAAGCAGGCTCCAGGCTCCGAGCTGTCAGCACAGAGCCCGATGCGGGGCTCGAACTCACAAGCTGTGAGATCATGACCTGGGCCAAAGTTGGACAACCAACCCACGGAGCCACTCAGGCGCCCCAGGGTAGCTCTATTTTTAACTTTCTGAGGAACCTCCATACTGTTCTCCAGAGTGGCTACACCAGTTTGCATTCCCACCAGCAGTGTAAGAGGATTCCCCTTTCTCCATATCCTCCCCAACACCTGTTGTTTCCTGTGTTTTAGCCATTCCGACTGGTGTCGGATGTTATCTCACTGAAGTTTTGATTTGTATTTCCCTGATGATAAATGATGTTGAGCATCTTTTCATGTCTTTAATCTATTTGAATTTATTTTTGTGTATGGTGTAAGAAAGTCATCCAGTTTCATTCTTTTCCATGTTGCTGTGTAGTTTTCCCAACACCATTTGTTGAGAAGACTGTCTTTTCTCCATTGGATAGTCTTTCATGCTTTGTGAAAGATTAACTGACTGTATAGTTGTGGGTTCATTTCTGGGTTTTCTAATTTGTTCCATTGATCTACGTGTCTGTTTTTGTGTCAGTACCATACTATCTTGATCACTACAGTTTTGTAATACAGCTTGAAGTCTGGGATTGTGATGCCTCCAGCTTTGCTTTTCTTTTTCAAGATTGCTTTGGCTGGTCTTTTGTGGTTCCATAAAAATTTTAGGATTGTTTGCTCTGGCTCTGTGAAAAATGGTGGTAGTATTTTGATAGGGATTGCATTAAATGTATAGATAGCTTTGGGTAATATAGACATTTTAACAATGTTTGTTCCTCCAAACCATGGGCATGAAATATTTTTCCATTTCTTTGTGTCACCTTCAATTTCTTCTATCAGTGTCGTATAGTTTTCAGAGTATAGATCTTTTACTTCTTTGGTTAGATTTATTCCTAAATATCTTACGGGTTTTGGTGTAATTGTAAATGGGGCTGATTCCTTGATTTCTCTTTCTGCTGCTTCATTATTGGTCTATAGAAATGCAACAGATTCTGTACATTGATTTTGTATTCTACAACTTTACTGAATTCGTGTATCTGTTCTAGCAATTTTTGGTGGATTCTTTTGGGCTTTCTACATAGAGTATTGTGTCATCTGAAAATAGTGAAAGTTTAACTTTTTCTTTGCCAATTTGGATGACTTTTATTTCTTTTTTTTGTCTGATTGCTGTGGCTAGCACTTCCAGTACTGTGTTAAATAATGGTGGTAAGAGTGGATCTTTTGTCACATTCCTGACCACTAGGGAAAAGCTCTGTTTTTTCTCCATTAATATTATTATCTGTGGGTTTTTCACTTATGGCCTTTATTAAGTTTTTTCCCCTCTAGCCTTTTTCCTTATTTTGTTAAGTTTTTTTTTTTTTAATCATGAATAGGTGTTGTACTTTGTCAAGTGCTTTTTCTGCATCTATTGAAAGGATCATATAGTTCTTATCCTTTCTTTTATTAATGTGATATATCACATTGGTTGACTTGCAAATATTGAACCACTCTTGCAGTCCAAGAACATATCCCACTTGATCATGGTGAATGACTCTTTCAATGGATTGTTGGATTCAGTTTGCTAGCATTTTATTGAGAATTTTTTTATCCATGTTCATCAAGTATATTGGCCTGTAGTTCTCTTTTTTAGTGCTTTGTCTGGTTTCATTAACAGAGTGATACTGGCCTTGTAGAATGAATTTGGAAGTTTTCTTTCTTTTATTTTTTGGAATAGTTTAAAAAGAATATATATTAACTCTTCTTTAAATGTTTGCTAGAATTCCCCATGAAGCCATATGGCCCTGAACTTTTGTTTCTTGGGAGATTTTGGATTACTGATTCAATTTCTTTGCTGGGTATCAGTATATTCAAGTTTTCTATTTCTTCCTGTTTCAGTTTTGGTAGTTTATATGTTTCTAGAAATTTAGCCATTTTTTTCCAGTCTGTCCATTTTGCTGGCATATACTTTTTCATGATATTATCTAATAATTGTTTGTATTTCTGTGGTATTAATTGTTATTTCCCCTCTCCCATTTGTGATTTTATTTATTTGGGTCCTTTCTCTTTTCTTTTTGATAAGTCTGGTGATGAGTCTATAAATTTTTATTAATTTTTTCTAATAAGCAGCTTCTGGTTTCATTGATCTGTTCTATTATTATTATTACTATAGTTTCTGTATCATTTATTTCTGCTCTAATCTTTATTATTTCCTTTATTCTGTTGGCATTAGGCTTCATTTGTTGTTCTCTTTCTAGTTCCTTCAAGTGTAAGGTTAGGTGGTTAGGTTGTTTATTTGAGATTTTTCTTGCTTCTTGAGGTAGACCTCTATTGCTATATATTTCCCTCTTATGACTACTTTTGCTGCATCCCAAAGGTTTTGGACTTTGGGATGTTTTCATTTTCATTTGTTTCCATGTATTTTTAAATTTCTTCTTTGATTTTCTGGTTGACCCACTCATTGTTTAGTAATATGTTGTTTAACCTCCATGTATTTGTGGTGTTTCCAAATTGTCTTTAGTTGACTTCAAGTTTCATAGCACTGTGATCAGAAAATATGCATGGTATAATCTCAATCTTTGTGTACTTGTTGAGGCCTGATTTGTGATGTAGTATGTCATCTATTCTGGAGAATGACTCATGTGCCCCTGAAAAGAGTATATATTCTGCTGCTTTAGAACGTAACATTTCTAATGTATCTGTTAAGTCCATCTGGTCCAGTGTGTCATTCAAAGCCATTGTTTCCTTGTTGATTTTCTGCTTAGATGATCTTCCCATTGCTACAAGTGGGGAATTATATTTTCCTTTTATTATTTTATTATTAACAATGAATTCCTTTATGTTTGTTATTATTTGTTTTATATATTTGAGTGGTTCCATGTTGGACATAAATATTTACTTACAATTGTTAGATATTTTTGTTGGATAGACCCCTTTATTATGATACAGTGCTCTTCTTTATCTCTTATTACACCCTTTGGTTTAAAATCTAGTTTGTCTGATATAAGTTTTGCTACCCTGGCTTTCTTTTGATGTTCATTAGCATGATAGATTGTTCTCTATCCTCTCACTTTGAATTTGCAGGTGTCTTTAGGTCTAAAATGAGTCTGTTATCAGCAGCATATAGATGGATCTTATTTATTTATCCCTTCTGACACCCTATGCCTTTTGATTGGAGCATTCAGTCCATTTACATTCAGAGTAATTATTGATAGATATGTATTCAGTGCCATTTTATTATTTGCTTTATCATTGTTTCTGGAGATTTTCTCTGTTCCTTTCTAGTTTTGTCACTTTTGGTCTTTCCTCTCCACTCAGAGAGTCCCCTTTAATATTTCTTGCAGAGTTGCTTTAGTGGTCACAAACTCCTTTAGTTTTTGTTTGCCTGGGAAATTCTTTATATCTCCTTCTATTCTGAATGATATCCTTTCTGGATAGAGTATTCTTAGCTGCATATTTCTCCCTTAGCATATTGAATATATTATGCCACTCCCTTGTGGCTTGCCAAATTTCTGTTGAGAGATCTGCAGCTATCCTGATGAGCCCTCCTTTGTAAGTTAAGGACTTCTTTTGTCTTGCTACTTTTAGAATTTTTTCTTTATTGTTATATTTTGCAATTTAATTATAATACGTCTTGGTGTTGCCTGCTTTTGTTGATTTTGATGGAATTGCTCTGTGCCTCCTGGATCTGATATCCGTTTCCTTCCCCAGATCACAGAAGTTTTCATCTATGATTTCCTCTAATAAATTTTCTGCTCCCTTTTCTCTCTTCTTCTTCTGGGACTTCTATGATACAAATATTATTATGTTAGATGGAGTCAAATGTGATGGAGATCTCTAAGTCTATTCTTGTGATCCATAATTATTCTCTCTCTCTTTTTTTCAGCTTCATTATTTTCCATTATTTTATCTTCTATATTTCTTATTCATTCCTTTGCTTCTCCCATCCTTGTGGGCATTACATTCAGTTAGTTTTGAATCTCAGTTATTGCATTTTTCATTTTGATTGTTTTTTAACTCTTTTATTTCTGCACTAAGGGCCTCCCTGAAGTCTTCCCTGCTTTTCTCAAGCCCAGCAAGTACCCTTATGATTGTTGCTTTAAATTATCCATCAGGCATATTACTTATACCTGTTTTGGTTAGATCTCTGGCCATGACCTTATCTTGTTCTTTCTTTTGGGACGAATTCCTTTGTCCTGGCAATTTGTCCAAGTCGTTGTCTTCTTCTGTGTTTTAGAAAAGCCTGTTTTATTTCCTGCTCCTGAGAGTAATGGTTTTATGAAGAAGAGGTCATATAGTGTCCAGGGCCTGGTGCTTCAGGGAGTGTCTCTGTGCCGCATGAGCTCTACTGCTATGTTTTGGCTGCTCTATTCTTTGGGCCAGTTGTCTTTAGAAGCTCTTGCCTGCAGTGGACAGTGTTTGGTCCTTGGCCAGTGTGGCGAAGTTTTACTAGGTGTGCTCTTGTCTGCTTGTTACATGAGACCAGATGCTACTTCCACTAGAACTGAATCCTTGCAGAACTCTCTGGCCTGGAGTTGTGGTTATGTATGTGGGTTTCTGCTGGTCTTCTGGGGAAGGGACCTGCCTGTGCTGGTCCTTAGGCACACTTGCCTGAGAAAAGCAGTATTGGCAGAACGTGTGGTGGCAGGACTTGGTGAAGGTGCAGAACAACAGGTATTCACGTTCATGGCTGGTGGGAATGCAAAATGTTACTGCTGCTTTGCGAGATGCTTAGCAGTTTTGGTTTTTTTGTCTTGTTTGTTTTGTTTTTTTGTTTTTACCAAACTAAATGATCTCACCATATGCTCTAGTAATCATGCTTCTTGGAATTTACCCAAAGAAGTTGAAAAGTAATGTCCATTTAAAAATCTGCATACGGATGTTTATAACAGCTTTTTTTCGTAATTACCAAAGCTTGGAATCAACCAAGATTTTTTTTTGGTGAATGGATAAACATTGGTATATCCATACAAAGGAATAGTATTCAGCAATAAAAAGAAAAGCTATCAAGCCATGAAAAGAGATGGAAGAAGCTTCAATGGATATTGCTAAGTGAAAATTGCCATCTTCAAAGGCTACATCTTGCATGATTCCAACAATATGAAGTTCAAGAAAAGGTAAAACTATAGAAATAGTAAAAAGATCAGTGGTTGCCAAAGGTTGGGGAGGGAGAAAGAGATTAATAAGTGGAGCACAGGTGGCCCTCTAGAGCAGTAAATCTACCATAAGGGTGGATATGTGTCATTACACATTTGTCTGAAACTGTGTAATGCACAAAACAAGTGAACTCTAAAGTAAACTATGGACTCTAGTTAATAATAATATATTAATACTGATTCATTAACTGTAACAAATGTTTTATACTAATGTAAGATGTTAATAATAAGTTAAACTAGGCAGAGAGGTGAGGGGTTTTATGAAGCCTCTATTTTCTGCTTAATTTTTCTGTAAACCAAAAATCAGTAAAAAAAAAAAAAGCCTATTTTAAAATTTTTTCTAGACTTGCACACAAAACTTTGCACCCAAATATAGCCATAGCAGGAGTATTTCTAATATCCAAAAAGTGGAAATAATGCAAATGTCCATTAATTGATGAATGGATAAATAAGATATGATATATCCATACTATGGAATATTATTCAGCCATAAAAAGAAATGAAATGCTGATATTTGCTACAATGTGGATGAACCTTGAAAACATGCTATAAAAGAAGCTAGTTACAAAAATCTACATATTGTATGATTCTATCTGTATGGCATGTACAGAAGAGGTAAATCTGTAGAGACAGTATCTTAGTGGTTATCTAGAATTGGGGAAAATGGGGAGTGAGTGACTACTAATAGGTTTCATTTTCTTTTGGAGGAGGAAGGGAATAAAAATGTGGTAAAATTGACTGTGGCAATAGATGCACAACACAATTTAAATTGTACATTTTAAATTGTATGGAAAGTAAATTGTATCTCAATGAAGTTATTATTTTCAAAAAACTTTTTAATGTTTATTTATTTTTTGAGAAAAAGAGAAACAAGTGTGAGCAGAGGAGGGAAAGAGAGAGAGGGAGATACAGAATCCAAAGCAGGCTCCAGGCTCTGAGCTGTCAGCACAGAGCCTGATGTGGGGCTCAAGCTCATGAACTGTGAGATCATAACCTGAGCTGAAGTTGGTCAACTGGCTCAGTCAGCTCCAGACATCCCATGAAGGTATTATTTAAAAACTATGATTCCTGTATTCAAGAAAATCCATGGACAACATATACAATTTTAGCAAAATTATCTTTGAAAAGCAACCAAAGGAAAATTCTAGAATTAAAAAAGGAATAGCTGAAATTAAGTACTCAGTTGATTGATTTAATATTACATTAGTCAAACATAAGAAAGGATTAATAAACTCAATTAAAAAATAACCAGACTAAAATTTGGAGGAAAAATTATATAAAATAGAGAACTAAGCATATAAGACATATGGACTATGTATAAAGTACTTTGACTTATCAGGCCCAAGTTATAGGGGTAGGAAAAGGACATGCAACCTACTTGAGTCACAGGGACTTCACCAAAGGAAAAATGAGGTTCTAGTGCCAGAAGTGGAAGGAATAAATTACAAAGAAAAAAAAAAACAATAGTAAACTGTAATCTAGATATACTAGTAAATATGTTAGGCTCCCTGGGATTGTAACCTTGTGCAAACAATAAGAAAATGATGTGACACATGATATAGGGTACTTGACATCATTAAAGAAAAATGTCTGGGCAAGAAAGACTTTATTTATTGTTTTGGAGTCCATATATAAGTGATACCACGTAGCATTTGTCTTTCTTTATCTGGCTTATTTTGCTTAACATAATGCCCTCCAGTTGTATCCATGTTGTTGAAAATGATAGGATTTCCTGCTTTTCTCAGGTTGAATAATATTCCATTATATATCTATATATTGCATTTTCTTTATCTTTTCATCTATCCATGGACACCTAGGTTGTTTTCATACCTTGGCTATTGTGAATAATGTTGCAATGAACGTGGGAGTGCAGATAACTCTTCAAATAATGATTATGTTTCCTTTGAATATGCAGGTGACCCTTGAACCATATAGCAGTTAGGGGACACCAATGCCTTGTGCAGTCAAAACTGCATATAACTTTCGACTCCCCCAAAACATAACTGTTACCAGCCTACTGTTGACTGGAAACCTTACTGATAACATAAACAGTCAATTAACACATCTTTTTTAGGTTATATGTATTATATACAGTATTCTTACGATAAAGTAGGCTAGAGAAAAGAAAATGTTAAGAAAATAGTAAGAAAGAGAAAATACACTTATAATGCCGTACTGTAAAATATCCACATGTAAGTAGACCCACGCAGTTCAAACCTGTGGTTTTCAAGGGTCGACTGTATAGCCAGAAGTGGGAGGAAGACTTTATGACACAAATTGACCATGCATAAAAGATGTTGTAGGAATGAAAAACTCTGGACACCTAGACAGAAGGACTACGGAGTGTTTGAAAGGACCATTGTTCAAGGTTATACATAGTTTAAATTATGACATTTCAGTAAGCCTGTGTATGAAGACTTGCTTATTTTTCTGGGTTTGAATAGACTGCAAAGGAGTCTTGCTAAGTTTTTGATCAACACCAAAAAAAGAAATATTTTTTCTCTTATTATGAAACTAGAGGAAAAGGAAGCCTTATAAGCAGCATGAAGGCCCACTAGAATTTTCCCTGATGATAGTGCTAATTCAGGAAAAGGGTCTAAGGCCAGAGAACAATTTTGAAAGCAAAATAAGGCTGCCGAGGCTTCACCCAGTGTATGAGATTAAGTTTTAATGGCATATCATGAAGTGGCTATGACACAGCTGGCAGAGTTGGTTATGTTGTTGAAAATGGCTCTCGAAGGAATTGGACAGTGGACATAGAACAACAACAAGGTAAAGCCAAAGAGTAAAAGAACAAGATTAATAAACAGAAAAGCCAAAATAAGGAAGAAAAGCTGTAACCTTGACAAATAAAACCAAAATCTTGTTCTTTAAAGAGACCATTAAAGTAAGCAATGTTTGAAAAATATGACAAATGTGCTTACCCATAAAGCAGACAGATTTTTTTTAATTACAAAAGAATACTACTTTAACTCTATACCCACACATTTGAAAATCTAGACAAGGTGGATGAGTATTGAATACATTTTATGTAGTCAATACTGGCTTACATGTTGAGCAGAAAATACAAATAGTTTTATGAAATTAAAAATCATAATTAAAGACCTACAGCTTAGAGAAACATTGGTGCTTTCCAATTCTTTTAAAAAGCTAGAGACCCCTAATACAGACACCAGACATGGAAAATATATCAAAAAAAAAAAAAAAAAAAGAAAGAAAACAGAGGTTGCTAGAGTACATTTCTTTTAAGATCTTAGGTCCTAATTAATATCAGGGTGCATGGGTGGCTCAGCTGGTCAAGCATCTGACTCTTGATCTCAGCTCAGATTGCAATCTCATGGTTTGTGAGATTGAGCCCCACTTCAGGCTCTGCTCAGGGAGTGTGGAGCCTACACGGGATTCTCTCTCTCTCCTTCTTTCTCTACCCTTCCCCTGCTCGTGTATACTCTCTCTCTGTCTCAAAAGAAATACATAGACCTTAAAAAAATAATTACTATTAGCAAATGGATTCCAGCAACATATTGAAAAAATACGTCATTATGACCAAGTATGATTTGTCACCATAAAGCAGATTTGTAAAAGTAAAGTAATAGTTGGAATGAGGAAAGGAATGTCCATATCCAATATCAAAATATACTCCAAAGTTTCAGTAGTAATCTATTACTACTGAAAATCTATTAAGCTGCAACAATACATCAATATAGCATTGAATCAGAAAAGGAACCCATGTATACATGGGAAATAAAATATAGGAGAAATAAAGTATAGACTGTCCTCATTTGTGGAACCGCTGAAATGATCATGTAAGTGCATCTGTTTGAAGTGATCTTAATGATCAATGAGAAAAATATGATTGTTCAATTACCTTAAACATTTTCTGACCAAACATGAGAAACTCTCTTCCTGGGGCGCCTGGGTGGCCCAGTCAGTTAAGTGTCTGACTTCGGCTCAGGTCATGATCTCTCAGTTCCTGGGTTCAAGCCCGGCATCGGGCTCTGTGCTTATAGCTCTGAGCCTGGAGTCTGCTTCGGATTCTGTTTCCCATTCTCTCTGCTTCTCCACTACTCATTCTCTCTCTCTCTCTCTCTCAACAATAAATAAACATTAAAAAAATTTTTTTTAAAATCCAGAAACTCTCTTCCTGTTGGTTATAAAGGTACAGATAAATTTAAAAAATAGTAAACCTTATATTTAGTGAATATACTGTAATTAAAACATTATACATACTTGGAATTAACATAGTTTATTTCATTGTAAAAACCTCATGATACTTCCAGTTTCCAGTCCAGCATGTAAGGAGCGTACAAGTCACAACTCCATCCTAATAGGTAAAAAGCTGAACAAACTAAAAAATCAACAATTCTTCTTAGATTCATTACAAGAGTGAGATCACAGGGCCAATCACTGTCCACAAAATTGGAGAAACAAATGGGCAGATATGGAGAATGACAACTTACTGGAGTAGAAACTCCAAGACCAGAAATCTATATAGAAACCAGTACAGAGGTAGGAAACCCTGAACTGTAATTGGCGAATTGCTAGAGGCTCACTGTAAAAAAAAAAAAAAAAAAAAAAGGCTATGAGTTAAAAACTCCAGGGAAGCTCCCATACTTTTGTGAGTTTCTGTCTTGGAGCTCTACCAGATTGTCATTTTGAAGATCAGAGAAAAATCCCCTTAGGGGTTCTGGCAGGGGGAGGGGAAAAGGCACAATTTTGAAGTACACCAGAGCATTCCATCATTCTTAAGGCCTCTCCTCAAGACAAGCTGTTTTGCCAGAAGCCTAACTTCTTGGGGTTTTATCAAAGTCTACCTGACCTGGAGAAAGGGAAGTACCTAACTCCAGCCCTATTTAGCCATTCTGTCTATGCCAACAGGTGGGGGTAAAACAGAGAGACACTTGTGAGTCTCATAGCTGAGGGGCACAGGCTCACTACAAGACTGAAATCTAATTGTAGGACTCTAGAAATCTTCTCTCCCACACTATCACATCACATCACTAAAGGCTTATTTTCTGCAGTTAATTTCATCCAATGCATTAGGTCTGGATTTCTAAAGGACAGAAAATGGAATCATATAAAATGCTTAATTAACACCACTAATGGCAGAAAAAGAGTGGCAGACAAAAATAGGTATAAAGAACAAGGGCAACAAATACAAAACAGTAAATACGGTAGGTATTAATCCAGCTATATTAATAAGCACCTTAAATAATTTTTAAAAAAATTTTAATGTTTATTTATTTTTGAGAGAGAGACAAAGCGTGAGTAGGGGAGGGGCAGAGAGAGAGGGAAACAGAATCCAAAGCAGACTCCAGACTCTGAGCTGCAGCACAACACGGGGCTCAAAGCCACAAAGCATGAGATCATGACCTGAGCCCAAGTTGGTCCTTTAACCACCTGAGCCACCCAGGTGCCCCATCAATAATCACTTTAAATGCCCATGGTCTAAATATACCAATTAAAAGAAGGAGATTGTCAGAGGGGATCAAAAAACAAGATCCAGCCATAAGAAGTCTACTTTACATATAAAGACACATATAGATTAAAAGTAAATGGATGGAGAAAAATATACCATGCTAAACGAATCAAAACAAACAAAATGTACCATACTAAGACTAATCAAAACAAACATCTCTTTCTTTGGGTGAAAAGAGATGAATCTACTATTATAACTGGAGATTTCTACATCCATTCATCGTAAATGGACAGGTCCAGCAGGCAGAAAATCAGTAAGAACACAGCTGAATTCAACAACACCATCAACCAAATGGATGTAACATCTACAGATTACTTCATTTAACAATAGCAGAATGCACATGTCTCAAGCTCATGTGGAAAATACACCAAGACAGGCCACATTCTGGGCCCTAAAACACACCATGACAAATTTAAAACAACAGAAATCGTAGTGTAGCAGGATTCTCACACAGAGAGTGACACCGAGGTTTTTCTTTTCAGGAAGCAACTTTATTCATGCTGGCACTGGCTCAACTGGGTTCATACCCAAAGAACTGAGTCCTGAAGGCCACGTGGCATAGTTTTTTTATACATTTTTTCTACTTCTTTGTCTCCCATATATGGTAATGCACAAACATGAGGTCTGATTAGGTGGTCTCATGGTACAGAGTCATGAGGGATGTCATGTATACATATAGCCAGGTTGCCTTCCTTTATCTTGAGGTGTTCTTTTTTTTTCTTTCATCCCCCTTAGGATGGGGACCCTACCACAATAATATCTATTCCTAGACCACACTGAAACTAAACTAGGAATCAAGACCAACAGATAGCTAGAAAATCCCCAAATACTTAGAGATTAAACAACAAACTTCTAAATAATACATGGGCCAAAAAAAGTCTCAAGGGAAAGTTTTAAATATTTTGAACAACATGAAAATGAGAACACATCAAAACTTGCGGGATGCAGCAAAAACAGTGTATGGGGGAAATTTGTAGCATTGAATGCATGATTAGAAAATAAGAAAGATCTCAAAATCAGTCACTAAGCTTCTACCCTAGGAAACCAGGAAAAGAAGATCAAATACGATTCAAAGTGAGCAGAAGAAAGGAACCAGTAACGATTGGAGCAAAAAGAAAAGAAACTGAAAAGAGGATATTGACAGATTGATAAAACCAAAATCTGATTCTTTGAAAAGATAAATAAAATCAAAGAGCTCCAGGTTAATGAGAGAGAAGACACATCATTAGTATCAGAAATGGAGGAAAGGAAGGGCGCCTGGGTGGCTCAGCTGGTTAAGTGTCTGACTTCAGATCTGGTCATCCGTGTCCAGCTCTGTGCTGACCGCTTAGAGCCTGGAACCTACTCTAGCTTCTGTGTCTCCCTCTCTCTCTGCTCCTCCCCTGCTCATGCTCTGTCTCTCTCTGAAAAATAAAGGAACATTAAAAAAAAGAAAGAAATGGAGAAAAAGATACCAATACATATCCCATGAACCTTAAAAGGATAATAAAGGAACACTATGAGCAACTCTGTGCCCGCACAATTGAGAACCTAGATGAAACCAGACTAATTACTTGAATAACACAATCTGAAAACTCACACAATGAGAAACAGACAATCTAAATAAACTTATATTTATTTTTAAAATTGAATCAACAACTAATAACTTTCAAAAAAAAAAGAACATGAGGCCCAGATGTTTTCACTGATTAACTCTACCATTTAAGGGAGAAATTATGCCAATTCTCCACCATATCTATCAGAGAATAAAAGCAGAGGGAATACTTCCTAACTCATTCTATGAGGCCAGCATTGCCTTAACATCATATTGAATGGTGAGAAACTAAAATCTTTTCTGCTAAGATTAGGAACAAGGCAAGGAGGTTTCCTCTCAACACTCCCTTTTGACATTATACTGGAAATTCTAGCTAATGCAATGAGATAAGAAAAGGAAATATGGGGCACCTGGGTGGCGCAGTCGGTTGGGCATCCGACTTCAGCCAGGTCACGATCTCGCGGTCCGTGAGTTCGAGCCCCGCATCAGGCTCTGGGCTGATGGCTCAGAGCCTGGAGCCTGTTTCCGATTCTGTGTCTCCCTCTCTCTCTGCCCCTCCCCCGTTCATGCTCTGTCTCTCTCTGTCCCAAAAATAAATAAAAAAAACGTTGAAAAAAATATTTAAAAGAAAAGGAAATAAAATGTATCTAGATTGAAAAGGAGAAAATAAAAGTCTTCATTTTTGCAGATGGCATGACCATCCACGTAAAAAAAAAATGAGAAAAATATCAGAAAACTGCTGAAACCAATAAATGATTATAGCAAGGTTGCTCCTTCCACACCTTCCACACCTGTGAGAAAGGCCAGACTCCAGAACACAGACAACACCAAATGATGGCTACCAACAAGTATGTGGAGCAACACAAACTCTGAGTGTGAGTTTGTGAGTGCAAAATGGTACAGCCACTTTGGAAAATAGTTTGGTAGTTGTATATAAAAACTAAACATGGGGCACCGAGGTGGCTCAGTCGGTTAAGCATCCGACTTCAGTTCAGGTCATGATCTCACAGTTCGTGAGTTCAAGCCCTGCATGAGGCTCTGAGCTGTCAGCCCATAGCCTGGAGCTGGCTTTGGATTCTGTGTCTCCCTCTTTCTCTGCCCCTCCCCTGCTCATGCTCTGTCTCTCTTTCAAAAATAAACAAACATTAAAATAATAATAATAATAATAATAATAATAATAACATACTATTAAATAAAATGAATAAACAAACAGAAAACAGAATTAGATCCATAAATACAGAGAACAACTGGTGGTTGCCAAAGGAAGAGATGGTGGGTAGATGGACAAAATGGGTGACGGGGAGTAGGACATACAGGCTTCTAGCTATGAGATGCATCAAGTCAAGGAAATGAAAGGCACAGAACAGGGAATATAGTCAATGATATTGTAATACTGTTGCATGGCGACAAATGGTAGCCACACTTATGGTGAACACAGCATAACCTGTAGAGCTGTTGAACCACTATGTTGTATACTTGAAGCCAACATAACATTGTGTGTCAACTATACTCAAACGAGAAAATTAAAAAGAAAACAAAAAACTCAATACACTCTTGCCATACGACCTAGCGATTTGCCTCCCTGGTCTTCACCCAAAGGAGTTGAAAAGTGGAGTCCACATAAAAACCTGCCTGAGGATGTATATAGCAGCTTTAATTGCCAGCACAGTGGGTGAATGGATGAATATCTGTGGTACATTCAGACACTGGAATACTGTTCAGTGTTAAAATAAAATGAGCTATCAAGCCATGAAAAAACACGAAAGAAACTTAGATGCATATTGCTAGGTGAAAGAGGCCCATCTGGAAGATGCCATGTATGATTCCAACTCTGTGACACAGTGGAATAGGCAAAAATACGGAGATGGTAAAAAGATCGGTAGCATTCCAGGGATTAGGGTCAAGGAAAGGACGAATATGCAGAGCAAAGGGAATTTTTAGGGCAGTGAAACTACTCTATATGATACTACAGAGGTAGATATATGTCATTATATATTTGTCCAAACCCATACAACACTGGACGCTAAGAACAAACCCTAAGGTGACTGTCTGTCATCTTTGAGTCATAATGTTTCAATGTAGGTTCATCGATTGTAACAAATATGCCACTCCGGTGTGGGAAGTTGACCATAGGGAGTCTGTGTCTATGCAGGGGTGGAAGGTATACATGAACTTCCTACTTTCTGCTCAATTTTGCTGTGAACCTAAAACTGCTCTAAAAAATAAAGTCTATTTTAAAGGAGAAAAGACTTCTCCAGACTAGTCTGCACAGCGATTGCCCTCCTCTTGTTGCACAGCTTACCATAAAGAGCAGGAATCCCTTCCATGCTTTTGCAAATTCCCGCACTCCATTGTGAGTTTGTTATCAGCTTCTGATTTTATCCTTTGTGCTTTCATTGTGGGGAAATATATCTGAGAGTTCCTTGAATGTGAACCTTTTGGCTGATGTCATTTACTCTCCTTGTTGCCCCTCGCCCCTGCTTGCGATTATCCAGTTTTGTGAACTGTGATATGGACATTCACTAGGACGACAAGGAAGCAGCCCAACGATACATTTTGCTGTCTCTGTGTGAACTGAATGCCATGCACGGTGACCCAGCACTGACAGATAGAGACAGAAGTGACCACTGATCGTGACACACATCTGTGATCTGCATAGTGATTTGAGTTCTGAAGGACTGGCTGTGAAGTTTGTACTTTTGCAAACTTTCTGTTAATACATGGTATTGTTCCAGGCCTGGGATTCTTTAACTAAATCATGGTAGCTGAAATTCATGCACAGGTGTCCTGTGCAGAGCAAGGACTGCCTGTATAGCATGCATTTGATGGTAGTTTATTGTAAGAAAATACGTACAAGAATGTAAGGTAGGATGAGGAGTACTATTCTTGTTACGATGAAGTCTTTCCCTAAGCGGAACACAAAAGTGAGAGATCATAAAGAAAAAGACCGCAGATTTGACTTTGTAAAAGTTAAAAAAAAATTCTACATGGCCAAAGATGATCTAAACAGAGTTAAAAGACAAGTGACTAATTAGGAAATATAATATGAGCATCCGACCAAGAATTTGCCCAGCCATTCCTTCCTCCACAACAGTATAAAGATGGGGAAATCTCAAGGAGTCAAACTTCATGGATCAATCAATAGCTGAGAGGTTAAACTCAATTTCTCATGGTGCAGACTTCATTTTATGGAATGCAAAGAACTTTCCAACAGAAAAGGCAGAGTATGTCCAGTCTAATGGAGGTCCTGTGCAATGCACTTAGAGAAACATCGAGTAACTGTGTGTTAGATGAATTTATTTTCTGTTCTATAAGAAAAGAACAATTAACAGAATGGCTGTTTCTCCCCGGGGCAGAATTCCACTATTGTCTCTGCACCACTGAGCCTTGGAAAACATCGAAACCCACAGTCTCTAGCAAATCACTCTTCAACAATCAAGAGGGGAAGAAATGAAAAAGCTAATGAACTTGCCAATTACCCTTATAGCCCTGACTCCTGAAAATAAGGATGATGGGAAATAGATGCCCAGGTATGGGGACCTTATAGGGCATAGAGATTCAAATGCAGCAGAGAGGAAAGAAAGCCTCTGATAACCTACGGAGGTTGATTTATTCATAGTCTCAATGGGGAAATGTTGATTAAGAAATGAGAGGCTACAGGCAGGAGCAGCTCCTGAAATTGTGCCTAAATACCTCAAATATTCCTAAGGAATCCCGCGGACAACTGTGTCAGAGTGCAGCTGACAAATGGAGTATAGTAAGCACAGAGATCATGCCCTTGTCAGCCAGCATACGGAGAGCATTACTGATCCTCAGCAAATCATTACTGATCCTCAGAAAAATGTACTGTGACTGGGTCTAAAACCTGACTGGAATTTTCCATAGATGTGTGATATTGGAGACCGGTTTGCAGCTGCACTTGCCAAATCACCTTTGCAAAGCACAGTAGGTCACGGCCGGAGGAGCAAAGGCTGCTCTGCTCTTTCTCAAGCAGAGAAGGGTTTTCTAAGTGCCAAGTTCTCTCCCACCAAGGACGGGGATAGCCAATTATGGGTTAGTGATGAGTACAAGCATCTGTGATCCCTCAGCTAATTTCCATCTTGAAGTTGGGGTATAAGGTCTCGAGTGCTAGGTGATCAGTCACAATCCCTTTGAACAGGTGCTTAATCAGGACTGGATAGGATGCATTCAGGTTGGGCATCTGGCATCTGGTTCTAGCTCTTTGTCCTCTAGGATGGCTTCAGACAAATCCCTCACACTTTTTGTTTTGCATCTATAGTATTTGTTATTGTTGTTTTGTTATTTAAGTATATTAAGTAGTGATAACACTCCTCGGTGGCATATTCAATTTAAAAAACCCTCCATTGTCATGGGGCACCTGCGTGGCTCAGTCGGTTGGGCGTCCAACTTCAGCTCAGGTCATGATCTCACCATCCATGAGTTGAAGCCCCACATCGGGCTCTGTGCTGACAGCTCAGAGCCTGGAGCCTGCCTCGGATTCCGTGTCTCCCTCTCTCTCTGACCCTCCCCTGTTCATGCTCTGTCTCAAAAATAAATAAACATTAAAAAATAAATAAAAAACCCTCCATTACCAAGTGCAAACCAAACAGTAAATGCTTTCCTCTTAGGAAGCCCGGATAGCAGCTTTCTGAGCTCTTTTATTCTGGGAAATGTTCATAAATACACCAGGAGAACAAAGTGAGAAAAAGGAGACTGTACCTAGCCTTTTATCTAATGCAGTGTGACTCTGAACCAAGGATACACAATGGCTAAAAACAGGGTAATATTGGCTTGGAGTGTGTCCTAAAGTCAGCATGCCAGAGTTATTTATTTTTTTTAATGTTTATTTTTGAGAGAGAGAGAGACAGAGACAGAGAGACAGAGAGAGACAGAGAGACCATGAGTGGGCAAGGGGCAGAGAGAGAGGGAGACAGGGGAGACACAAATCCAAAGCAGGCTCCAGGCTCTCAGCTGTCAGCAAAGAGCCCGACACGGGGCTCGGGTCCTCTAACTGCAAGATCATGACCTGAGCCAAAGTCAGTGGCTTAACCGACTGAGCCACCTATGTGCCAGAGCATGCCAGAATTTAAATTGCCACTCTGAAACATCATAAGACCTTGGGACAAATACTTCTCTAAACTTTTTTCCTGCATCTCAGAAAAATAATACCCTTGCCCCAAAATGTCCATGTCCTAATCCCCAGAACCTGAGAATGTCACCTTAAAGGGCAAAAGGGATCTTGTAGATGGGATTGTTAAAGACCTTAAGATGGAGATATTATTTCAGATTATCTGATGGGCCCCAAAATAACCCCAAGTGTTCTAAGAGAAAGGCAGGAGATTTTACTACAATTAAAGAGAATTTGTTGATGAAACCAGGATTAGATTAATGTGGTCAAAAGGCAAGGAATGGTAGCAGCCACCAGAAGCTGGAAAAGGTAAGGGCATGGAGCTTCTAGAGGGAGCACAGCCTTGCCAACTTCTGATTTCAGCCTAGTGAAGTGGTTTTGGACCTCCGACTTCGAGAACAGTAACAGAAGAAATGTGTTTTAAGCCACCAAGTTTGTGGTGAATTGTTATGGCAGCCATCCGGAACCCATACCTCACAGGAACTGTTACTCCAGATAAAATGTGTGACTGGCGGTTCGTGGGTTCAAGCCCCACATTGGGCTCTGTGCTGACAGCACAGGGTCTGCTTGGCATTCTCTCTCTCCCTGTTTGCCCCACCCCACTCTCAAAATAAGTAAGCTTAAAAAAATGTGTAACTGGAAATACACTTAGTAATATGTCTAACACACAGTAGGGATGCTGTAAATGTATGTCCTTCTTGGAAACTGAAGCTTGGTTTGAGGGATCATTGAAATCAGTACAATGGTCACCATTGTTTTAATATGTATTTGTTAACATTTTATTTATTTTTGAGAGACAGAGAGACAGAGTGCAAGCAGGGGAGGTAAGAGAAGGAGACACAGAATCAGAAGCAGGCTCCAGGCTCCGAGCTGTCAGCACAGAGCCAGATGCGGGGCTCGAACCCATGAACTGTGAGATCATGACCTGAGCTGAAGTGGGACACGTGACCGATTGAGCCACCCAGGAGCCCCAATGGTCAGCATTTTTGTCCATGTTCATCCTGTTAAAAACGCCTAGACACCTGCTAGAAAGATCTCTATACTCCCCCACAATCCCCCACATCTCCTAACAGAGGGGAAAGATTCCTTCTCCTCACTTAAGTCACATTATTATTTTCCTTTCTACTTTCTTTTATTATTATTATTACTCTTCATTCAACCAGTCTTTCTGAACTTTAAACAAAGTCATTTTTCAGTGGATTCAGGTGCTATCTTAATTAACATCCCAACAAGCGTCTTATTATTTCTAGGCCTCATCACCAGAAATTTCTGAACTTAGCTCCTCCTCAGTTTCTGCTGTCATTCATTTTCTCATTTCTCCCCTCTGCTTTTAGTTCATTCTTGACAGCTTAGTCCTTTCCCTAAACACAGTTTGTAATAAGGTAACACAGCAAAGTCGTAAAAGTCTAAATGGCCTTGTTTCAGATCTTGGGTTTTGTCATCTACTTACTGTGTGATGCTGGACAAGCTATTTAACCTCTCTGCTTTCCCCCCAGAAATGGCTATTATGAGTAATACCTACTGCTATTATGAAGATAAGTGAGTTAATATTTGTCAAGTCCTTACCATAGCACTATAGTCACAGTGTAAGCACCACAAATGTATTTGCGAGCAACGATAAATGCAAAGTCTGAGCATACACTTTTCTCAACTTTCAGTCATAACTTTGAGATATGTATTTGGTGAAATCAATATAAGACTTTTTAAGGGACACACAAGATATTTCTATCCAGAAAAATCGTTGTGAATGATTGTCCATGTGGCTAGTTTTGGTGTTTCACCAGTGTTTCCAAATTTCTATATGACAGCCTGGGTTTAGTCCAGTGAAAAATTAGAAACTTGAGCTTCTGTTTTAAACCCTTTACCTTAAGGCCTCCCACCCTCATCTTTTTGCCCATCAACTTTCGTTTGTCCTCCATGATATGAAAATCTACTTCTAAGAAAGTCTATGATGTCTAGCTTAGCATGGATTTAAAACAAAGGCACTGTTGTGGCACCTGGGTGGCTCAGCAGGTTAAGCATCCAACCTCGGCTCAGGTCATGATCTCCCAGTTCCTGGGTTGGAGCCCCGTGTCGGGCTCCGTGCTGACAGCTCAGAGCCTGGAGCCTGCTTCGGATTCTGTGTCTCCTTCTCTCTCTGTTCCTCCCCTGCTCACGCTCTGTCTCTCTCTCTCTCTCTCTCTCTGAAAAATAAATAAAGATTACCAAAAAAAAAAATAAATAAATAAAACAAAGGCACTGTTTGCACAAGAGAGACTAGCTTTCAGGAGTTGTTTTGTCTTGCTTTGTTTGGTTGCCCTCCTCCCACCGGCAGCCTCAGACAAAAATCCAAAGATCCACGTCGTGGCTCTAATTCTTAGCCCCTGTTTGATTATGCAAGCTCAGTTCTCCTACCTGGAAGGGGTATCTGAGGGCAATGCTCTGTCTTTGGGACTGTTGAAAAGAACATTTCCAGCTCAGGTATGAACTGTTGCCAGGAACCCTGGTTATATCACATCACCCCAGGATCCTAGTAGTGACTGGCTCAGGAAGGGCCTGAACAGGCTCATCACAGGTAGTTTCAAGGTCTCTAAAGTGAATGCATTTAGGGCAAGAAAGACATGTATCCAGGAGTCTGAACTACTGAAAATTTTCACAAGCTACTTTTTAGTTCTTGAGAAACAGATGCAGGGAAAAAGTCATGCTTATCACTAAGAGTTTTAGCCCAAAATGCTATACAAAATTTCTAATCTTATAAAACATATGGGATCTTTGGTGAGCTCTCACAGAAGGCCTAGTCCAGTATGGTACAATATGAAATGTGGACTACCTGGAGTGCTAGCTGAAACCCATACTGCTGTTTCTCCTACAAAGCTACAAAATTAGGATGATGGGGCCAGAATGATGCATTTCTCATAATTAGTGATTAGTGAGCATTTCTAGCCTAGCCTAAAGACAGTCTGAGTAGTCCCTTTGGCCCCCTTTCTTTTGGGATCATATTCTTTAGTGTTATAGCTTCCAAACTGAGGAGGGGAGGTACAAGGGTTCTAGAAAAGGAAGGAAAGGACCCAGCCAAGTAAAGAAAATAATATCAAGTTTGAAAAGAAAATATTTTTTAAATGTGCAAATAGTGCAAGGATTAAAAGAGAGAAATAGTTCAAATTTTAGGAAAAATAATTTAAAATACATGAGAAGTATAAACCAAACTAAAATGTAGCATGATTTGGAACAACTGATGTTAAAGACAAGACAGAGCACTATACTGACAGAGCAGAAAATACAATCCTCTCGCACTATTTTCCCCAGAACTAAGCAATACTTCGTCAATACAGTTTGTTGGTTTTCAACCCTTAGAGCCAACCTGTGGATAAAACACATAACACTTTGTTACAACTGTATGGCAAAATGTCAATGTTAACAATACAGACAAACAAAAGCAAGCACGTATTCACAGAAGGTGATTCATACAAGGGGAAAGGAAAGGTAGAGGGGCTACAGGGCACAGCCTTGTGCATAGAGAAAATCATGAGATTAGGGTGAAAGTTAATAACACAAGATATAAAGAGTAATAGGTAAAGTTTCTTGAGTTCTTCTGTGTATTAGAGACTAAAGGCTACAAATGCATTATTATTTGCATTATCACAAACAATCCCTAAGGTAGAGAGGTATCCTTTTCTCTGGTTTATGGATGAGAAAACAATGGGTACAGGTAGGATGTGTAAATTTCACAGGGATACAGAGCTAATAAAAACTGAAGAACAATGATTCTAACTCCAGGAGTCCAGCTCCAGAACCAGTGCTTTTAGCCTTCTGCTACTTTCCTCACCAAGAAAGCCAGCAAAATTACATGAAGTTACCAGAGAGAAGCAGCAAAATTAATTGAATACGACATATTGGAAAGGAAGAGGGGGGGAAAACAGTGGTAGTGGAGTTTTATCTTCCTCCATAATGTTAGAGTGGTAAAAACATTGTCTAAAGTGAGTATCATGATACAGCAAGATAAGCATAATGTTTAGAATTAAGGAGACATCAAAGTAGCAAAAACCTGTCTCTGGAGAGGGGAACTAAGGAGAAAATGGAGGCATTTCAATATGATTCAAGTTGCTATTATGCTTATGTATTATTTTCATAAAAACAAAATAGTTCTGTTTATTTAGAAATTGCTTCTATGGGGCGTCTGGGTGGCTAAGTCGGTTAAGCGTCCAACTTCAACTAAGGTCATGATCTTGTGGTTCAGGCTCTATCTATGTTGATGGCTCAGAGCCTGAAGCCTGCTTCAGGTTCTGTGTCCCCCCTCTCTCTGCTCCTCTCTCTCTCTCTCTCTCTCTCAGAAATAGACATTAAAACAGATTTAAAAAAAAAGAAATTGCTTCTACTGTGTAAGTGCATCAAAACATGAAATTCAAGTGGCACCTGGGTGGTTCAGTTGGGTGAGAATCCAACTGCAGCTCAAGTCATGATCTCATGGTTTGAGTTCAAGCTCTGCATCAGGCTGTCTGCTGTCAGCTCAGAGCCCGCTTCAGATCCTCTGTGTGCCTGGCTCTTTGCCCCTCCCAACTTGTGCTCTCTCTCCAAAATATTAAAAAAACCCAAAAACATAAATTCAAAATCTTTACACCTATCACATATTTGTTAGCTGTTTGTCTTATCAGGATATTACTTTTAGCTTGAAGGCTTTACAAAAATCGGGAAGTATAAATGTTTAAAAGTTGTCCTGGTAATATTACCTGGCATGGCTGAGAGAGGGTGCAGGACTATTAGAAGCAAACTGGATTTCAACACTGCTTCTGAGAGTCAGTTCTGACTACAAAGGGCAGATGATTCTCTGTAGTCACAGAGCACAAAGAAGGAGCTTTGATCCTCTGGAACTGTAATAAACAACTCAGAGTAAATGAATCAGGCAGAGAGTGCCTGGAGGGATCCGGCAGCCTCTATGTGCTGGCGTTCTTTGTTTTTACAGGGCTAATCTCATAAATGTTGCACTAGGCTCAATGCTGCGCATTTTTAGGCTCAGTTATCGTATTTTTCCACGTGTTTACTTCATAAAAGTAGGCACTTTTATGCTCCTGTTAAAATGGGATCTCCTATTCAAATTGCCTGGTGAAGGCAACTGAAGCATTATTGCCTAAGGAACTCATTAAGTGTAGATATATTATATCCCCCATTTCCTTCCATGTATGTATGTATGTATGTATGTATGTATGTATCTATCTATCTATCTATCTATCTATCTATCTATCTATCTATCATGCATCCATCCTTATTTATAGAACAAAACAACAATAATAATTTAACGACTTGCTTACCTTATTTTAGTTTAGCCTTCCAAAAATCTTGCAAGGTAAACAGGCCACGTAAAAGCATTGAGTTCACTGAGACACTTAAAGGATGGCTCTACCGTTTGTCATCGTGCAACCAAAAAATGGTGCAGGGAATTCAACCCACATCTTCTCTGTCCTCCTCTCTTACCTCCCCAGCCTGTTCAAATCCCAACTTCCTTGTGAGGCTTATCCTGTCCACTGTTTAAATTGAAAGCTGTGATTCTGTCTAAATCTCAATGCTCCCTATGCTACTTTATACTCCATAACGTTAGTTCCTGGCTAACCTATCAGATAATTTGCATGTTTGTATTTTTGCTCCCATCCACCTAGAATGTAGGCTCCACACAGTTGCGAATTTTGCCTTTTTTAAGTCTAGTGGAGATCCAGCAAAAAAGTCAGTGTCAGCCAGAACTGGGCACAGTTGTAACTTGTGTGATTTGATATTTTAGTGATTTAGATCAGAGCTGGGCCACTTACTGAAGAGCATCTCTTCTACTGCATTTAAGCAGCACAATATATTCAAAGAAACTGAAATTTCCAACAATTACAGAGCGGGTATGTGCCCTTTCTCCCCTTGTTCCTCCAGGCTCAAATCTATCCTCTCTGGGTGATATGGGAATGTGTAAGAATGACTGGCCTAAGTCTAAATTAAATAAGAAGACACACAAGAAAACATTGAAACATTTCTAAAAAATAAAATCACTGAGTGGTTTCCTTTGACACATCAGAGGTTCTCTAGCCTCTAGTAAGATCAGAGAGAAGGGGTGGGAGAAGAGCAAAACACAGAGGAAGAGGCAAGGGTGAGTCACCTCATCTCTCCCTCCTTTGGACCTTACTTCCCCCTGGACTGTCATCCGTTACATTCAAAATGCAGATTGCAGGAGTCAGTGTGTGCAGGTAGAGGATGTGGCCACTTCTACATCCCAGTCACTGCAACGTGGAAAATTCAGCATAGTTATGTCTGGCTCAACCCATCACCATTCACACAGGTTAATTCTTTCTCTACTGCTGAGTCAAAGAGACACATGAGCGAGGGCAGATTCATGACAAAGTTTTATGTACGTTAAGTACACAATATGGGCAGGATAAAAGCCCATCGAGGCAAATAGGAAGGGGTAAAGGGAGCCCCTACAGGCAGCAGTGGTATCCTGCCCATTCCAAGACCAGAGAAAACTGGCCCAGAGCTTGGGTCAGCCAAGTTCACAGTCACAACAGGGATGGCATGGTTGATGATTTATGTAGCTTTATTCCATTCTCCACTAGAACTTCTTGAATCTGGTGTCTTTGTGGTGCAGTTCTAAACATAAATACATGTATGCACACAATGTACACACTTTCTGTATGAAGAGATCAGGGTAAGTTTCACTTAAAGGGGTTGGGCCCCTTTCTGGTGCAAAGAAGTCAGTTTCCGGTTATATCCAATTTGCAGAGGAATATTAGGTCCTTATTCGTGACAAAAGAAGGGAATGTGTAGGTGAAGTCCTAGTCAGGTTATGAAGGTGCTCTAGTCATGCCCAGAGCACAGGCCCAGTTGACCAGGACACATACAGTGTTTGATCCTCCAAAGTCAGAGGAGTACCTGACTAGGACAAGTCCAAGTTCTGTTTAACATTTCCTGGTGCTATCCCCCAATGCACCACCAGCGCTGTGCTTATGGGGGGCACTTGTGCTCTGTGTGGCTGAGGGACCATAAGTGTATCTAGTCGTAGCAGGCGTGGAGCTGTTCCCCAGAGCACCACCTGTGTTAGGGGTAAGAGGGCTCCCAGTGTCCTTTTTGGTGGTGCTGACATAGAGGCCTGCCATCATAGATGTGATACTGTCTGCATCCGCTATGGCACTTGCTGCGTTTGCATTGGGTCGGCCGCAATCATTCTGAGGTGAAGAACTACTAGGTTCTACATTCGTGGGAATGACGTTGTCCCCTCCATGCATACCATCTGCATGCTGGGCGGGAGGACCGCATTTGTGTGGAAGGATGGTGGAACTACAAGTGGTTCCAAGGGTAGAGCTGGTGCTGCCACTTGCAACTGCAGCAGAGGCAGTGTGGCCAGGCAAGTGCGAGGGGCTCTGTAGGGGGTAAACACGCACGCCTCTTGAAACACGTGTCTTCTGCTTGGTAGTGGCTCTTCCACACGAAGCATTTAGTTCTTGTGTACACGGCTTCCGGGTGCACTTTTGGCCAACGATAACAAGAGAGCTTCCACCTGCGGGAACAGCGTGGCCCTCTCCCACTACCCCATCACCTGGGTTTTGGACGGCTCGCCCCCTGACGCTCAGATTTAAGGAGGCTGGTACATGTCCTGACCCACATTTCGAGTCCGTGCTGGTTGCTCGGTGACGTGGGGCAAGTTTTCGTTGTGCAGATGGTGTCTGGGTGCCCTTGGGGCTAACAGGAACACGAGCGCTTGTACCTGTGGGAACAGCGTGGCCTTCTCCCACTACATCACCTGGGTCGTGGACTGCTTGCCCCCTCATGATCAGATTTAACAAGCAGGCTGGCACATGTCCTGATCCACGTTTCATCTCTGTGCCGGTTGCTCGGTGACGTGGGGCTAGTTTTCGTCGTGCAGGTGGGCTCTGAGTGCCCTTGGGACTAACAGGAACATGAGAGCTTGTACCTGTGGGAACAGCGTGGCCCTCTCCCACTACCCCATCACCTGGGTTTTGCACGGATCGCCCCCTGCCGATCAGATTCAAGAAGCAGACTGGCACGTGTCCTGACCCATGTTTCGTCTCCGTGATGGTGGCTTGGTGACGTGGGGCAGCCCTTCTTCGTGCAGATGGGGTCTGGGTGCCCTTGGGGCTAACAGGAACACGAGAGCTTGTACCTGCAGGAACAGCGTGGCCCTCTCCCACTACATCACCTGGGTTTTGGATGGATCGCCCCCTGATGATCAGATTTAAGCAGGCTGGCACGTGTCCTGACCCACGTTTCTTGTCGGTTCTCGTGGCTCGGTCACGTGGGACAAGTTTTCTTTGTCCAGATTGGGTCTGGGTGCCCTTCAGGCTAACAGCAATACTAGAGATTCCACGTGAGAGAACAGGGCGGCCCTCTCCCACTACTCCATCTCCTGGGGTTTTGATGGCTGGCCCCCTGCTGCTCAGATTTAAGGGGGAGGCTGCCTGGTCTCTTGACTTAGTCCTCTTCTCCACGGTGGCATCTCCTCTACATGAGGGAAGTTTTCCCTGTCGGGATGAGCCCCCGGGGCACTTATGGGTAGTGGGGACTGGCGAGTCTCCACCTGTGGGAACAGTACAGCCCTGCCCCACTGCTCCACTACCTGGGTTCTGGATGGGTGGGCCCCAAGTGCCTGGATTCAAGGTGGAACTAGCATTTTGTCCAAATACTGGGACGGTATTTGTTCCTCCTACAGCAGCAGCCATGCCATCACCACAGCGATTCCTGGTTGTCTGACCTAAAGTTGGAGCAGAAATGGTTCTTGGTACCCCGTTCAGTCTTGCCCCAAGGTGGAATGCTCCGGATGCCTGTGAATGAGCAGGGCCTGGGATGTACACACCACTGCCCATAGGGGCTGCACGTCCCGAAAACACACGTCGGCCTGAAGTACTGTCAGCTAACGGTGAGCCATCATCCCCGGTGCTGGGCATCCTCGTGGCAACTCCAAAGCCTGTTGTGGTAGATACGCCAATGGGCAGGATGCCTGGCTTATCACTCGAGGCCGGCTGGATAGTGAGAGTGGTGATAGATGCGGAACCTGCCAAACCTGCCTTCACTGCGTTGTCTCTGGGAGGCTGGGCTACGAGAGCAGTTGGGCCCATAGCTTGTGTTGAGGCTACTGGCGTTCCTAACAGGTGAGAATTGTCAGGCTGCTGCCCATTATGATGCCCAGTTGAGGGCTGAGAGGTGATTCCTGGGTCAGAGTGGTTGGAAACTGAGGTCTGTCCAATGGAGGACTTTTCCGGTAAATGGATAGAGTCATGGGCCACCACAGTGCTGCCACGGGGTGGTGTGTTAGCAGAACCGGAAAGCACCATGTTAAGCGGGAAATGGTTGTCCCTGGACTCAGGGGAGGAACAGAAGATGGAAGCCTGAGATGGTGATGGAGTGTCCATGGCTTCGCTGTTACAGGCCGAGTTGCAGGTTGCAGAGGGCTTGCCTACTGGAGTGGAGGTGACTCCAGAATCCACAAGGGACAAGCTCCTGGAAACAGCAACACTGGCAAGAAGGGCTGTCTTGGGATCTCCAGGTGGGCTGGTGAAAACTGGAGACTCTGCAGGGCCCCTCTGCTTTAAACTGCAACGACCCTGGGGAAATGAAGGACATCCCATTCCGGGTTCTTGGGGAGATCTGAAAAAAACAGCCTTTGAAAAGGGAGTGGTGTCCATGTTGATGACACCAGGACCTGAAGTGAGCCTGGAGGTAGATGTAGATGCATTGGCTGCGATGGTAGAAGCAGCTGTCTTAGAAATGATGGGCTGGACAACTGAAACAGGGCTCTGTGTGGAAGGATTTGGAAGAGGGGCGGGCAGGATAGGAGGGGGGGCATGTACACACAGAGGCACTGGGGATTCTGCGATGCAGGAGGGTGGCTGTAAGGAGGGGGTTGAGGTGTTAGCAAGTGTGGTGATGTCAGAAATAAGACAGGTTACAGCAGTGACTGGCTGAAGAGGGCCTTCTTTCTTCACAGGAATTCCACAAATGAGATTGGAACTAAGATGAGGAACAACACCAGCAGGAACAGCTGGAGAAGATTTAGAAACCATCTGGGCTGTCTCCTGAACAAGGTTTGCTATTAAAGATGGAGGGACAGAGGCAGTCGGGGGCTTTGCAGATTGGTCACCCAAGTCATCAGTAGGAATGGGGACTTGCAAAGTGTGACTCGCCAAAAGCAGAGAGTTAGCGGTCTCTGAGGCAAGTAGGCATAAAGAAGTGGCTGACTGAGCATCTGAGCAGTCTCCTTTGATCTCTCTTTTGTCTCCCAAGGTCTTACTCCTCTGACATTTGGTATTCTTCAAGGTGTCCAGGTTTTTGTCAGTAGCTCCGCAAGGAAACCTAGGAAGTGGGGGCAACTCGCCCTGGCCCCACCACTGGGGCGGTGGCGGTGGCCGAGAATGGGACGTGGATGTTTTCCGTTTGCAGGGCCTACTGCTGGCAGCTACAGGGGAAAAAGAGCTCCTTGATGAGATGCCTGGAGGCTCATTAGCCTGGATCTCCTTCCTGGAGAGGTATGATGTGTCCCCGACAGGCTGATGGCTTTCACCCGACGCTTCCTTTGTTGATGTCTCCTGCAGTAAGGGGCAGCGTGGGGGTGGGTCGGAGAGCGCTGCTGTATCTGTATCAGGCACGACATTTCCGGCTGGGCCACGTGGGGAGGTGACTGCGCGGCCTACAGGGCGGCAGTGCATCAGAGACTTCTGGGTATTCTCCCTCAAACGGTCTTCTGGAGGATTAGGACGGAGGTCCAAAGGTGCGCGGCTGCGCTGCGAGGAAGTGAGAAGCCCACCGGTCTCCAGGGGACTAGATTTTAATGGTATGCCCCCAATGTGATGGGGGACCCTGTTCCCACCACTCTGCCCTTTGGTCTCTACAAGATCCTCCATCTTTTTTCTGGGATCTTCTTGGACCTTCTCCTCCACCCCAAATGGGCACAAAAGTGGGAGATGCCTGGATGGTACCGGCTCCACAGCCTCCTCTACCTTCTCAGATAGTGAACGTGGGAGAGTGAATCTGCGCCCCAGAGGAGGGATCCTTTTGGCTCTGGAGTGTCCAAACATCATGGAATTACGAGCAGACAGCACAGGTTTTTTCGGAGAGTGACTCCAGTTCACCAAGGGAGGGATCCCCAGAGGGGTTCCGCCAGAGGCCTGCGGGATGGGGTACCGCCTCTTGGGCTGGACGTATAAACTAGCCGGTAAAGGCCTAGGATTCCGGTGGAAGAGCCTGCGCCCAGGGCCCAGGGCAAGTGAAGGAGCAGCGGGGTGGTCCCGGCCAGGTGGTGGAACAGCATCGCGGGAGGGGGGGTGCAAGGGCCACACATCGCCAGGCAGCGGGCGGGAGCGGCGGAGGCGGCGGAGGGGGCGGTGTGGAAAACGAAACTTACAAAGCAGGTTGCCCATATCCGGCTGGTTGTGCGCCAAACGACTGAGAGATGGGAGTAAAAAAGCTGGAGAGCGCCTCCTGAGCTTCTGACTCCTTTCTTAGTCAAACAGGCACTGAGCCTGAGGGACTGAGTGGAACCTTTGTGCCGCCTCCCAGGAAGATGGCGCAAACAGGGGAGCGCATGCGCAGCATGGCAAGTGACCTCAGCAAAGGGCAAAGGGCGAGGTCCCAAAGCCCCGCCCCTTAGCCTCCAGCCTCTGGGACTTCCTGCCTGCAGCAGGCAGCCCTTGGCTGGTTTATAGATTTCTGGCTGCCTGTGGCGGTTGTATACAAGCAGCAGAGCCACTGCGTGGCGACTGTGGGGGAGTGCGGTGGCTGTGGGGCCTCTCAGCGCCTGGGTGTGTGTCGCCAGCCCTTCTCTCAAGAAAGAGGAGCGCGGGAGCTCCGGACGCTACCGGGGGCGCGGGGGCGGGTGGCCTGCTGCCCCCGGGACCCTCTCTGCTTCCCTGTGAGGCCTAGAGCCAGGTGCATCTTCGCTAGGGCTGCCCAGGCCTTGAGCATCACCCTTCCAAGCGACGCCAAACCCTGACCTGACTGCATGCTGCGCCCCAAGACCTCCCTTCGTGGCAGGCAAGTTCTTGCTTTCTTCCTTGTCGGGAATTTGGCAAAACCTTTACAATTGAGACCGCCTCTCAGGTCACGCAGGTGCTGGTGGCTTAGCCGGGATTTAAACCCAGCGGAGTGACTCCAGAGCTCTTCCTCTGGACTGTGACGCCTCCTTACCGTATATGCATCGTATGTTACCATTTTTGCTTTCTCTTTTTTTTAGTTCTTAGGGTACTTCGCACCGTGCCATACTCACGGGGAGCATAGGCACTGCCCAGTACCAGGCCTCCGTTGAACAGAAGTTCAATTCATAAATTAATCAGGGCCGCAATGGGTTCTGGCCTCAGAAGACCATGGCTCACGGACTGCCAGTTGTAAGCATAGCACCATCCCACATTTGTAACTGAGCTTTGCAGCCCGGAGTTTCTCTTTGGTCTACTCTGAAGAATCCACATACGTAAGATTATATGTGAATATATACTGTATTCTAGATACCTTGTGGTCTACCTGAAGGGAATTCACCAGTTCCATATGGATTAGAAGCCAGTTTCTCCGGCCTTCTAGGAATGTGTCTAATAAGGCATCTCACTAATGTCTAGAAAGCAAATATGTCATTTATTGTAAGTTAATAGTGGAGCAATGTATTGGATTGAAGTCACATCACCACAATTTGGTCATTGTGAGCATGCCAGCCGGGTCCATTCTTCACCTCACCTTGTTGGCATTTAAATATAATTCTAGAGATTCATATGCTCAAGAGGGGAGAGATATGCCTGGGTGTCTGGCGAGAGAAACTCGTATTATTGTCTAGGAGCTGAAAACTTCAGCATGAAGAAAAAGGTTTAAAAAATCTTGGCCTACGTGTGGCTTTGCCTAGTTTGAATCTTGTTTCTTTGGTTTACTTCATTGAAGTGTTTTCTCTCTCATGGTACTGATGTTGTATATCGGGGCATGCCATGCATAAGGTTCAGAACCAAGAATCCTATAATCAGTAAAAAAGTATATATATATACTTAAAAATTTTTATACATATACTATTATATTATACATAGTATGTAATATATATTATATATACACACACAGTAAAATCTTGGAGTGTGAGTAACTTGTTCTGCGAGTGTTCCACAAGACGGGTAGACATTTCTAATAAATATGAACTTGATAAATGAGTGATGTCTTGCAATACAAGGAGTACGTGATGTCAAAGGTCACATGACAATTGAGCCAATGGTTCTCTCTCTGTCTCTGTCTCTGTCTCTGTCTCTCTCTCGGTCTCTCTCTATTTCTCTGTGGGATTGTGGGTGATGGTCTCCCATGCTCAGATGCTCTGTCTCGGGTCACAGTGTTTGGCAGAAATGAGTGATTTTTCAGAGCAGTGGGAGGTGCCCACAACTGACACTAACTAGTGTATTTTTGTCACTTCGAAGCACCAGTGGACAGTCCTTGGCTTTTCCATACAAGAATAAGCTTGGGAATGCATTGCTTCATTCTAGGTCAGGCTGCCTGCAGATATAGCCCCTTTCCTCTGCTGCCTTATTGCCGGTTCCATTAAATAAGTATATGACAAGAGCTTACTAATACTGTATGTAGTGTAGTCAGCCTCCATTAGTGATAATGAAAGTCATCCTACACAACAGCCCTCCTCTCTCTTGTCTCCCTCACACCAGCCACAAAAGTTTTCAAAGGTAAGTGCATTTATGGTTCATTATATTTTATATTTTCTTTATTGTTTTGTATCACATTACAGTATCATAATGATTTTTGTATGAAGATTTTTGGATTGTGGGACAAATCATCTGAGGTTCCATTATTTCTTATGGGGACATTGGCTTTGATATACAAGTGCTTTGGATCACAAGATGTTTCTGGAACAAATTATGCTCGCAAACTGAGGCTTTTACTGTATTTAGTTTTTTGTACATTTAAAGTAGCATTGGTCATAGTTTGTATCTTATACAATTAGTTTCAGTGCTCTGTTTATGAGAGCTTTTATAGTATGTTAGAGCCAGTTTGGACTTCCATCCCCAACCAAGTTGGAGGTTGGTAGGACACAAAAGGTTTTGCTCAGACCCAAATGCCGCTTGAAAAAAAGGAGAAATATAAGCCCTTTCTAATCTCTCTGGGAGCACAAATGATTTATAGATATGACATTTAACCACAATCCCTTTGATATCATTTGAGTTCAGTAAGGAACAATTTCTTGATGTTGTTTGTTTGAACAGAAATAGCAAGCTTGTACAATGTTGGGCAAAGCTTTCTTCTAGGAACTCTGAAAAAGATGATTATGTCAGATATATTTGGACACAATAAATGACAGTCATGTTATTTCCATCTTTTTGTTTCCCAGGACAAAGGGGCAAATTCAGCATGTGATGAGTGTTGGGGCTTCAGGACAATATAAGGAAGTTTGGGTGAGGATATCCCATAAACATCTACCTCTTGATTTTTCTTGTCAAATGGGAGTAGACAGGAGGGATGCTGTTTTGAAATATAGACCATTCTCTTACTTGTCCTTAAAAGCAAAATATATTAGATGGCAATGCTTCTTCTGAGCTAATTTGCCTTGGCAGAAGCCAATATGTTGAGACAGAACTTGTGAAGGCAAAATAATTTTTGAGCGATTAATTTAATCATTAATAAAAATATTTTGATACTAACAGCAAATTATAGTTGCCAGGAGGATTCCTTCTCATTTGACAATTTATGAAGCACCAATCTCCAGTCTAGTAAATGAAGCCAGGGGTGTGTAGTTTGAATGGAATTGGTAGTAGGGACAGTGAACCATGGCTGACACCCTGTGATGGAACACTCCCTCCCTGTTCCCTTGTCTTGCCCACCAGCAATCTGAGGTAATTCATACAGAGTTAATATGGAGGGAAGACTGAGTGACCCATGAAACTCGTAAGTGACCTTTTTTTCCCCCTAAAATAACTTTTGTCTGCTAGGTTTCAACCCCTGTTCTCTCTTCTGTTTACTAGAAACAGGGCTCAGCAGAAGCTCACTGGCCTTGTGCAGCCCCTTCTTTGGAAGTCCTTTCTTGATCCCTCCATTCATCGGTCTTATATTTCACTTTTTGCCTTCTAGAAATGTATCAAAATCTTTCTGTGGTTGTGACTGCCACATTCTCTTGGCTTTGATTGGTATTAATTTTGGTATTTCTGTACTTTTATTAACTATGGTTTCCAGGAGGAACAGAAAGTAAACGTGTTTTTCTAGTCTGCTGGCTTGAACTGAAAGTACCTGTTGATTTTAGCATCCAACTTTCCCATATAAGAAAAAAACCCAACCTCAGCATTCACCTTTCTTGTGAAATCACTAAGGGTTTAGGAGGTAGCAATTTCTAATAGGAAAATAATACCTATCTCATGGAGTTGACTTAAGGATTAAATGAGATGGTGAACATGAAAATTATTTGTAAAGCTTAAAGTTCTCTAAGAATTTTTTTGTTATTATTTTATTTGTTGCTATTTCAATGTTACTATTTTTTTTTTGTTGCTACTTCAACTTCCCCTGAAAGCTGTTTATGACATTGCTTATGTGAGAAAATATCTCCTCGTTTATTGTTTTGAAAACCAGACTGTATTTTCAGTAGCTCAGTGGGAATGGCATTGTTGGTTTTGAAGATTAGGGGTAAAGACACGAATGTTCCTTGACACCTATCACTTTGTAATATTTTTAGCAACTAAGTGACTCATGTATTCTTCCAGTTTTGTTGAGGATCTACTAGCAGCCAGTTATTAGGTAGTGGAACACATTTTTCAGATTTTAGATATTTAGGCTTTGTGGGCCATGTACAGGTTCTGTACCTTCTTCTCCTCCTTCTTCAACAACCTTTCATAATGTAAGAACCATGATTATATCACGGATCATACAAAAACAGGCTGAGAACCCGATTTGATCTGTGGACCCTTATTTGCTAACCCCTGCTCTACATTCGTAGAGTAGAAGGTATATCCTTGGGTAATTCACTTCTTGAAATTAATTAATTATTGGTCTTCCTGATCTTGTCTTTACTCCTCTCCAGTCTCCAGTCAACATGGCATCCAGAGATATTCTGTTAAATCTTAGGTCATATCATATCACTCAAGTCACTTCAGTTGCTCACTCAAGACAAAAACCGACGTCCTCAAAACGCTTCCACAGCCCTGGCAATCTGGGCCTCCATTTCCTTTCTGAGTTCATTTCCTTCTCTCTACTTTGTTCGCTCTATCCTCCACACCCGACATCCTCTCTGTTCCTTGACTATTCCAGGCACATTCTTTTGCCTCACTGCTTTCCATCTGCCTGTTGCCTCTGCTTGCAACATTCATTCCTCAGATAGGTACGTTGCTGTCTCCCACATTCACCTCATGTTCTTTCTTAAATTTCATCTCCCCATAAAGCCTTCATTGATTGCTTAATTTTGCATTGCAACCTCTTCCCTTCAACTAATAATGTTAATATCCCTGCCCTGCTTTCTAGTGCTCTCTAGCACTTACCTAATATACTAGTTTCTTATCCATTTGTTTAGTTTTTGTTTATATGTTTATACTCAAGTTTAAATATTTGCTCATTTGTTTATTTTTGCCTCCCCCTCTACTTAGAAAGAGGGGATATTCATCTGTGTTGTCCACATGTCTGTAAAACCTACTAGAGAAGGTTTTGTTTACCGAGAAGAAAATTTTGACTGAATGAATAATTGTGTGCATGAGTTAATGAACGAATCTCCAGGGTTTCTGAATTGAGGATTGATGTAAAGAGGAAGGCAGATGGTTGGGACAAGGTACTGCAAGAAGCAGTATTTGTAGTTCTCTGATAACTAACGAAATACATAGGTGTTTATTAATTTACGTAGTTTCAATGGGAGAGCTGGGAACTGCTCTGGGGATCCATATCATCAAGATTTTTATAGTGCATTCTGTAGAGTTATTTTCAAGCATGTACAAATACCAATGAAAATGTGTGCATTCATATACACCTCTGTTTTACCTTATTTGATACTTTATAAGAGCCCCTCAAAGTAGGGATGGGAAGTATTAATATCCCTCCTTTATGATAATGAACTCCCTTTGCTCAAGGTTACATGATAATTTAGTTGCAAATGTCAAACTAGACTCAGGGTTTTTGAGTAGATCCTCCCTAGAAACCCACGATGTTAATAAAACCCACAAAAGTTCATTTGGCATCCAATGACGCCCACACTACAGACTTATTTATGGGCCATCCATTTTAATGAAGAAGTGATTTAGCTTATACAGGCAAAAGTATATTAGGTTTTGTCCTCTATTAATATTAGTAATGGGAAAAGGGGGCTCTAATATCCTCAGGTTGGTTTGAGACCATCATATCTGCATTATGGGCATGGAGATGTTTAGCCAGGATATGCTTCTCTGCCACTCAGAATTCCCATAATATATAGTGATATGTATGGAAACAGATAAGAGACATGTGGGTAATTATGAGTCCTTCAGCATGATTTTTCCAGAAGCCTTGCCTTAAAATGAAAATTGTTTGGACATTTTCAGCTGTGAAGAATTCGTTTGGATGTTAATTTTCATGGTAAGTGAAATGAGCTTGTTTTATCTCTGCCGCCTCCGTACACCTTTCTCCAACCTCTGTTTTGTGTTTGGAAAGACTTTTAGAAATGAAAACTCAAGATAAAAACAAAATGACAATGTAGATGATACCTGGGATATTTTGTTGGCTTACATGGACATGCAGAATTAAAAATGATCTAGTCCAAATGTTTATTTTATTTTAATATTGTATATTGGGGTGGAACCTCCAAAGTGCTGGAAACAGGAATTCACCTGTCCTTTTTGGAACTGCAGCCCATATACACCTTCAAGAACTCCTTTTGTTCTTCCTTGACTCATCTTCAGGCACCACTGTTTTCTATGTATCTAGTATATAGCTTATTTAGTTTTAAGAATTTTCCAGATTCAGGGCGCCTGGGTGGCTCAGTCATTTAAGCATCTGGCTTCTGCTCAGGTTATGTTCTCACGGTTTGTGGGTCCAAGCCCCCCGTTGGGCTCTGTGCTCACAGCTCAGAGCCTGGAGCCTGCTTCAGATTCTGTGTCTCCCTCTCTCTCTGCCCTCCCCCACTTGTGCTCTGTCTCTGTCTCTCAAAAATCAATAAATGTTAAAAACTGTTTTCTGGAAAAAGAAAAAAAAGAATTTTCCAGATTCTTCTTAATATGCAGTTCTCCAATTCCTATCATGCCGAGTCTTGCACCAGTTACATATAACAGAAGAGTTTTATTTCTCTGTGTCGTTCAAAACCCAATAAGAGAACAGTGGACTGGGGCCGATGATATGTGGGTTCTTATCCCAGATATACCATAAAATAATTGTGTCCCCTTGGGAAAATCATAGTTATTTTGGGCCCCTTTCCTTTTCTTATTTTGACAGAGTTTTGTCCTAGATGATTCAAAGTAGCATGTGCACTCCTTGAGTGATAGTTAAAATGTTACTGGTATTCTAAACAAATGAAGACAACTGCGCATAAAGCTGTACATCTTTTCTGTGGCTGTGTTTTTCAAGCTGCCTCCATTTTACAGATGGTAAGATGACAGAGCACAGCAGAAGCAGATCATTTAACCAGAGGCTCCAAAGTAGATGGAACTAAACCACAAGTTTCCATTTCTTTCTGAAGCTCATTTAGCCAAAACATAGGCTGCTGAATATTAAGCTGTGAAGCATATCATCAGTATGTTTAAGGGAGGCTGTTCTTACGGGATTGCTCATTAATAGCAGGAAGTTTTGAAATTCTTACAGGATCACCTAATCTTGTGAGATTTACAGTTCTGTTTTCATATCAAGCAAGTCCTATCAGTGCCAGGTAATCATCTGAATTTCCGGTTGCTTCTCTGAACCAAACTTCTGAACCTCTTGAGGGTTTCTTCTTGCTATCTGAAATTTATGACAGAATAGCCTTTTTTTTAGAGAGTACATTCAGGTTTCTATATTCCACATAAGAAAGAGAGATTCAGTGAGTCAGGGTAGGGGTTAAGCCCTCCTTCCCATTGTGGTATTGAGCTCCTGGCAAAATATAATCATTAAGAGACAAATTTCCTCAAAATAGAAAAGCAGTTATCTCAGAATTTCAATATCAAGTAAGTATTTTTACATTTCCCTATAATACATGTGTTTATTGTACCTAGACAGACAGACAGACAGACACACACACACACACACACACACACACACACACACACAGGAATATTATTCAGCCTTAAAAAGGAATGACATTCTGATCAATGCTACAGCATGGATGAACCTTGAAACTATTATGCTAAGTGAGGTAAGTCAGTCACAAAAAGATAAAGGTGTGCTTCCACCTAGCTGAGATATTTACAATAGGCAAATTCATAGAAACAGAAAGTAGAATTGCGGTTTTGGAGAGTTGGGATGAATGGGGATTGGGATGTTGTTATTTTTATGGGTATAGAGTTTCACTTTGGGGTGATGAACAAGTTCTGGAGGTGGGTGGTGGTGATGATTGTACAACATTGTGAATGCACTTTGATACCACTGAATTGAACACTTAACATTTTATGTTATGCATATTTTGCCACCATAAAAAAAAGACTAAATGTGTGAATGAAGCACAGTTTTTATATACAACACACAGAGCATGTCCATGAAAGAAAAAAGATTGGTAATGTGGACTTTATTAAATTTTAAAATATCCACTCTGTGAGGACAGCGTTCAGAGAATGGAAAGGCAGGCTCCCTTGCTAGGAGAATATATTTTCAAAACACATATCTAAAGAAAGATATGCATACAAAATATTCAAAGAAGTAGTAAAACGTCACAATAAGAAAGTAAACTCCCCAAATTGAAATAAATGAGGCAATATGAGTAGACACCTTAGTGGATAGTATACGTAAATGAGAAATAGGCATGCATAAGTTGCTGAACATTGGGGAATTATTGGAAAATGATATGCATGGTGCATTAGAGAAAAACAAAACACCAGTTAGATGATCCACCCATCTGTTAAATGGCTAAATACCCCAAACTGACAATACCACTTCCTGGTGTGGATGTGGGACAACAGGAAATCTTATTTATTGCTAATGGGAATGCAAATGGTACAGCCTCTTGAGAAGACATCTTGCCAGGAAAAAAAAAAAGAAAACAATAAAATAACGTAAAATTTTACATTATGTATATTTTACCACAATAAAATACAGATTAAATGTGTGATTGAAACTGATGCAAAAAAACTTCAAGAAAAGGAGGCATGTAAAGATGACGAAGACAAAGATGATAGACTGTTTCTTAATGACCGAACAATTGTTAACACTAACATATCAGAACCAGCAAATTGTGGATAACAACTGAAAGCCAGATCCTCAGGTAATTTAATCCTTGAGAAAACACCACGGAAACAGAAGAATAAGAGAACTCAGAGCCATCAACAGATAAATTCCAGTGGACTTGATCACTGGAAGATCACTCAAAGATTCCCGTCTTTGTAACTTTTAAGGACTCCTTGTACATCGTTATGTGGGTAAGAGCATATTAAGGTGCTTCATCATTTGATACTTCAAACAAGCAAAAATCTTGGGCTTACCATTGTTTTTTCCTCCCTCATGACTTCTTATCACCAGATTTGAATTCATCAAGCATATTGGGTTCTGATTCTTGAAGACCTTTTCATTTGTTCTCTGGTTTGGCAGGAACCATATGTTCCAAACCTGGTTTGGCAGGCCCATAATGTTTCTTGCAGGAATTAGTAATTCCTTTTTCTTCCCCCCCTTGAATGGGTCCTCGAAATTTCCATTAGAGTAGTCCTGCTAAAATGCAGATATGGTCTATCAGTTGAGTCATCATTAAGTGGCTTTCTGCTTACAGATATTCATGGTGTCTAAGTCCTGTAATCATTTCTCCTGTTATTCCCCACTTCATTTTCCTGGAGTATCTGAACAGTTCACTATCTTGGATTATGTTTTTCCTTCCACCACAAATTCCTTTCTCCCTGTTGTGCACCTGAAAAACCCACTTCATTTTACAAAACTCAATTTACACATTATTGTGAAGTCCTTTTAATGTTGTGATCACACTCTCCTTTTTGCTACCATTGCACTTTTGCATGCTTGATTGTTGCATTTGCTACACTGTATTTTAACGACATTGTATGAGGACACTTGCTGAGGCTCAGGACTATCTTTTTTCATCTGTTGATGTTGCTTCTGCATGTTACTTGGTGTGCAGTGGTCAGCCATAAAAATGAGATTTTAATAAATTAAAAATAGTTATGTACATATATCACTGTACAGATGTAACAGAAAAACCATTAATGTTGCTGCTAGACGTTCACCTTTGGTAAATGCTGGTGGTACTTGACTCCACTTACAGCTTTTTTTTGCTATTTTATATATTCCGGCCTTAAATCTGGTCTTTATTTCTATACATGTCTTTATGACTAATTCAAGAACAGCAGATTTGAAGGTAGAGTAGGCCACAGGCCATATTTGCTGGAATAGTAAATAAATGTATTTTTGGTGAAAAAGTCCTGAAGCGTATAGGGCCGTGTTCTCCTTTTGAGTCATGTAGACTATCCACTTCCAAAGAGTTTTATCAGCAGCTAATCAAGATGTTTTTGCACCAGGCTCCTGATTAGCTATTAGTGTACTAATAGTAAGTCAGGGTTAAAGTAGTTTCTGATTTGTTTTACATTGTAAATGTTGGGCAGGGGGTTGTGTTTTTCTTTTAATGCTGAGGTGGGGGTGGGGAGTACCAAATGTTCCTTCCCCACTCTTGATAATTTAGTCATGTCAGGAGAGCTCATTAGGTAATTTCAACTCTGCTTCTTTACTTACTCTGCCTCTAGGGTGGTCAAAGGACATACACAGAAAGTTTAAGAAGAATTAACTGGGCATGCTTGCCTTGATTAATTCTGTTCTCTTCCTTGAGAGTGTGAGTGGGTCTTCTTTTTCTCCAGTCCTGTGTATTACTAGGTGGTAATCTGCCCGATTCTGGAGTTCATTGATGGGGCAATTTAGCTCTCATTCAAACTGGGGTTCTCAAACCTGTGTTATCAATAATAGTAAAAGGAATATTTTAACCTTTATCTTTCCCCTTTTATTTTGTAACCTACTCCAGACCTAGGTGTAATAAGAGTGTTGTACTTTTCCAGGACAATTGACAGACACTAATGCTGGAAGCCGAGCCATCCCAGCCTGAGTGGCAAAGCCTGGGCTGTGGACGGATTGGTGACTGCAAGGCGGCCAACCGACACTGAAGCTTCTTGTACTCCTGCTTTTAGGTAATTTGGCCTTAAAACTACCTGGGGTATAGTCTGTTGGGGAATTGCCCTCGACAGGCCCCCTGGGAAAAGAACCAGTAGGAAAGGAAATAAGGTTCCGCAAGAAATTGTGCGGCCTTACGTTTAGCCCTTGCCATCCCCTATGGAGACTCCTCATACCTTTGCCAGCAAAGAGGGCCTGTATAGGAGAGACATATGGATTTGAAAGCCCCACTCCGGTAACTAAGGAGTGTATCTATGGACACAGGTCACTCTGACCCCTAGGCCCACTTGGCCCCCAGGAGGTATTCCAGATGATGATTGAACCTAGTCGGTTAAGCTACAGAATGGTTCATTGGTTCCTAGGTGCATGGTGTCTGTGAGAATGTATAAGGCGTGGGTTTCTTTTTAAAAAAAAAAAATTTTTTTTTAACGTTTATTTATTTTTGAGACAGAGAGAGACAGAGCATGAACGGGGGAGGGGCAGAGAGAGAGGGAGACACAGAATCTGAAACAGGCTCCAGGCTCTGAGCCATCAGCCCAGAGCCCGATGCGGGGCTTGGACCGCAAGATCGTGACCTGAGCTGAAGTCGGACACTTAACCGACTGTGCCACCCAGGTGCCCCATAAGGTATGGGTTTCTAAGGCCCTCTTGGCCCCCTTCCTGGCACCTCGGACCCAGGTGAACACTTTGGTTATTCAAAACCACGAATGGTTCAGGGAAACAACTAAGAGGTCATGTCCCTGTAACTGTTCCATTTGAGGTGTTGAGAGATAAATAAACCTTTCGTGAAAACAACAAAGCAAATACTTTATAAATTATGGATAAACATAGATACATAATAAAAACAATAAAAGAAATTAATCAATAAGCAAAGGGCAGGAGGGAACGTTATGACAAAACAATCATGTTGTTCCTTATTGGGTGATTATACAAAAGAACAATTTTAGAATTGGGTAACGTTAGAAAAACATAGATGGCGTATGTTACAAGGAAATCATTAGCATATATAATGCCACATTTACTGCAGTAAATCGGCCAGTTCAACACACTGCTGTTGTCTGTGTCCATTTTTATTTTAGTTTTTTATTTTAGCTTTTTATTTTAGTTTTTTATTTTTATTTTGTTTTAGTTTTGTTTTATTTTCACTTTTTCGCCAACGCCGTTCATCCTTCGGGAACCCCTGGACCTGCTGGAGCCGGACTCAGCACGCTAACATTTGGTTCATTCCCCGAGAACACTGAGAAATAAAAAGGAACAGAGTTTGGAAAGTAAAATTCCATGTGGAAAGTGTTTTGGTATTACCAGAGAAGATGGCTTTGTGCTTGGTCTGTCTTAGGTGGTAGGACATTGTGACCTTTGACAGTTTGAAAATATTTAGGTTAGGTCAGGCAGGTTTGGGCAGTAAACCACTAATGCCTGAGAAAGGTTTATTGCATGCTGTGTTAGTTTTCTGTGGCTGCCGTAAAAATGACCACAAACTTGGCTTCAGCTATAGAAGTTTCCTCTCTCGTGGTTCTGGAGGCCAGAGGTATCAGCAGGTCTCTACTCCCTACAGATTATGTAGGGGAGAATCCATTCTGTGCCTCTTTTAGCTTCTAATGGTCGTTAGCTTCCTTGGCTTACAGCCACATCGGTCAATCTCTGACTTTGTCTTCACATCACTTTCTCCACTGTGTGTCTGTATCTTCCTTTTTTCTGCCTCAAATCCCCCTCTGCCCTTCTTGTATAAGGACACTTGCTGTTGTATTCAGGGCCCACCTGAATTACACCTTCAAAGACTTTTTGTCCAAATGTGCTAACAATCATAGATTTTAAGAATGAGGATATGGGCCTCTCTTTTGGGGAGGGAGGTGCATCATTCAGCCCACTCCATCAGCCATAAGATACTTTGATTTTGACTGATGAATGCATGCAGAGTGTCAGTTTCTGTAGTCACTTATGTAAAGGTCTGGCTTAAAGAAAAGGGGCCTTGGGGAGTTGCAGGTGGCTGAGAGAATGACTGGAGCAGAATAAAAAAGGTACCAGAAGGATCTTTAGGCACTGGACTTTTAGGGCGCCCAGAAATTTACAGGGAGGGGAAGGCAACTGCCCACGTTAGTTTACTTTTCAGTACACCTTTCCTAAGCAGGCTTGATGGAAACAAAGACTTCATTGTAGGGAAAGTTTGATAAAACTTGTCAGTATTGACATACATGGCTTGCCATAGGCGCAACTGATCCATTTGCCATGTGGACCCACTGACTCTGGATTTGTCAATTATGTGTGAGAAAGAAATGTTCTCTAAGAGGTAGCCTTCTGTGGTCTACACAATTCCATAGCAGGAGGCAGTGAAAATGGCCACGTTGGCACAGAACTGTAAAATCTGTCAGAGACTGCAGATGCAATGTCATTAGACAGAACACATCATCAGTTCAGTAATGCACTGTGAACAACAGGTGGTCAAAGAAGTGTAAATGAAGCATCTACGGATGATCAGTGCACAGTGTTGTGCCCTGTCCGTGGCAGACTCATAGTACCAAGTGCACTTGATGCTGAAAGAATCCTCTTTCCCGAGTCAATAACGTCAGATAAATAGCATAGACTAGTGGACCTCCTAGTGAGGCTGAAGTCAAAGGGACTTAATTTTTCTCTCAAATGCCATTGAGTTTTTGCTGTGATCTTTGGGCACTTTCTGTACTGGATTCTGAGAACAAAAATTTGCCTAGTTTCAGCGTTCTGGGAGTCGGGAGTTGGCTTGCTTTCTACATGTTTTGGTTGTGAGGCTAATTCTGAAAAATCAAGATTTCTTATTAACTCTCTGTCCTCATTAAAAGCTTGGTTCATGAGAGACCAGTAAAACAGCTGAAGCCCTAAGAGGCCTCTCCCCATGTCACAGTGGGAAATCTGAGCAGCAAATATTGAAGGAGCCCTCGGTCCCACTCAGGCACTGAGAACCCTTGCCACTGAGAATGAACCAAGTAAGACATTGCGGAGGGTTTTTTATGGACGTTTAGGACTTTGGACTTTTACTCACAATAACAAAGAAACAAGATTTCAAAACTGGGCTTTAACACTTTGAGACTTTCATCTATAAGAGGGTTTGGTTTGTGTCCTTAATTTCTCCCCAACGCATTTGATAATGGCAAGGGTTTACTTTCAAATTTGGGACATTCTTATGATTCTCAGATTGTATTATTGGAATGGCTTTATATATTTAATCTTAATTTGTCATTTAACCTCATCCAATTTCTGTAGTTAATTGTAATTTAGGATGGCTAATAGAAGATAGGGTTGGTTTTCATCATTGGATATGAATAGCCTTGGAGTTAATCTAATTAATGCAGTTTCTCACCCATATCAGAGACTTCTGAGATAAAAATCTAACTTGCCCACCAGTGAGACTTCAGGGTGTATTTCAATGCATTAAGCAAAAGCAGGGAAGCGCCAGTGAAAATTTTTCTTCTTCATTTCTAATGTACCTCTATGTGAAAGGAATTTGATTAGTGTAACTGACCTTCCTGTTCCTCTACTCACTGATGCTGGGCAGGGGAAGTGGCCTATTTGACTGCTAAGGTTGAGAGGAATAACCAGCCATGTTTTGCTCAGCTCTTCTTTTCTTCATCTTGTGAGTGAGGCAAAAGTTCTCTATTCCCCTAAGCTGCATGGGTGTGGGTCTTACATGGGCATGCCCCTCTCACATAGGTTTGTCTGGAACCATCCTGCTACATACAACAAAGTGGATAAATCTAGCGTATAATTAATTCTAGAGTGCAGGTAACAGACTCATTTGACTCTCTGTTAAGCCAGGTTTTCCAACATGGGTGCTGTCATTAAAAAGGTGACATCATGTGTGGGTCCCAGCAAAATGAAAATGTGTGGCCCCTTGTTTAAAATGCAAGGACAAAGTGCTATTAAAAGCATTTAGACTGGGTTGAATAGTGCCTGCCTCCCAAAAGTCACATCCCTTGGAACCTGTGAATGTGACCAAACACATCTTTTTTCGGATAGAATCAAGTTGAGATGAGACCATACTAGGTTAGGGTAAGCCCCTAATCCAATGCCTACTGTCCTTGTGCAGAGGAAGGGTTTGGAGCTGCACGGACAAATAGAGGAAAGACGGTCATGGGACAAGAGAGGCAGACACTGAGGCAATATGGTTCTGCTGCTGAGAACACCAAGGATTCCCAACAACCACCAGAAAGAAGCCAGAAGAGGCAAAGAAAGATTCTCTCCTAGATCCTACCTGCTGGCACCTTGATTTGGGACTTCTAGCCTTCAGAACTGCGAAAGAATAAATTTCTGTTATTTAAGCCACCCAGTCTGTGGTATTTTGTTATGGCAGCCCTGGGAGATTAATATAGTATTTAAATATAAATTTTTTTTTCCTTTTTTTCTGTATCCTCTCTCAACTTGTGGCTTTTTTTTAATTTGCTATGTAATGTTTTTCTGAATAAAGGTTTAAATTATTGTGACTTTTACTGTTCCTCTTTACATCATGAAATGTCAGTTTTACATGAAAATATAAGAACATTTCTCTCATATGCAAAATCACTGAAAAATTACACAATTCCTATTTTATAGTTTGCATATATACACATAAGTCTTTTTTAAACCAGAACAGGGGAAATCCTATACAAACTAACTCAACTGTTTTTTTTTTAATTTTTTTTTTTTAATGTTTATTTATTTTTGAGACAGAGACAGAATGCCAGTGGGTTAGGGGCAGAGAGAGAGGGAGGCACAGAATCCAAAGCAGGCTGCAGGATCTGAGCTGTCAGCACAGAGCCTGATGTGGGGCTCGAACTCACGAGCTGTGAGATCATGACCTGAGCCGAAGATGGACGCTCAACCGACTGAGCCACTCAGGCGCCCCTAACTCAACTGTTTTTATTTAATTTCTTGATAAGTACACATTCCACCTTTGCTTACCTTACCAACGAATAAGGAAGGATTCAAAAGGAACTACGGGTTGCCTTCTCTTCTCTTTTCCATATATGTCGTCATTCTAAGTAGTTGGCTAATACTGGGAAGTAACTAAGTAAGAAAGGATTAGATAAGATTTTTTGGCCAATCCTGTTTCTTAAAACACACTTGCTTTTCTTTCTGCATTAGAGGTAACTTTTGGTTCAAATGGAAAGTGTGGCCTCTGAGAACTGTTAATACCTTCAGTTGCAGATGTGACCATGAACACAGAATTCTGGTGGACCCACAATGCGTGGGAACTCAGACTCCAAATGAGTACAAAATAAACATGTGGAAGCCACATGACAAGCAGGTACAAGCTATTATGTGAAGGTAACAGCAGGAATGGTGACAGACACACATGGTTCATCTTATCTCCTTTGCTCACACGTATATTCTATTGTCCCACTAGCTTCACGTACAAACACAAGTTTAAAGATAGATAAAATTATTAAGAATACCAAGACAACCCCAGCAGAGCATGAAACCAAGCATGGGACCATTCTAAGTGTGGGGCCTGGGCATCTACACGTGTTATCTCATAAACCGGATCCTGAGTGACTTTTTCTTTTTAATTGTGGTAAAAAACGCATAACGTGAAACCCCCCTCATAAATTCTTTTAAGTTTTGAGTACCGTATACAGTACAGTATTGTTAACTATATGTACATCATTGTATACCAGATCTCTAGAACCTTTTCATCTTCAGACTCTATATCCATTGGCCAACTAACTCCCCATTTCTTCCTCCCCTCCAGCTCCTGGCAACCACCAGTGTACTTGCTGCTTCTATGAGTTTGACCACTCTAGATACCTCATGTAAGTGGTATTTGTCCTTTTGTGACTGGCTTCTTTTACTTAGCATAATGTCCTCAAGGTTCATTCTTGTTGTGGTATATGGCAGGATTTCCTTCTTTTTAAAGGCTGAATAATATTCTATCACATGTATATACTGTATTTTGTTTATCACTTCATCCGTCAATAGACACTTAGATTGTTTTTACCTCTTGCATATTGTGAATAACGCTCCATTATACTGGGAATACAAATATCTCTTCAAGATCCTGTTTTTAGTTGTTTTGGATAAACACCCAGAAGTACAATTCCTGGATCATATTATGGTAGTTTTTTTTTTTTAACTTTTTGTGGAATCTCTGTACTGTTTTCAGTAGTGCCTGTACCAGATGACATTCCTACCAACAGTGTACAAGAGTTCTAATTTCTCCACATCCTTACCAACATTTGTTATTTTCTGTTTTGTTTTGATAATGGTGATCCTAACAGATGTGAGGTGATATCTCATTGTAGTTTTGATTTGCATTGTCCTGATGATTCCTGATGTTCAGCATTTTTTTCATTTACTTATAGGCCATTTGTCTAACTTTGGAGAAATGTCTATTCAAATCCTTTGTCCAATTTTAAAATCAAGTTATTTATGTTTGTGGGTTTTTTTCTCTTGCTATTAAGTTGCAGGAGTTTCTAATATATTTTGGATATTAACCCAAATATTTTTTCTCATCCTGTAGCTTGATGTAGTCCCACTTGTCTATATATTCCTTTGTTGCCTGTGCTTTTGGTGTCATGTCCAAGACCAGTATTATGAAGCTGTTCCCCCTGTTTTTTACTTCCAGGAATTTTATAGTTTTAGGTCTTACATGTAAGCCTTTCACTCATTTTGAGTTGAATTTTGTGTATGGTTTAAAATAAGGGACCAATTTCATTATTTTGCAATGTGGGTATTTACTTTTCCCTACACCATTTGTGGAAGAGCTGATCCTTCCCCCCATTGTACGTTCTTGGTACACGTGTCAAAGATAATTTGACTATAAATCCATGGATTTACTTCTGGACTCTCTGTTGTTCCATTGGTCCTTGTATGTCTTTTTTTTTTTTTTTAATGTTTATTTACTTATTTTGTATGTGAAAGAAACAGCTCAAGCAGGAGAGGGGCAGAGAGAGAGGAAAACAGTTCCAAGCAGGCTCCGCACTGCCAGCGCAGAGCCTGATCCAGGGCTAGAAGCCACAAACTGTGAAATTGTGACCTGAGCCAAAACCAAGAGTCAGATGCTTAACAGACTGAGCCACCCAGGTGCCCCTCTGTATCTGTCTTTATGGCAGTACCATACTGTGGTGATGATTGTAGCTTTGTAATACATTTTGAAACCAGGAAGTGTGAAGTCTCCATCTGTGTATGTGTGAAAACTTCAGGGTTTTCTACATATATGATCATGTCATCTATGAACAGAGATAATTTTCCTTCTTCCTTTCTGATTTAGATGCTTCATATTTCTTTTTCTTGCATAATTGCTCTAGCTACTACTTCCAGTACTATGTTGAGTAAAAGAAAAGAGAGTGGGCATCCCTTCCTTGTTTCCAATATCAGAGGGGAAGTTTGTTTTTTTTTTTTTTTTTTTCATTATTGAGTATAATGTTAGCTGTGGGCTTTTCATATATGGCCTTGAAAATGTTAAGATAATTTCTTTGTATTCCTAATTTATGGAGTGTTTTTATTATGAAAGGGTATTGAATTTGTTTTTTCTCCGTCTATTGAGATTCTCATGTGATCTTTATCCTTTGTTACATTAATGTGGTGTATCACATTTATTGAATTTTGTATGTTGAATGATTCTTGCATCTCTGGGATAAATTCCACTTGGTCATGGCATATGATCCTCTTAATGTGCTGTTGAATTTGATTTTCTAGTATTTTGTTGAGGTTTTGTGCATCAGTATTCATAAGAGATATTGGCCTGCAGTTTTCTTTTATCATCTTTGTCTGGTTTGGGCATCAGAGCAATGCTGGCCTCATAATTGAGTTTAGAGGTATTCCTCCTTCTTCAGTTTTGTGGAGGACTTTGAGAAGGATTAGTATTTGTTTTTCTTTAAATGTTCAGTAGAATTCACCAGTGAATCCTTCTGGTCCTTTTTCTTTTTCAGGGAAATTTTTGATTACTGATTGAAATTTTCTATTTCTCCATGATTTACTCTTACAGGTTGCTAGGAAGTTCTCCATTTCTTCAAGGTATTCCAATTTGTCATAGTAATTGTTCATAGGACTATTTTATAATCCTTTTTATTTCTGCAGCATCGGTTTTAGTATCTCCTATTTCTTTTTTATTCAAACCCTTTTTTTTTTCTTATTCCAGCTAAGGATTTATCACTTTTGTTATCTTTTTGAAAACCAACTCCTAGTTTTGTTGATTTTTTGTTTTTTTCTATTCTCTATTCATTTTCTGTTGTATTTCTGCTCTCTGCCTCATTTATTTCTGTTCTAATCAATATTATTTTCTTCCTTCTGCTAACTTTGATTGCATAATATTTTTGTAGTCCTTGAAATTTAAGGTTAGATTGTTTATTTGAGATCTTTTTTAATGCCGCAGACATTTATCACTATATACTTCTATCTTTGTACTGCTTTTGCTGCATCCTGTCATTTTTGGTATGTTCTTTTTTCACTTTTGATGGTCTCAAGATACTTTCAAATTTAACTTTTCATTTATTTTTTGGCCTATTGGGGGTTCAAGAGTGTTTTATTTAACTTCCACGTAGGTAAATTTTCCAGGTTTTTTTTTTTTGTTTTTTGTTTTTTTTTGTTTTTTTTTTTTCCCCTGCTATTGATTTCTAGTCTCATTCCATTATGGTCAGAGAAGATATGTGGTATGATTTCAGTCTTCTTCAATTTAAGTCTTGTTTTGTGATCTAACATGTGATCTACCTTGGAGAATGTTCTGTGGCACTTGAAGTTTAATTGCCATTCGGTGGGAGGTTCTGTATATGTCTGTTAGGTCCATTTGGTCTCTAGTGTTGTCCAAGTGCTCTGTTTCTCTATTGATCTGCCTGGATAGCCTATGAATTATTGAAACCCCTTATCAGTATTGTGCTGTTGTCTATCTCTCCCTCAGTTCTGTCAATATATGTTTCATATATTTGGATGTTCTGATGCTGAGTGGGTGTATATTTATAATTGTTATATCTTCTTGGTGAATTGACCCTTTTATCATTGTACTCTTTGTGATGGTTTTTGATTCAAGTCTATTTTGTCTGATACAAGTATGCCTGCACTACCCCCTCCCCCCACCCCACCCCTCCACATGTTCTCTTTTTGGAATGTCTTTTTCAATCCTTTTGCTTTCATCCTATGTGTACCCTTAAATCTGCATGACATTTTGACCTCCATCTTTAGACATTCATCTTATTTATCAACATTTTCAGAGTCTGACTGGAGTAATGTGCTCTTTAGTGTTTACTGCTTTGAAGAATTCAACAAAATGTTTCACTTAAGCTGAGCCTCTTTTCTCTCCCACCTCTGAACTTGAATGTCACTTATTATCTATCTTATTTTCTTGGAACTTAGCATACAAGGCTCAAATGGTAAGCTTTCTTAAAGGAGGACAATATGCTTGTTAAACTCAAGAATTCTGGTTTGTTGTGTCAGGTCTTTAGAAAACTATTAGATTGTTGGCTGTTAGAGCCTGTGCGAATATTTCTAAAGTGGAATCTGAGCCTGATATTCAGGTTTATTAGACACTGAATTAAGGATTTTAATAGAAGAATAGGCTGGTCTGCCCTATAGCAAAATTTTATCAAAGTATGACCTTTGGACTACCTGCATCAGACTTATCCTCACTGAGTCAATGAGTATCATCTCCCCAACTAAACTGTAAGCTTCTTATAGACAAGAACCTTTTTATAGCTCTTGTTCACCATCCCCCTCACCCAATATCCCAACTGTGCCTAGAATAGAAGATGCTGTCCATGTACCTGTGTCAGTTTATTTTAAACAACATAAATGCAGTAATATTTCCATTTCTCTCTCAGAATTGAGGCTACATTCCACAAGATTCAAACATCAAGCTTTTAAATTTTTGTGAACCCATAGATCTGTACATAGTTGCCACAACTGTGCTTCTCCTGCACCACTCTAAGATGATCCTATCACAGGATGGTCATTAATTGTTTTAAAGTGCAAAGAAATAATAAGCAAAGAGAAGAAATCTCTTCTCAAAAGAACTTCTTCCACTAAAGTGAAGACTAAAGGTCAAAAAGTCAAATTAATGTGGGATTTTTCACTGTTAGAAGTGATAAAAAACACTGACAAGAAATAACACAGTGCTGATTGCTGTTATCATCTTTTCAATTTCCATTACAGTTGTTTATATTATTTTCATGGGATTTCAGTGAAGTTATCGAGGTTTTTATAATAGTCAAATTAATAAAACAAAAACTCTTGAAATACTAATACAAAGAAAAATGAGTCAGAACATGAGAAATGTTTTAGACAAGTTGACAACATATATTCTTTACTCGTTTCTCTTTTTAAGAGAAGTTCCATCTTATTCACACCCACATGTACAATACACTGAATAAAACACAGCTAATCACCCTATAGGGATAAAAAAGAAGCACAAGCTGCTTCCAGAAAACTCTTCTCTATTACTCCAACTATCTTAGTGCATTTGGCAAATGAAAGTATTTTGAAATATTCTCTAAATTTTTGTGTTTTATAATGATTTGCTTATTCATCTCAATGTAAATTTCACAAACACTTGTAGAAAAGTATTATTTTATTTTAACATTTGGAATTTGAATGTTCCTATTTTCTCTTCTTTTTTTCTTTGCCCCCTATAATGATCTTTAGGATAGACTACATATACCCCTTACGTACTCCCCACATTCTACACCCCATGCACATGCAAAATAACTTTTGGGGACATATTAACATGAATTTGATTGAGTTTAGATGGCTGTATAAAACATAGTTTTTATATCTCAACATTTTAAAAATGTCTTTTGGCAGTTACCCTAGTTTGAGCCCAAATTCTATTGATTTATAAAATGCTTTATAAAATACACTTAAATATGAGTAGTAAAAGGGTGAGTCTATATTACTGGGAGTCTGTTTACATGAGCAACTGAAAAGAAATCAGGGAAAGAATGTATTATAACCAAGAGTCAGATATAATAGGTCAGTCGAACAGAATGTAGATAACAGAAATAGATCTACACATATAGGGACACATATAGGGACCGCTGATTTTCAGCAGAGATGTAAAGCCAATTCAATAGAGAAAGGATAGTCTTGACAATGCCACTGGAGGCATGTGGTGCATGGGTATTGACCATAGATAGCCATATATGGAAGGATGAAATTTGCTCCTTATGCCATATAAAGAATTAACTCAAAATAGATCAAAAGATAAATTTACAAAATTTTTACATGAAAGCATGGGACAAAAACTTTGTGACCTTGGGTTAGGAAGGATTTCCTAGAGATGAAACCAAAAAAGTGATAAAAGAAAAAAAAATGATAAACTGTGTAAGTCTCATCAAAATCCAAACTTTCTGCTCTTTGAAAGACATTATTAAGATAATGAAAGGAAAGCCACATAACTGGAATAAAATATTTGCAAGTCACATCTGAAAAGATGTGTGTCTAGAACACAAAGAACTCTCAAAACTCAATATATAGAACGTTTTTAAAAGTTAGAAACATGGACAAAATATTTGAAAAGAAAGCACACCTAGGAAACATGTATGGATGGCAAGTTGCTCAGCATCATCACTTATTAGCTGAATGAAAATTAAAGCCGCTGCACACCTATTGGATGGTTAAAATTAGAAAAGTCTGACCACACCAAGCTTTGGTGAGGAAGTGTAGGAAATGGAACTCTTATACACTGCTAGTGGGAAGGAAAATGGTGTAATCACTTCAGAAAACTTTGTTTCTTTAGAAGTTAAACATGTACCTACCACATGACCCAATCCTTCAACTCCTAGATATCTACTCGATAAAAATTAAAGTATATGTTCATACAAAGACTTGTATGTGAATGTTCATAACATCCTTATTTTTTAATAGCTAGAAATTATAGCAATTCAAGCATCCATCCACAGATGGAGTAAGCATAACGTGGCACACCTACAGTGGGATACTACTCAGCAAAACAAAGGAATAGACTATTTATACACACAAAAAATATGGATTAGTCACAAAACAATTACACTCAGTGAGAGCCAGACAAAAGATTCTACACAGTAGGAATCAATTTACATAAATTTCTAGAAAATGCAAATGCATCTATAATGATAAAAAGCATATCAATGGTCACCTGGGGATGTGGAAAGGCAGGATGGGGAAAAGTGGAAGGGGGCTACGAATGGACACAAAGAAACTTTTGTGGGCAATGGGTATGTTGTTTTCTTGATTGTGCTGATGGTTTCATGGGTATGTATACGCATATTTCAGAACTTTGCCAATTGTGTACTTTAAGTTAGTGCAGTTTATAGAATGTCACTTATATTTTAACAAAGTCATTAAAAAAGTTAAGAACAGAAGTTTGGCTTAACAAAAATATACCAAAGAACATAAAAGTCTAGTCGATTAGTTGAAATTTTGTGTAGTTTATTTCCTTTAAAATAGGTATCCTATATAATTGTGAAAGATGCTACTCGTAATGAAAGGTAATAAAGCAATGTTCATTGATATCACGGCAGTAGTTTCTGATACCCTCTAGCAACGAATTGCCTGGTGGAGGCAACTGAAGCATTATTGCTAAGGAACTCATTAAGTGTAGATATGTCTCCCATTTCCATCCATATATTATGTATGTATGTATGTATGTATGTATGTATGTATGTACGTACGTATCTATGTATCTATCTATTATGTATCTATCCTTGTTTATAGAACAAAACAACAATAATAATTTAAATGACTTGCTTATCTTATTTTAGTTTAGCCTTCCAAAAATCTTGCAAGGTAAATAGGCCACGTAAAAGCATTGAGTTCACTGAGACACTTGAAGGATGGCTCTACCGTTTGTCATCGTGCAACCAATAAATGGTGCAGGGAATTCAACCCACATCTTCTCTGTCCTCCTCTCTTACCTCCCTAGCCTGTTCAAATCCCAACTTCCTTGCGAGGCTTATCCTGTCCACTGTTTAAATTGAAAGCTGTGGGGGCGCCTAGGTGGCGCAGTCGGTTAAGCGCCGACTTCAGCCAGGTCACGATCTCGCGGTCCGTGAGTTCGAGCCCCGCGTCAGGCTCTGGGCTGATGGCTTGGAGCCTGGAGCCTGTTTCCGATTCTGTGTCTCCCTCTCTCTCTGCCCCTACCCCGTTCATGCTCTGTCTCTCTCTGTCCCAAAAATAAATAAAAACGTTGAAAAAAAAAATTAAAAAAAAAATAAATAAATAAATTGAAAGCTGTGATTCTGCCTAAATCTCAATGCTGCCTATGCTACTTTATACTCCATAACGTTAGTTCCTGGCTAACCTATCAGATAATTTGCATGTTTGTATTTTTGCTCCCATCCACCTAGAATGTAGGCTCCACACAGTTGCGAATTTTGCCTTTTTTAAGTCTAGTGGAGATCCAGCAAAAAAGTCAGTGTCAGCCAGAACTGGGCACAGTTGTAACTTGTGTGATTTGATATTTTAGTGATTTAGATCAGAGCTGGGCCACTTACTGAAGAGCATCTCTTCTACTGCATTTAAGCAGCACAATATATTCAAAGAAACTGAAATTTCCAACAATTACAGAGAGGGTATGTGCCCTTTCTTCCCTTGTTCCTCCAGGCTCAAATCTATCCTCTCTGGGTGATATGGGAATGTGTAAGAATGACTGGCGTAAGTCTAAATTAAATAAGACGACACACAAGAAAACATTGAAAACATTTCTAAAAAAAAAAAAATCATTGACTGGTTTCCTTTGACACATCAGAGGTTCTCTAGCCTCTAGTAAGATCAGAGAGAAGGGGTGGGAGAAGAGCAAAACACAGAGGAAGAGGCAAGGGTGAGTCACCTCATCTCTCCCTCCTTTGGACCTTACTTCCCCCTGGACTGTCATCCGTTACATTCAAAATGCAGATTGCAGGAGTCAGTGTGTGCAGGTACAGGATGTGGTCACTTACATCCCAGTCACTGCAATGCAGAAAATTCAGCATAGTTATGTCTGGCTCAACCCATCACCATTCACACAGGTTAATTCTTTACTGCTGACTCAAAAAGACACGAGTGAGGGCAGATTCATAACAAAGTTTCATGTACATTAAGTACACAATGCGGGCAGGATAAAAGCCCATTGAGGCAAATAGGTGGGGGTAAATGGAGCCCCTACAGGCAGCAGTGGTATCCTGCCCATTCCAAGATCAGAGAAAACTGGCCCAGAGCTTGGGTCAGCCAAGTTCACAGTCACACCAGGGATGGCACGGTTGATGATTTATGTAGCTTTATTCCATTCTCCACTAGAACTTCTTGAATCTGGTGTCTTTGTGGTGTAGTTCTAAACATAAATACATGTATGCACACAATGTACACTTTCTGTATGAAGAGATCAGGGTAATTTTCACTTAAAGGGGTTGGACCCCTTTCTGGTGCAAAGAAGTCAGTTTCCGGTTATATCCAATTTGCAGAGGAATATTAGGTCCTTATTCGTGACAAAAGAAGGGAATGTGTAGGTGAAGTCCTAGTCAGGTTATGAAGGTGCTCTAGTCATGCCCAGAGCACAGGCCCAGTTGACCAGGACACATATAATGTTTGATCCTCCAAAGTCAGAGGAGTACCTGACTAGGACAAGTCCAAGTTCTGTTTAACATTTCCTGGTGCTATCCCCCAATGCACCACCAGGGCTGTGCTTATGGGGGGCACTTGTGCTCTGTGTGGCTGAGGGACCATAAGTGTATCTAGTCGTAGCAGGCGTGGAGCTGTTCCCCAGAGCACCACCTGTGTTAGGGGTAAGAGGGCTCCCAGTGTCCTTTTTGGTGGTGCTGACATAGAGGCCTGCCATCATAGATGTGATACTGTCTGCATCCGCTATGGCACTTGCTGCGTTTGCATTGGGTCGGCCGCAATCATTCTGAGGTGAAGAACTACTAGGTTCTACATTCGTGGGAATGACGTTGTCCCCTCCATGCATACCATCTGCATGCTGGGTGGGAGGACCGCATTTGTGTGGAAGGATGGTGGAACTACAAGGGGGTCCAAGGATAGAGCTGGTGCTGCCACTTGCAACTGCAGCAGAGGCAGTGTGGCCAGGCAAGTGTGAGGGGCTCTGTAGGGGGTAAACACGCACGCCTCTTGAAACACGTGTCTTCTGCTTGGTAGTGGCTCTTCCACACGAAGCATTTAGTTCTTGTGTACACGGCTTCTGGGTGCACTTTTGGCCAACGATAACAAGAGAGCTTCCACCTGCGGGAACAGCGTGGCCCTCTCCCACTACCCCATCACCTGGGTTTTGGACGGCTCGCCCCCTGACGCTCAGATTTAAGGAGGCTGGCACATGTCCTGACCCACATTTCGAGTCCGTGCTGGTTGCTCGGTGACGTGGGGCAAGTTTTCGTCGTGCAGATGGTGTCTGGGTGCCCTTGGGGCTAACAGGAACACGAGAGCTTGTACATGCGGGAACAGCGTGGCCTTCTCCCACTACATCACCTGGGTTGTGGACTGCTCGCCCCCTCATGATCAGATTTAACAAGCAGGCTTGCACATGTCCTGATCCACGTTTCATCTCTGTGCCGGTTGCTTGGTGACGTGGGGCAAGTTTTCGTCGTGCAGGTGGGCTCTGAGTGCCCTTGGGGCTAACAGGAACATGAGAGCTTGTACCTGTGGGAACAGCGTGGCCCTCTCCTACTACCCCATCACCTGGGTTTTGCACGGATCGCCCCCTGCCGATCAGATTTAAGAAGCAGACTGGCACGTGTCTTGACCCATGTTTCGTCTCCGTGATGGTGGCTTGGTGACGTGGGGCAGCCTTTCTTCGTGCAGATGGGGTCTGGGTGCCCTTGGGGCTAACAGGAACACGAGAGCTTGTACCTGCAGGAACAGCGTGGCCCTCTCCCACTACATCACCTGGGTTTTGGACGGCTTGCCCCCTGATGATCAGATTTAAGAAGCAGGCTGACACGTGTCCTGACCCATGTTTCTTGTCGGTTCTCGTGGCTCGGTCACTTGGGGCAAGTTTTCTTTGTCCAGATTGGGGCTGGGTGCCCTTCAGGCTAACAGCAATACTAGAGATTCCATGTGAGGGAACAGGGCGGCCCTCTCCCACTACTCCATCTCCTGGGGTTTTGATGGCTGGCCCCCTGCTGCTCAGATTTAAGGGGGAGGCTGCCTGGTCTCTTGACTTAGTCCTCTTCTCCACAGTGGCATCTCCTCTACATGAGGGAAGTTTTCTCTGTCGGGATGAGCCCCCGGGGCACTTATGGGTAGTGGGGACTGGAGAGTCTCCACCTGTGGGAACAGTACAGCCCTGCCCCACTGCTCCACTACCTGGGTTCTGGATGGGTGGGCCCGAAGTGCCTGGATTCAAGGTGGAACTAGCATTTTGTCCAAATACCGGGACGGTATTTGTTCCTCCTACAGCAGCAGCCATGCCATCACCACAGCGATTCCTGGTTGTCTGACCTAAAGTTGGAGCAGAAATGGTTCTTGGTACCCCGTTCAGTCCTGCCCCAAGGTGGAATGCTCCGGATGCCTGTGAATGAGCGGGGCCTGGGATGTACACACCACTGCCCATAGGGGCTGCACGTCCCGAAAACACACGTCGGCCTGAAGTACTGTCAGCTAACGGTGAGCCATCATCCCCGGTGCTGGGCATCCTCGTGGCAACTCCAAAGCCTGTTGTGGTAGATACGCCAATGGGCAGGATGCCTGGCTTATCACTCGAGGCCGGCTGGATAGTGAGAGTGGTGATAGATGCGGAACCTGCCAAACCTGCCTTCACTGCGTTGTCTCTGGGAGGCTGGGCTACGAGAGCAGTTGGGCCCATAGCTTGTGTTGAGGCTACTGGCGTTCCTAACAGGTGAGAATTGTCAGGCTGCTGCCCATTATGATGCCCAGTTGAGGGCTGAGAGGTGATTCCTGGGTCAGAGTGGTTGGAAACTGAGGTCTGTCCAATGGAGGACTTTTCTGGTAAATGGATAGAGTCATGGGCCACCACAGTGCTGCCACGGGGTGGTGTGTTAGCAGAACCGGAAAGCACCATGTTAAGCGGGAAATGGTTGTCCCTGGACTCAGGGGAGGAACAGAAGATGGAAGCCTGAGATGGTGATGGAGTGTCCATGGCTTCACTGTTACAGGCCGAGTTGCAGGTTGCAGAGGGCTTGCCTACTGGAGTGGAGGTGACTCCAGAATCCACAAGGGACAAGCTCCTGGAAACAGCAACACTGGCAAGAAGGGCTGTCTTGGGATCTCCAGGTGGGCTGGTGAAAACTGGAGACTCTGCAGGGCCCCTCTGCTTTAAACTGCAACGACCCTGGGGAAATGAAGGAGATCCCATTCCAGGTTCTTGGGGAGATCTGAAAAAAACAGCCTTTGAAAAGGGAGTGGTGTCCATGTTGATGACACCAGGACCTGAAGTGAGCCTGGAGGTACATGTAGATGCATTGGCTGCGATGGTAGAAGCAGCTGTCTTAGAAATGATGGGCTGGACAACTGAAACAGGGCTCTGTGTGGAAGGATTTGGAAGAGGGGCGGGCAGGATAGGAGGGGGGGCATGTACACACAGAGGCACTGGGGATTCTGCGATGCAGGAGGGTGGCTGTAAGGAGGGGGTTGAGGTGTTAGCAAGTGTGGTGATGTCAGAAATAAGACAGGTTACAGCAGTGACTGGCTGAAGAGGGCCTTCTTTCTTCACAGGAATTCCACAAATGAGATTGGAACTAAGATGAGGAACAACACCAGCAGGAACAGCTGGAGAAGATTTAGAAACCATCTGGGCTGTCTCCTGAATAAGGTTTGCTATTAAAGATGGAGGGACAGAGGCAGTCGGGGGTTTTGCAGATTGGTCACCCAAGTCATCAGTAGGAATGGGGACTTGCAAAGTGTGACTCGCCAAAAGCAGAGAGTTAGCGGTCTCTGAGGCAAGTAGGCATAAAGAAGTGGCAGACTGAGCATCTGAGCAGTCTCCTTTGATCTCTCTTTTGTCTCCCAAGGACTTACTCCTCTGACATTTGGTATTCTTCAAGGTGTCCAGGTTTTTGTCAGTAGCTCCGCAAGGAAACCTAGGAAGTGGGGGCAACTCGCCCTGGCCCCACCACTGGGGCGGTGGCGGTGGCCGAGAATGGGACGTGGATGTTTTCCGTTTGCAGGGCCTACTGCTGGCAGCTACAGGGGAAAAAGAGCTCCTTGATGAGATGCCTGGAGGCTCATTAGCCTGTATCTCCTTCCTGGAGAGGTATGATGTGTCCCCGACAGGCTGATGGCTTTCACCCGACACTTCCTTTGTTGATGTCTCCTGCAGTAAGGGGCAGCGTGGGGGTGGGTCGGAGAGCGCTGCTGTATCTGTATCAGGCACGACATTTCCGGCTGGGCCACGTGGGGAGGTGACTGCGCGGCCTACAGGGCGGCAGTGCATCAGAGACTTCTGGGTATTCTCCCTCAAACGGTCTTCTGGAGGATTAGGACGGAGGCTAAGGTGCAAAGGTGCGCGGCTGCGCTGCGAGGAAGTGAGAAGCCCACCGGTCTCCAGGGGACTAGATTTTAATGGTATGTCCCCAACGTGATGGGGGACCCTGTTCCCACCACTCTGCCCTTTGGTCTCTACAAGATCCTCCATCTTTTTTCTGGGATCTTCTTGGACCTTCTCCTCCACCCCAAATGGGCACAAAAGTGGGAGGTGCCTGGATGGTACCGGCTCCACAGCCTCCTCTACCTTCTCAGATAGTGAACGTGGGAGAGTGAATCTGCGCCCCAGAGGAGGGATCCTTTTGGCTCTGGAGTGTCCAAACATCATGGAATTACGAGCAGACAGCACAGGTTTTTTCGGAGAGTGACTCCAGTTCACTAAGGGAGGGATCCCCAGAGGGGTTCCGCCAGAGGCCTGCGGGATGGGGTACCGCCTCTTGGGCTGGACGTATAAACTAGCCGGTAAAGGCCTAGGATTCCGGTGGAAGAGCCTGCGCCCAGGGCCCAGGGCAAGTGAAGGAGCAGCGGGGTGGTCCCGGCCAGGTGGTGGAACAGCATCGCGGGAGGGGGGGTGCAAGGGCCACACATCGCCAGGCAGCGGGCGGGAGCGGCGGAGGCGGCGGAGGGGGCGGTGTGGAAAACGAAACTTACAAAGCAGGTTGCCCATATCCGGCTGGTTGTGCGCCAAACGACTGAGAGATGGGAGTAAAAAAGCTGGAGAGCGCCTCCTGAGCTTCTGACTCCTTTCTTAGTCAAACAGGCACTGAGCCTGAGGGACTGAGTGGAACCTTTGTGCCGCCTCCCAGGAAGATGGCGCAAACAGGGGAGCGCATGCGCAGCATGGCAAGTGACCTCAGCAAAGGGCAAAGGGCGAGGTCCCAAAGCCCCGCCCCTTAGCCTCCAGCCTCTGGGACTTCCTGCCTGCAGCAGGCAGCCCTTGGCTGGTTTATAGATTTCTGGCTGCCTGTGGCGGTTGTATACAAGCAGCAGAGCCACTGCGTGGCGACTGTGGGGGAGTGCGGTGGCTGTGGGGCCTCTCAGCGCCTGGGTGTGTGTCGCCAGCCCTTCTCTCAAGAAAGAGGAGCGCGGGAGCTCCGGACGCTACCGGGGGCGCGGGGGCGGGTGGCCTGCTGCCCCCGGGACCCTCTCTGCTTCCCTGTGAGGCCTAGAGCCAGGTGCATCTTCGCTAGGGCTGCCCAGGCCTTGAGCATCACCCTTCCAAGCGACGCCAAACCCTGACCTGACTGCATGCTGCGCCCCAAGACCTCCCTTCGTGGCAGGCAAGTTCTTGCTTTCTTCCTTGTCGGGAATTTGGCAAAACCTTTACAATTGAGACCGCCTCTCAGGTCACACAGGTGCTGGTGGCTTAGCCGGGATTTAAACCCAGCGGAGTGACTCCAGAGCTCTTCCTCTGGACTGTGACGCCTCCTTACCATATATGCATCGTATGTTACCATTTTTGCTTTCTCTTTTTTTTAGTTCTTATGGTACTTCGCACCGTGCCATACTCACGGGGAGCATAGGCACTGCCCAGTACCAGGCCTCCGTTGAACAGAAGTTCAATTCATAAATTAATCAGGGCCGCAATGGGTTCTGGCTTCAGAAGACCATGGCTCACGGACCGCCAGTTGTAAGCATAGCACCATCCCACATTTGTAACTGAGCTTTGCAGCCCGGAGTTTCTCTTTGGTCTACTCTGAAGAATCCAAATATGTAAGATTATATGTGAATATATAAAGACTGTATTCTAGATACCTTGTGGTCTACCTGAAAGGAATTCACCAGTTCCATATGGATTAGAAGCCAGTTTCTCCGGCCTTCTAGGAATGTGTCTAATAAGGCATCTCACTAATGTCTAGAAAGCAAATATGTCATTTATTGTAAGTTAATAGTGGAGCAATGTATTGGATTGAAGTCACATCACCACAATTTGGTCATTGTGAGCATGCCAGCCGGGTCCATTCTTCACCTCACCTTGTTGGCATTTAAATATAATTCTAGAGATTCATATGCTCAAGAGGGGAGAGATATGTTGGGTGTCTGGCGAGAGAAACTCGTATTATTGTCTAGGAGCTGAAAACTTCAGCATGAAGAAAAAGGTTTAAAAAATCTTGGCCTACGTGTGGCTTTGCCTAGTTTGAATCTTGTTTCTTTGGTTTACTTCACTGAAGTGTTTTCTCTCTCATGGTACTGATGTTGCATATCGGGGCATGCCATGCATAAGGTTCAGAACCAAGAATCCTATAATCAGTAAAAAAGTATATATATATATATATTTAAAAATTTTTATACATATACTATTATATTATACATAGTATGTAATATATATTATATATACACACAGTAAAATCTTGGAGTGTGAGTAACTTGTTCTGCGAGTGTTCCACAAGACGGGTAGACATTTCTAATAAATATGAACTTGATAAATGAGTGATGTCTTGCAATACAAGGAGTACGTGATGTCAAAGGTCACATGACAATTGAGCCAATGGTTCTCTCTCTGTCTCTGTCTCTGTCTCTCTCTCGGTCTCTCTCTATTTCTCTGTGGGATTGTGGGTGACGGTCTCCCATGCTCAGATGCTCTGTCTCGGGTCACAGTGTTTGGCAGAAATGAGTGATTTTTCAGAGCAGTGGGAGGTGCCCACAACTGACACTAACTAGTGTATTTTTGTCACTTCAAAGCACCAGTGGACAGTCCTTGGCTTTTCCATACAAGAATAAGCTTAGGAATGCATTGCTTCATTCTAGGTCAGGCTGCCTGCAGATATAGCCCCTTTCCTCTGCTGCCTTATTGCCGGTTCCATTAAATAAGTATATGACAAGAGCTTACTAATACTGTATGTAGTGTAGTCAACCTCCATTAGTGATAATGAAAGTCATCCTACACAACAGCCCTCCTCTCTCTTGTCTCCCTCACACCAGCCACAAAAGTTTTCAAAGGTAAGTGCATTTATGTTTCATTATATTTTATATTTTCTTTATTGTTTTGTATCACATTACAGTATCATAATGATTTTTGTATGAAGATTTTTGGATTGTGGGACAAATCATCTGAGGTTCCATTATTTCTTATGGGGACATTGGCTTTGATATACAAGTGCTTTGGATCACAAGATGTTTCTGGAACAAATTATGCTCGCAAACTGAGGCTTTTACTGTATTTAGTTTTTTGTATATTTAAAGTAGCATTGGTCATAGTTTGTATCTTATACAATTAGTTTCAGTGCTCTGTTTATGAGAGCTTTTATAGTATGTTAGAGCCAGTTTGGACTTCCATCCCCAACCAAGTTGGAGGTTGGTTGGACACAAAAGGTTTTGCTCAGACCCAAATGCCGCTTGAAAAAAAGGAGAAATATAAGCCCTTTCTAATCTCTCTGGGAGCACAAATGATTTATAGATATGACATTTAACCACAATCCCTTTGATATCATTTGAGTTCAGTAAGGAACAATTTCTTGATGTTTGTTTGTTTGAACAGAAATAGCAAGCTTGTACAATGTTGGGCAAAGCTTTCTTCTAGGAACTCTGAAAAAGATGATTATGTCAGATATATTTGGACACAATAAATGACAGTCATGTTATTTCCATCTTTTTGTTTCCCAGGACAAAGGGGCAAATTCAGCATGTGATGAGTGTTGGGGCTTCAGGACAATACAAGGAAGTTTGGGTGAGGATATCCCATAAACATCTACCTCTTGATTTTTCTTGTCAAATGGGAGTAGACAGGAGGGATGCTGTTTTGAAATATAGACCATTCTCTTACTTGTCCTTAAAAGCAAAATATATTAGATGGCAATGATTCTTCTGAGCTAATTTGCCTTGGCAGAAGCCAATATGTTGAGACAGAACTTGTGAAGGCAAAATAATTTTTGAGCGATTAATTTAATCATTAATAAAAATATTTTGATACTAACAGCAAATTATAGTTGCCAGGAGGATTCCTTCTCATTTGACAATTTATGAAGCACCAATCTCCAGTCTAGTAAATGAAGCCAGGGGTGTGTAGTTTGAATGGAATTGGTAGTAGGGACAGTGAACCATGGCTGACACCCTGTGATGGAACACTCCCTCCCTGTTCCCTTGCCTTGCCCACCAGCAATCTGAGGTAATTCATACAGAGTTAATATGGAGGGAAGACTGAGTGACCCATGAAACTCGTAAGTGAACTTTTTTTTCCCCTAAAATAACTTTTGTCTGCTAGGTTTCATCCCCTGTTCTCTCTTCTGTTTACTAGAAACAGGGCTCAGCAGAAGCTCACTGGCCTTGTGCAGCCCCTTCTTTGGAAGTCCTTTCTTGATCCCTCCATTCATCGGTCTTACATTTCACTTTTTGCCTTCTAGAAATGTATCAAAATCTTTCTGTGGTTGTGACTGCCACATTCTCTTGGCTTTGATTGGTATTAATTTTGGTATTTCTGTACTCTTATTAACTATGGTTTCCAGGAGGAACAGAAAGTAAACGTGTTTTTCTAGTCTGCTGGCTTGAACTGAAAGTACCTGTTGATTTTAGCATCCAACTTTCCCATATAAGAAAAAAACCCAACCTCAGCATTCACCTTTCTTGTGAAATCACTAAGGGTTTAGGAGGTAGCAATTTCTAATAGGAAAATAATACCTATCTCATGGAGTTGACTTAAGGATTAAATGAGATGGTGAACATGAAAATTATTTGTAAAGCTTAAAGTTCTCTAAGAATTTTTTTGTTATTATTTGTTGCTATTTCAGTGTTACTATTTTTTTTGTTGCTACTTCAACTTCCCCTGAAAGCTGTTTATGACATTGCTTATGTGAGAAAACATCTCCTGGTTTATTGGTAGCATGGAGCCTGCTTAGGATTCTCTCTCTCTCTCTCTCTCTCTCTCTCTCTCTCTCTGTCTGTTTCTCTCTCGCTCTCCCCCTCCCTCCCTCCCTCCCTCCCTCCCTTTCCCTTTCTCCCTCTCCCTCCCTTCCCTGATTACTTTCAATCTCTTCCCCCCCCGAAAATAAATAAACATTAAAAAAATGATAAACACAATTCTGATAATTGTAGGATACAGATGCTTAAATGAGCCCTAATTATTGCCATCAAATTTCTTGGATTTATAAAACTTCTCTGGATTGATTAAAGACAAATTGTTAACCTCTAGCAGAAGGCCATCAAGTATAATATGTTCCCACATCTCAAGGGAAATTCTCTTAATTTGTTACATTTAATTGATATTCCCAGTGATTCCAAAAAGAGAGATACATAAAAGTGCCCTTATTCTGAAATAATTGGGAGATTAGGAAACCATACTGGTAATCCTAAACCTCGTATTTGAAATGCTTCCAGATTTAAGCCTTTTGAAGTGCTGTTTCCTGAACTGCTGTTTTTTTTATTTTTTAATATATTATTATTTTGAGTTCTTTGAATCACAACTCTCCTACAGGGGATGAATATGCCAAAACAGATAAGAACATCTATTTTCAAAGGGCTTTCAATTTCAAGTTAATAGGCTCCCAAAGTTTATATAGCAGAGTCCCAAGCTGTTGCAAAGGTTTGACAAGCATGTTTCTCAGCAGTTCTGGGATTTATGTTAGGTGGCTTTCAGTGAAGATAAAGCAAAGAAAATTTCCTGAATTCCTAAGTAACCAGTGATGCAGATTCTTATTAATATTCTTAGTGGTGGTAAATACTCCTTCTTGCTGTTCTGCCTTAGCATTCCTTATTTTTTCTTCTTCCAGGGACCCTTTGGCCCTCTTCAAGACACAAGTTAGTGTTTAATCATTTGAATCTGTATGATCATCACTTTTCCCTTTTTTTGACTCCTCTGTACTGCTCGATTCACTTTGGCATTTTTAAGGTTTGTTCATTTGATAATATCAGACTGCATCTTAAGGAAGGGCATGTAATTCAACTAAAGACAACTGTGTGTGCAATAAGGTTAGGCTCCTTAGGCGCTGCGTCCAACCATTTTATGTGTCTTTATTTTGACTTTTCAAAGATTTGCTAATCTGGTTGAACTTTTACTGAGTAGGATCCCTGGCTGCCTGAGTCATTCGCCCGATAATCCTGATTCACATAGATGGGGAGAAGGTTGTTATAGGTCCGACACCAGGCAGACCCGCTCTCCCCCTGAGGGCTTCAGAGCTCTTCCGCAGGAGGCCGCATCCGAGCAGGCACCTGGAGAGTCACATAGATTCACAGCAAGTGATCACAGGTGGCAAGAAGAGTTATGGCTGCAAAGGACTCCCTTCCTGGATGAAGCATGCCTTAATAGTCAGTGACAGACATCAATTATCCTGACCCTCCTCATTCATGTGTTTACTCTTAAGTGATTTTCATGTGCATGGGCTCCAAATCCTCCAGAACTCTGCTTCCTCAAAAGAGTCATATATTTCAGTGTTCCTGTCTCATAGAGAGTAATATTTTAGATGGGAATGTAGGAGAAATAGTTCACATAAACTCTGCAGCTAAGGCTATAAAGTATAGGTAAGCAGGATCTTTCTTTAGGGAATGTATGTTTTTAAACTGTCTCAAGACATATCAGCCCTTTAGTACCCCAATTTGAATTATTTTGGGGCAAATATCAAGATGTCTTTCATCTTACAGGTTGCATTTTTGAAATTACCTACACTTCCCCCTCCCAGATTGACACATTTTACTGAGCCCGGAAATTCTCCTTTGGCTCCTAATAGTCCTCGTGTAGTAAGAGCTACCTCCAAACTCTTCTTACGAGGAAAGCTCTGGGGATATGTGGTTTTGGCTTCTTTCTTGATTATTAGTGTTGTTACTTTATAATATGTCTTACTAATTCATAAAGAGGAACCTACGCTAGCAGTCAGAGAACCTAATTGTCTGGCTTTGTAGCTGCGTGGATTGCTTAATATCTCTGGAATTTGGTCTGCTCACGTGTTACATAGGAATAAGAGCACCAGCCTGCCTACCACATATGATTATTTTGAAGGTCCGGGGAAACAACTCACTTACAAATATTTTGAAGGTTGTTAACGTTCTGTAGGAACACACAGTATCATTACTACCACTACTTTATTACTGTTACTCTTACCACTGTTTCTACCACCCTGCTAATGATAACGCTGGGAGGGGGGAGGTGCCGTCCAGAAACTCTACTCATCATATTCAGTGAGTCTGACTTGTTCCGCACAAGATAATACTGCGTTTTAGAAGTCTTAATTTTTGTCTATGAGCCAGGTTCCACTTGAAGTTTTATTCATTAATACCGGTAAATAAGTGTGGAATAAAGCCTGACTAGAGAACAAAAAGAGAAATTAGTATTTAAACTGAAGGAACAAAGAGAAACAAAAGTTTTAAAAATGTATGAATTGTGCAATCCTGTTGGAATTCTACATTTTTATTGTCTGTTTATTTCAGACAATGGTCGTGTATGAGGTTAAGCCGTTTAACGTATTTGTTGTGGTTTCGACACTGAAAGGGATCGACTCAGCCTCTGTTCATCAGAGGAAGATAAAGTGCACACAGGGCGGAACCCTTTGTGAGGCTCTATCTGTGAAAATCATAACATTGCTCAAACCCCATGTACACTCAGAATCCCTGTAACATGTTTTGTTAGAAGTAAATAGTTTCCTGGCAGTTCTGTGCCTGAAATTTCTGAGCAGCTTGACTCTCCAGTTTATCCCTGGAGGGCATTATTAGTCACTCTATTATCAAAAAAAAATGCAGAGATAATATGTGTGTCTCTATAGCATGCATGCTGAGTAATAACCAAGAGGAATGGGATATTTTCACAGGCTGGTAATGGGGAAGCTTTGCCTCCTCGTTGTTCCACATCAGCCACGCCTGTGGGCTTTCTGCTGTCCTGCCACCGCAGTGTCATCTATGTGGCCTAACGGGAAATTCTGATTGCATACTTAGCAATTGTTTTCCCAGCCACGGATAAATGAGAGAGGGCTAGGCCTCAGCGGGTGGGTTTTCATCTAGGCAGACACAAAGCTGATGATCAAGTAAGCCTCCCACACCTGAGTTTAAACAGGAATGGTTAGCTGAGGGGCAGGCAGGGGAAGAGGTAGACAGCTCAGGGTTAAACTGCTGTCAGGGGCTTGAGTCCACTAAGACCACAGCTAGGCCTAGTGGAGGTCACTACTCAGCCATGACAAGGAATAAAGACCTTCCTTTAAGAATCAATTAGTGGTGGGGCACCTGGGTGGCTCAGTCGGTTGAGCGTCCGACTTCTGCTCAGGTCACGATCTCGCAGTTCGTGAGTTCGAGCCCCGCGTCGGGCTCTGTGCTGACAGCTCGGAGCCTGGAGCCTGCCTCAAATTCTGTGTCTCCCTCTCTCTCTGTCCCTCCCCCACTTGTGCTCGCACGCGCACTCTCTCTCTGTCTGTCTCTCTCTCTGTCTCTCTCTCTCTCTCCCCCACTGTCAAAAATAAACATTAAAAAAAAAAAGAATCAATTAGTGCTTTGTCCCTATGAGAAAACCTGTAAGTGATTCAAAGCTCTGGGCATAAGTGTTCACCTGGTACCTGTGATGAATATAGTGGATGTGGCTCAGTGGGCCTTTCCTTTTACATTGTTGGGCAATAACATGACCTATAAGGATCTTTTATCTTTCTTGCAAAATTAAACAATATATATTTCATAAAAAGTATTTGGCTTTACCGAAAAGCAAGGAAGCATTGCTCACTCTATCTTGAGTTGCTTGAGAATCGAGAAATAAGAATGTTTGCTTATATGAGAGGCTGACATCTGCAAGCAGACTTCCCTACTTGCACCCGCATCCCAAAATGTAGCACATCCTGGTCAGTCGGAAGCCCTGCTGGCACTGTTACACAGGCGGTTTCCCATTACCCAATCTGACACCCCATTCAATTATTAAAGAATACCCTGCTATATTTATTACGGAGGTGGCTGATATTGCTGCCAATTGTCGAATTTCGGTTTCCTGTGGTTGATTTTCATGCATGAGGAACACACAGCTGCTGGGTGGGTGCCAGGGCTCCATCAATCTCTCCAGGCTGCCTCGACCTCAGGATATGTAAGAGGAGAGGATAAATTGGAAGATCAATGACTTGTCCCTCCTGCCGCACCAGCTGCTATTGAGAAATTAATATGAGGATCACTATAAATAAAAGATAAAAGATGATATGGCTTACAGTGTAAAATATTAAGGCTGGACACAATGTGCCTGCGGAATCTAAACCAAAAGCTAAGTAAATTAACCCTGTAAGGGCCTTCCACCACCTTCCTGGAAATCCAGTTTGAGAAAGAGAGATCACACTGTAATATGATAAGAATCTCTTACTAGATAAAGAGAGTCAGGAACACTAATGAAATAGTGCTCCTTCTCTTTTCTGTGTCTGGAGTTGTAGGACTAGAAGGGATTGCAGAGATCATTTACCCCCAGACACCTCATTTTTCACGAGGAAGCTGAAGACCAGAGAACTAAGAGACTTGCTGGAATATTTGCAGCTAGCTGGTGACAGAGCTCCTAATGGACCCCAGTTCCAATGTTCAATCCTTTTTTATCAAGCTATCTCCTATCACGACGACTCTTAATAAAATCCTCATTTTTGTGCTCTCTAGGGCTTTCTTAGAAGAGCACTAATTTGTAATCATGCCAGAAGCAGTAAAAGATGATGGTATTTCTTAATATGCACTCAAGACCAAAGATCTACGTGCAGGATGATAATAACATTTGACCGATACCATTTAAGGGAGCACCTTTGATTCTGAGGCATCACAGAGGACATTATCCATGTTTCTTCTGAGGGGGTGGAAATGGAACAGATGATCAGACTCAAAAATAAATGCAGAGCCCAAGAAAGACTTTGCTAAAGAAGAGGAAACATGTTGGTCGTATTAGGAAAGTACTGGTTGGAAGTACTGGAAGAGGAAACAGAAGCCTTAAGAGGAGCAACATGACCACAATGTGAGAGAGAAAGTTGGAGTCAGGGTCAATTTTGTTTGAATCTATAAGTCTAAATTCGGCTGCTGACTTTGATGCACCGTGGGTGTGCGTTAATCTGGCTGGCCCTAGCCCGAAGTGACTGAATCCCTGGGATCTCAGTTTCAAGTTCCACTGCCCCTACTGGCAGCACGTGACATGAGAAAAGGGATTGTTGCTGCCCGACAGCTCAGTTCTGTATATATCTTGATTTGCAGTTCCTTTTGGCTGCTTGTCAGGACAACTAGATGGGATTTAGATTCCTTAAAATGCAATTATGAATCTGTTGGCCTTGACTCTAGGTTCTACCCAGGAATTCATTTGTACTTGGCAAAGAGCATTTAAATTCTCATCTCCTACGCCATTGAAGTCGCTCTTTAGAGCCTCTCCTCACTCTCACCTGTTAATCAGAAGTCAGTTACATGAAACATTCAGTTCAGGCTCCATATCTTCTGAAGACAAATACACTTAAAAAATGGTGAGGGATGCCTGGGTGGCTCAGTTGGTTAAGTGTCCTGCTCCTGATGTCCCTCAGGTCATGATCTCGTGGTTTATGAGATCAAGCCCTACATCAGGCTTTTCACTGGGTGTGGAGCCTGCTTAAGATTCTCTTCTCTCTCTCTCTCTTTCTCTCTCTGTCTCTCTCTCCCCCTCTGCCCCTCTCCCCTGCTAGAACTCTCTCTCTCTCAGAAAAAGAAAAAAAAAATAGTGGGATGCTGATTTTATTACAGCCAAGTCACCTACTGGGTGACAAAGACTGATTCTTTTATTTTTTATTTTTTTAACATTTATTTATTTTTAAGAGACAGGGAGAAACAGAGCATGAACAGTGGAGGGGCAGAAAGAGAGGGGGGACACAGAATCCAAAGCAGGCTCCAGGCTGTGAGCCCGACGTGAGGCTCGAACCCACAAACTGTGAGATCATGATCTGAGCCGAAGTTGGGTGCTCAACCGACTGAGCCACCCAGGTGCCCCTGATTTTGTCTTTAGCAGGTTAAAAAAGAATCCCCAGTCTGAAAACTCTTGCTTTTTTTTTTTTTTTTTTAAACAAAACAAAACTCCTGTCAGTGCTGTTTCTTAAGGGTCAAAAAGTACGCATTACAAAAAGAAAAAAAAAATTAAAGATCAATGCCAGCTCTCCCTGAAGTACCTGCCTTAGTTGAGAAATGAGTATGATGATCACTATAAATAAAAGATAAAAGATGATGTGGCTTTTGGAGTAAAATATGAAGCCAGTCACAATGTGATGTATCAAGTTTAACCAAATTAACCCCCTGGGATAAACAGGGGCTTGGTTTTTTTGTTGCATTTTAAAATGAACTAGTATTAAAAAATAAGCTTATATATGAAAACAGTCATCCAGGGGCTCATAAAGAAGAATTCAGTTTCTTTCTTGCTAGGTAGTCTCTCTAAGACACCTGCACAAGATTTGGAAAGTGCTTTCCCTTGGGCAACAAAAAGAAGAGCAATCACTCAGCATTCTGGAAAGATGCACCAACTGATCTTATTGGTTGTTGTGGTGGCTGGAAGCTATGTTTAGGGGATGGAGTTATTTTTTGCATTTTAATCTGCAAGCTTTGCTCAGGAAATATGCTTTCCATTAGGATGTACACAAATCATATTTCTAATATACCACTCATTAGATTAATGTTAGTATTAGACTTTTGTAGAGTGCATATGTGTCTTGGGCATTTTTCCAGAAATGCATTATGTAACACATGGATTTCCAATTCATAATTGCAAAGGCTTCAAAACCTGAGCTTCAGAGGAGACTTTAGAAATAGGCTAGCTCCAATGAATTTTTCACTCCCATACCTAACCAGTCTCCACAAATTGTGTTCCAGGAAATGAGATCAAAATAAAAATAAAATCTCGGTCTAGTTGAAGCAGTTATTTTGATCTGTTGAGATAGATAGCCAGGGTTTTTGTCTAAGTCTGTTGGGTATAGACTCCTTTTTCTGCATGCTTTGACCTTCTCTCTAACCCTGCAAGAATGTAGATGGGTTGGGTGACTCACATTCACTTTTGGAACTGTGAGCTGAATTATTTAGCATAAGCAATGGGAAAAGTGGAGGAGTAAGTGGGGAGAAATAATTTTAAGTTATATCTTTAGCTGGAGGAAAATTGGCCTACCTACACAAGAGTAAATATGGCATATGCAATGATTCAAATACTCAAAGATGTCTGTTTTAGCAATAAAGACTAGATCTGGACACAATCCCTGGCATAGTCAGACATACACCTGCACGTTCACTATATCAAAAGAACCACAGAAGTGTGTTGAAAACTGCTTAAGTGAGAGACATAAACACAACTACAGATGAACGGACAGGAATTCAAGACTTTAAATGCTGGACTGCTGGCAAAGCAGTCAGCAGGGTAAGCTCCAGCCAATTTTCAATTGTGAGACACTAGGTTCACATTGCAGACATGCTAGAATGTTCGTTCTTCCCTGCCCAATCTTTTAGGGAGGATATTAAACACCCCTGTTAAATGTCTGCAAGTGATTGCCAAAGTGAAGCTTTTGAAAATGATGGCTGTGATCTTTAATAAGGTTGTGCCCTTGTCAAGAGTCTCAGAATTTCCAATGTAATTTCAAATCAACATTTTTTTTTTTTTATTTTGGATGATATGCATGTCTATCTCACTGTAAGGAATATCCATGTATAGTTGAAGTTAGGGACCAGCTGGTGTAAATTTTTATGGTTATCTCCTGACCTAACCTTTTACCTTCTTTTTGTTCCTTGGTTGTGGTTAAGCTTGATCTTGCCTCAGGGGCTTTGATCCTGCCATGTTCATTTTTTTGGATTATTTCCAGAAAGTTTTTCCAGTAATGACTCCATTCTGTTCTTTGGCACTCACTCCTTAAAAATATTTTTTCTTGATTATCCTGGTAGCCTAACTTAGTCATAATTTATCATATTACCTTATTTTATTTCCTTCACAGCACTTACTAATTTTTCAAGAACAGTAATGGGATAATAAAAGTAACACTTATCTTTTGTGTCTATTTATATTTTGAAGAACTACTCCCAAAGAACACAAGCTCCACAATGGCAGAGACTATGTCGCTTTTCTTATTCCCTGTTCTATGCCAGCCTTGGAACAGTGACCAGACATAGTCACTTAAGGTGTATTGATTGAGTGTGTAAAAACTGTATGATTACATGAACGGGGTTGGAATTATTTGAGGTCACTCTTAATGATGGCTGGGGCGAGTGATTAAATTAAGATTGTAGGTTTTAGAGCTGGAAGTGATCTTGTTAACTCTCAAGTTCGGGGCAAAACTCTCTTCTGTAGCATCTCTGATCAATGATCAACCAGTCTGTGCTTGAACAACTGTACATGAAAGACATAACTACGGTACTGTCTTAGCTGTCTTCAGACAGATTACAGCCTTCCATGGCAGTTTGTTCCCTGTTATACAGCTATAATTAGGAGACAATTCTTTGATTTATCCAGAATCTCAGTCCTCTCGCCTTCTGCTCCTTGTTCTAGTTCCTAGAGGCTAGACAGGACACCGTTTCCTCTAAATTACATCCTTTAGGTTTGTATGCCTGCTTTATAACAAAATTAGCACAATGCTATGGCAAAGTTCACCTTGACTGTCTCCCACTTATACCCACATTTCTTGTTAGTATTTAAAGAAAATTCATGTTAATATTCTGCCTTATATTTGAGGGAGTATAGAAATAAAAGAGATCTAGGGGTTATGCCAGAAGCAATAAGACAGATATTTTCCTTCTCTTTAATATATTCAGTACTGGTGCTATGGGGAATTGAGCGGTATAGTTACAGAATTATTGCCATCACTTAAAAAATGTATTTATAGTGAAAGGTATGGTAACTCAGGAAGCTCTGCCTGATGGGGAGAATGTCAGCCACATCCTAGAATTCTCTGAGTATTTCTCAAAAAGTTGTGATACAAAACATCTCTCCTTTTCCTTTTTTGGTATGTTCAACTAGTTAAAAAAAAAAAGCATACCTCCTATTCCTGAAATATCAATGCCTTAGTTGCTATTCTTTTGGGTCTTAAAGGACCAACATCCGGGCCTGATAGTAGAGTTACACAGAACCTGGCTATTTGGGCCCTGCTGAGAGCCCCATGGAGTCATTGTCACACATCTGTTCACCAATATGTATGAATGGGAGAAAATAAAAATCCTGGCTTGTGGATCAAGGTAAGCCAAAAGTCCTTTCATTTTTACTGTGACAAATAGTTACAGAGGTAGAAGATATCTGAAAACAGCCCTGCAGGCTTTGATAGGAACCTTACGTGGAATGTAGAGAATAGACAACAAAAGTGCTCTGTTGTGAGTGCTACTGGGGAACTTTTTCAAGGACGGTTAATACAATAATAATTATAGTAACAACGATAATAAGATCAATTCAAAAACATTTAGAATGGCACCTAGTTCTAAACACTCTACATGTGTTAATTCCATACACAGCATGGTATAGGTTATATACCACAGTTGATATTTGTACATTTTGAAATCACTTTACAAATAGTATTTTGACCCTTGAAGTGCATAGGTTATACCAGAGAGTTCAGCATTATAATTATTTTGATTTCCTTTAACAACAATCTGTTAACTTTCTGAAATTCAGTGTTCTTCCCAACTGAGAACTTCAACCTACAATTCAAAACCTAAGGGCTAAAGACAGTAAATTTATTGGAAAATCCTTTCTAGAGAGCAACGGAAAGAATACAGCCCACAAGGATATAAAAAGGAAACAAAGGAGAAACCCAACCTCCAAACTCTATGATTAAGCTGCACGTTCTTAGGTAAAGGAGCACTTAATGCTTCATTACCACCTTATTCATAGAATCCAAGGAGTCTCTCCTTCATCAGGATCCACCTCCACTGTCTGATCCTTGGACGATTGGCTCCCTCTTTGAGCTTCTAAGTTTCTATAAAATAAAGGAGTGGAATAAGTTTAGCTCTCACAACCCAGTTCTTCACGTTCTATGCATCTGTGAGTCTAGGTAAATGCTGAATGTATTATGACATCTTTTTTTCTTAACCATTCGTCTTCTGATTTTTATGTAATCTTCAATACATAACAGAAAAAAAAATACCAATTGAAAGTCACTGACACACTAACTCTAACTTTCCATTCTCATTTCACTGCCAACTCAGCAGAACACCTTGCATAGAATTCTGACGCAGACCATGAAAACACCCTGTAAGAGTTCCAGAGTCTTTCCCACGTTTGGTTGTCTTGTGTTTTCCACCGGCAGCACTATCGTGGATTGTCATCTGCAAATCCGTCAAAGCGAAATTAAGTAATAGAACTCATATCAATGCTATGGGAGGAAGAAATCCTTGAACTGATCCTTCCTGTGTGAAACTTAGGCTGGATACAAAATCAGCGCTAAAGGTTAAACCTTAAAAAGGCTATATATCCCTGTGAATAGAAGGGAGAACGTAACACAAGCAATATATAATGCTAACATTAAGTACACACACATATGGTCTTGAAATTATTCAGAGATATTAATTGGATTAATTTTGGGAGAAATAGGAGCTTTTTTTTCTTTCTCATGGAAAACATTATTCTTTAAGAGACAGACACACATATCTGCTGGTCTCTCACGTACTCACTTGATTCCAGTCATTTTTCCAATTCATTTCCTCATATATTTATTCTAGAATCGGCCCTTTTTTGGACAGGAGTTTATCTCTATAGAAATGATTTGTGTCATGACCCCAAAGTACTTGAACTTGTTTTTGGCATCTGGTGGCAGCTGGTAGGGAGAGTGACCAGTTGTATGGCAGGAGAATTAAAAGGTGAACCTTAGATTTGTTCATTTTAGCCTCTCTGACTGACATGAGGTGGTGTCTCAGTGTGGTTTTGATTTGTATTTCCCTGATGAGGAGCGACGTTGAACATCTTCTCAGGTGCCTGTTGGCATCTGGATGTCTTCTTTAGAAAAGTGTCTATTCATGTTCTCTGCCCATTTCTTCGCTGGATTATTTGGTTTTCGGGTGTGGAGTTTGGTAAGTTCTTTATAGATTTTGTATACTAGCCCTTTGTCTGATATGTCATTTGCAAATATCTTTTCCCATTCTGTTGGTTGCCTTTTAGTTTTGTTGATTGTTTCCTTTGCAGTGCAGAAGCTTTTTATCTTCATGAAGTCCCAATAGTTTATTTTTGCTTTTAATTGCCTTGCCTTTGGGGATGTGTCAAGTAAGAAATTGCTGCGGCTGAGGTCAGAGAGGTTTTTTCCTGCTTTCTCCTCTGAGAAACTTAACAGAAGACCATGGGGGAGGGGAAGGGGAAAGAAAAGGTTAGAGAGGGAGGGAGCCAAAACATAAGAGACTCTTAAAAACTGAGAACAAACTGAGGGTTGATGGGGAGTGGGAGGGAGGGGAGGGTGGGTGAGGGGTATTGAGGAGGGCACCTGTTGGGATGAGCACTGGGTGTTGTATGGAAACCAATTTGACAATAAATTTCTTATTTTAAAAAAAAAGGTGAACCTTAGAATAAGGCTTAGTTCTTAATTCCAAAGGAAAAAGAGAAGGATGGCAGTGAACACCGTTGGAATAAAGGGTGTCTCAGAAGAATCAAGTTTAGGATAATTCATTGGTTAATGGTTGCCCTCAATTTACCAGTGACTTGTGTTTATAAAATATCCCTGAGCAAATGTATCACTCTATGATAGGATCTGTATAACCATAGCTTTTTCCTTCTGGAATTAGTTTATATGGTGATAGTATGCATAGAGAATGGAAACCATGAAACCGTGTCTCCCCCGAATTGAAGACACTCATTAAGGTACAGGTTTAACCCAAACTGCAAATAATTTATTCATACTATACCAACTGAGACTGTATTGCACCATGTTTATTTATTAAAGGAGATAACAAGGGACTTTGAGTAGAATAATAGCAGCATATTGACAAAGTACTTAGAGGTTAAGGTTCGTGAACAAAGTTAAGTGTTCAGCCACCATTTAGTGTCGTGGGAAATACCTTCTCAGTTTTTCATTGCCGCTCAAGGAATTTTACATTTGTTGGGTATATCACCTGTAGAATGCCATTCTTACACTCATTCCTAACAGGACCTGTTATTTTTAATGCAAACTCACATAACAAGTCTCAGAGTAAATACCCAGTGTTTTAGAAGTCACATGGTTTATTTAGGCTTCTCAGATATGGACACAGACTTGCATCCCAAGCATTGCAATCTGGGCTTGTCAAGTTATTTCTTTGCAACTGAGAAAAAATTGTTCATCTGAATTTAAAGTCCAGTTAAATAAATGTGATAGTCATTGATAAAGCCAACTGGCATAGCAGCTAAGTGTACATATTCAGGAGCTGGGCAGTCAGGGTCTGAATTTCAGCTCCAACACTGTAAGCTGTGCAATGGGTGGCAAGTTATTTAACCTCTCTGTGCCTAAATTTCTTCACCTGAAACTGAGCTTCTTCATCAATGGTGATAAATAACAGTAACAATCTCAGAGGGTTATTGTAAGGAATGAATGATAAGTAAATTTCTTAAAAGCTTAAAGCAATGCGTGGCTTAGAAAATAATTTTTACATGCTAGTAATTATTAGTAACACAATATCTCCATATTGTTTATTAAATTATCTCAAAATAACAATGATAAAAGCATGACATTTCAGTAGTTTTACTTTTTGGCCACATAGATTAGACTCATTCATCTTGTTTAAACAAGAAACTAAGAGGAAAAACAGTTTTTTAATCTGGTCAAGGAACCCAATTCAGAAATTCACATAATTCAGACATGTTTCTAACGAGTGGCATCTGCTTCGAATCTGTCATAGCCAAAGAAAGTTTATTGTCCCAGAAAGTGACAGCCTTATATTTATGTGGCATTAAAAAAAAAAAAAAAGATAAATGGTAGATAAGATATATGTCCTTAGGCATAGTCATGCCACAGATAGTGGAAAATTATCCCTGCTGGGTTCAACTGTTGTGATCCAGAGTCTGTCAATACCTATTATCAGAAGCAGGAAGGCATAAGAACCATATGTGTTTGCCATTAGGTCAATCTACAGCATTGATACTGTCAATCAGCCTTTGAGACCACCCTCCCTATGAATAACTCCCTGTGCTGTTTTGAGCATGCTCAGATGGAGTCTACCATCAGTGTGGTAGAACTCTCTTCATAAGAGCATATACAAATTGGGGAGTCTGGGTGGGGCAGTAGGTTAAGGGACCAACTCTTGGTTTTGGCTCAGAGCATGATCTTGCGGTTCATGAAGTTGAGCCCCGCATTGGGCTCTGCACTGACAGTGCAGAACTTGCTTGGGATTTATTCTCTCTCCCTTTCTCTCTGTCCCTCTCCTGCTCGCGCTCTCTCTCTCTCTCTCTCTCTCTCAAAATAAATAAACTTTAAAAGAAATTAAAAAAAAACAAGTGTATATAAATTGAAGGGTGAAATTAACAAATATTGACCAAGTTCGTGGCTGTACAATTAGGATGATAATTAAATAACGGATGTATGAAGAATCAGGCAAGTACTTATTTGGCATGAACCCAATAAAGATGTTTCTTGGTAAGAAACAAAAAAGTTTGCCAGAAATGAAAGCCCATAACAGTGCTACTATAGCCTGATGTATCACAACAAATAAGCACACACACATGCACAAACAAAAGGAAGCCCTCTTTATGCTCATGCCCCAAAGTACTTTAATGGGTCTTTGGAACGTGCAAAGTAGGTTCATAGGTGTCCTTTATAAGTTGGGTCTACCAAACAGGCCTGGTTACTAATAGAGTAAGAAAAGGATAGTTCTATAACATGAGTAATTGAATGCTCAAAGGAGTTCTTAGATGGTGAGCAAATTAGTGGATAAAAAAATAAGATAAATTTGTTACATTTTTCTTCCTTGTTTACTATAGTAGAAAACATATATAGAAATACAAAGCTGCAGAGTTCTCAAAATCTGGGAAGAACACCCTCCTATTCTCCTTTAATTTAGGACTTTATTGTCCAAAATCAATGAGCTGTTTATCTAAACTGACTGTTCTACAGGACACAAGGCATTTCTGCTAATCAGTGAAAGTATTTTCAGAGTATCTCCGGACTGAAGTTTCAAGACATAGATTGAAAACATGAAGTTCAGTTGTTTCTCAGATAATTTTCCTTTCACTTTAAACTTTTTTTTTTTTCAACGTTTATTTATTTTTGGGACAGAGAGAGACAGAGCATGAACGGGGGAGGGGCAGAGAGAGAGGGAGACACAGAATCGGAAACAGGCTCCAGGCTCTGAGCCATCAGCCCAGAGCCCGACGCGGGGCTCGAACTCACGGACCGCGAGATCGTGACCTGGCTGAAGTCGGACGCTCAACCGACTGCGCCACCCAGGCGCCCCTCCTTTCACTTTAAAATCAAGTTATTTGTAATACTTACCAAAGAAAACAACACAAAGAAGCAAAATGTAATAAATCTGTTAAAAGCGATGATTTTTTTCCAGTGAAAAAATATGAGAAATTTATCCTTACAAATTCACTATCATGAAAATTACATATGTCCAAGAAATAGAAATATTTTACATTGACCTTAAAAAGGATATTCAAGAGCCTAAAGTCATACACAAATACACGGACATGCACACAGAGACATTGAGGAGACAAATGACAGACCACCCTGAATCCCCTTTTCTAAATAGGTAAACAGCACTCTCATTCATGAGAGAGGCCTGTTGGACAGAAAACACCTTCACAAGGGCAGAGAAAACCTGCGGCAGACACCAACTCCATGAACTCTAGTTCTTTATGTAAATAAATAAGTAAATCAGTAGGTAAGTAAAGTTGAAAGAAAGAAAGGAATAAAGGGAACAAAAACTGAGAAAACCCGGGCAAATTTATGCAAGCAACGAAGTGTACAAACAAAACCACAGACCCCAAAGGAAACAGGAGTAATTCAGGGAACTAAATATAATTAAGTCAAAAATAAAATACAGCAAGTTTCTGAATTAGAATTATCAAAACTTGAGAATTTATATCCACACAAAAACCTGCCCAAGGGTGTTTATAGCAGCTTTATTTATAATTGCCCTAACTTGAGAGCAACCAAGATGTCCTTCAGCAGGTGAATGGATAAATAAACTAGGGTACAACCAGACAATAGAACATTATTCAGCACTAAAAAGAAATGAGCTATCAAGCCATGAAAAGACATAAAAGAACCTTAAATGCATATTAATAAGTGAAAGAAGCCAATCTGAGAAAACAACATACTGTATGATTCCAACTACATGACATTCTGGAAAAGGCAAAACTATGGAGTCAGTATAGAAACATCAGTGGTTGGCTAGGGTGCGAGAGACGGGAGAGATGACTGTAAAAAGATTAGTGGTTTCCAGAGATTAAAAGGAGGAGGAAGGAATAAATAGACACAGTACAGAAGATTTTTAGGGCTGTGAAACTACTCCGTATGATATGGTAATGTGAATATATATCATTATACAGTTGTCCAAGCCTACTGATGGACACCAAGAGTGAACCCTAATGCATACTAGGGACTTCGGGTGATAGTGATGTTTTGGGTGATAATGCTAATTGTAAGTTCATCAGCTGTAACAAATATACCACTCTGGTGGGGATTGTTGATAATGAGGGAGACTATGCATGTGTGGGGCAGGGGATATATGGGAAATGTCTATACCTTCCATTTAATTTTGCTATGAGATTAAAAGTGCTCTAAAAAATAAATTGTATTTGAAAAAGAAAAGGAAATACAAAAAGTAATTAATCAAGCAAAATTTGAGAATGTAACACTTATACTACTCATAAAATACTGTTCACTTATATAAACAAAATCATAATCTATAATTCATAATCTATTGTTATTAGATATAATGTTAAGATACTGAGGCAATATACAGAGTTAACAGAATATTAAGATATACAGGAAGGGTGCAGAGCAAATCTGTATGTCTACATTGTGTAGAAGTTCTGTGGTTTTATTTTTCAACACCCTTAACCTATCCATAGAATTAGAATTTCTGGGAAGACTCTCTCCACTTGATTTCCAGAATACCACACACTTCTGGGATTTCTCCCACTTTTCTGGCACCCCTTCTTCACCTCCCTTGCTGTTACCAACTCATCTCTTTAATCTCTAAATGCTGGGCTGTTCCTGGCTCTGTTCTTGCATTCCATCTTTTTCTTTCCACACTTAAATTCTCTTGATGATCTCATCCAAGTTCATAGCTTAGAATATCGTTAATAATAATTACTCTCAACTTTTTATCTCTGGCCCAGACCTCGCTCCTGAACTAAAGTCTCATATATCCAACTGGTTACTTGACATCACTACTTTGTTATTTAATAGGCCTTTAAAAGTTAATATACCCTCCAAACAAACACACAGCTAGCCACACATGCTCTTCCCATAGACTTTCCAAAACAGGAAAGAGCATTTCCATTCTACTGGGTATTCAGTTACAAAATGTTGTGACTTATCTTTGACTTTTTTCTTTCTCTCTTCTTTCACATCCAATACACCAGCAAAATGTGTCCATTCTATCTTTGAAGTATAGCTAGAATTTGACAATTTCCTACCACTTCTGCTATTGCTACCAGGATTAAGCTTTCATTGTCTCCCACCTTGATTATTATCCTCTCTGAAATCTGTTCCCAACACAGTGGCCAGGCAACCTTTTGAGAATACGAGTCAGATAAAATATGTGACTTCAGCATCTTCCCCTCTCACTCAGAGTTAAAAGCTGAAACCCTGCAAAGCTGTGCAAAGTCCTACATGACTACCCTCCATGTTTATACTTGACCTCTTCTCCTCCACCTTTACTTTTTCTCACTCTGTTCCAGACACTGTATACTCCTTGGTCCCTGATACTCCAAAAA